>NC_045958.1:126653968-126976933 GCF_010909765.2 Amblyraja radiata
TCTGGCACTATCTCGTCGTGCCATGGACCCAGATCACCTCCTCCATCAGATCACCTCCTCCATCAGCAGAGAGCAGAGGCCACCCCGACTGAAGTCCCGTCACCCCTTTGCTCCACATGGAAAACAACTCCTAGCATCCATCCAGCCAACTGAGACAAAAGCACACTGGATAGCCACCAAGTGGTCACAGGAGTGGAAGGCAACCTCATCTGCATTACACAGCTACATCTCTTCACCAGATAAAAGCAGTCCAGGGTCTGAGCTCCCCAGAGGAGCATGGGTGAAGCTCAAAAGACTTGGTACTGGAGTTGGGCGTTTCAATGCCAGCGTGTGGAGATAGATGGGGGCTCCCTCCGCCAGAGCCCAGCCTGTGAATGTTGGGAGCAGAACAACAGACAAGCCAACCATGTCATCTCTGGGTGCCCGCTCTACCACCCACCAAATGGAGCTGTGTCAGGGCCTGGCAGACATTGACGCCAACAGAGACAACAACCTGGCTGCTCAACACCCGGCGCCAGATCTAACTATTCCTTTGGTTTGTGTTTCATTCGCAAGAAGAAGAAGAGGTGATGGATGGTGGTGTTTGCGGTGTCCATGGGCGGTGGTGTTGGCGGTGTGGACGGACGGTGATGTTTACGGTGGTCATGGGCAGTGGTGCAGGTGGCCGTAAGAGGCCCTACAACAAGCGGGCGGGGGGGTGAGTGAGTGACGGAGCAGCAGTGGACGGAGCCGAGGACATAGAAACATAGAAACATAGAAACATAGAAAATAGGTGTAGGAGTAGGAGTAGGCCATTCGGCCCTTCAAGCCTGCAACACCATTCAATGTGATCATGGCTGATCATCCAACTCAGTATCCTGTACCTGCCTTCTCTCCATACCCCCTGATCCCTTTAGCCACAAGGGTCACATCTAACTCCCTCTTAAATATAACCCTAATGAACTGGCCTCAACTACCTTCTGTGGCAGAGAGTTCCAGAGATTCACCACTCTCTGTGTGAAAAATGTTCTTCTCATCTTGGTCCTAAAGGATTTCCCCTTTATCCTTAAACTGTGACCCCTTGTCCTGGACTTCCCCAACATCGGGAACAATCTTCCTGCATCTAGCCTGTCCAACCCCTTAAGAATTTTGTAAGTTTCTATAAGATCCTCCCTCAATCTCCTAAATTCTAGCGAGAACAAACCAAGTCTATCCAGTCTTTCTTCATATGAAAGTCCTGACATCCCAGGAATCAGTCTGGTGAACCTTCTCTGTACTCCCTCTACGGCAAGAATGTCTTTCCTCAGATTTGGAGACCAAAACTGTACGCAATACTCCAGGTGTGGTCTCACCAATACCCTGGGTCACATCACGCTGGGTCACGCCCGCCCCTAGGAAATAACACATGGAAATAAAACACAGCACGTCTCGGTGGTCCAAGATGGGACTTTTCGGAGAGTTGGGTGTTGCAAGATGGCGCGGGAACGAGGCGTCTCTCTACTTGCTGTTCCTGAAGAGGATCTATTGTGCTCATGTACAGTGGGATATGTGGGAAAGAACTGCAGATGCTGGTTTACACCGAAGATAGACACAAAATGCTGGAGTAACTCAGGCAACAGTCCGAAGAAGAGTCTCGACCCGAAACATCACCCATTCCTTCTCTCCAGAGATGCTGCCTGTTCCACTGAGTTACTCCAGCATTTTGTGTCTATCTACAGTGGGATTTGACTGGTTAACACACAAAACAAGCTTCTCACTGTATCTCTCTACACTGGACAATAAATAAAGCAATACTTTTTAGAAGTGTATTTTTCCTTTTCTCTTATTTCCATCCAAGTTATTAGACTCCCAAGTCTAAATCACCCAAGAACGTATAAGATCAGACAGTGATTAAGAATTAATTACTTTGAGAAAAATTACATATCTAAGTGTTTAAGAAAGGTAATCTAAGGTTTTATTAAAAGAGCTAAAAATGAGTTTAATCGTAAAGCAAGCATCTCTGATTAAGATGTCTGATCTCCCACCTTTGGACAACGTGACTTTAAATATCAAAAAATTACTTTCAATTTATAGTTAAATTTGTGTGGAACAGCTTCTCAGTAAGTTAAAAAAATAAGACTTAAAGTTGACTGTTCTCTCGCACGTAAACTAAAGGCAGGTTAATTTCCACAAACTCCTGAGACCAGAGGGGCAGGTAAAACTGAGCACAGGCATAAAGATATATTCAGCATTATAAAGACACTTGGACAAGTGTGGGGACAGGAAAAGTTCAGAGGGATATGGGCCAAATGCAGGAAGATGGGAGGTGGTATCTCGGTCGGCATTGACCAGTTGGATCGAACCTGGCCCTATCTCTATCAGGTGTCAGAGGAGCTGTGGTTATACCAGCTTCAACTACCTCCTCTGGCAGCTCGTTCCATACACTCACTAACCTCTCTGTGAAAAAGTTACCCTTTTGGGTCCTATTAAATAGACAATAGACAATAGGTGCAGGAGTAGGCCATTCGGCCCTTCGAGCCAGCAGCGCCATTCAATGTGATCATACTGATCATCCACAATCAGTACCCCATTCCTGCCTTCTCCCCATATCTCCTGACTCCGCTATTTTTAAGAGCCCTATCTAGCTCTCTCTTGAAAGCATCCAGAGAACCTGCCTCCACCGCCCTCTGAGGCAGAGAATATTTTCCCTCTCTGCTTAAACTTGTGTCCTCTGGTTCTCAATTCCTCTACTCTAGATAAAAGACTCTGTGCATTTACCCTATCTATCCCCCTCATGATTTTATACACCTCTATAAGATCACCCCTCGTTCTCCTGCGCTCCATGACCCAGCCTGCTCAACCTCTCCCTACAGCTCAACCTCTTTACTCCTGACGATATCCTCGTAAATCTTCTCTGCATTAGGGTTAAGAAAGATGTTGTTAACCTATCCAGCTTAACACCATCTTTCCTACAGCCTCCAGATTCAGGGACAGTTTCTTCCCGGCTGTTAACAGGAAACTGAACCATCCTACCACAACCAGAGAGCAGTGCTGAACTACTATCTACCTCATTGGAGACTATCTTTGATCAGACTTTTCTGGCTCTATTGCACTAAACGTGTTTCACATTGTCATGTACACTGTAAATGGCTCGATTGTAATCATGCATTGGTTAGCACGCAACAAAAGCTTTTCATTGTACCTCGGGTCATGTGACCAGAAACTAAACTCAATAGAAGGGTGACCAAAACTGAACACCACACATCCAGTGTGGGCTCACCAACGTCTTAGAAACATAGAAACATAGAACATAGGTGCAGGAGGAGGCCATTCGGCCCTTCGAGCCAGCACCGCCATTCATTGTGATCATGGGTGATCGTCCCCTATCAATAACCCGTGCCTGCCTTCTCCCCATATTCCTTAAATTAAATTAAATTTCTTTATTTATATAGCACATTTTAGTCAACTTGCATTGACCCCAAAGTGCTTCACATAATTACATTCACACACACAGGCAAAGATGGGTGAAGTGTCTTGCCCAAGGACACACACAGGCAAAGGTGGGTGAAGTGTCTTGCCCAAGGACACAACGACAGTATGCACTCCAAGCGGGATTCGAACCAGCTACCTTGCGGTTGCCAGCCGAACACTTAGCCCATTGTGCCATCTGTCGTCCCTTGACTCCACTAGCCCCTAGAGCTCTATCTAACTCTCTCTTAAATCCATCCAGTGACTTGGCCTCCACTGCCCTGCACAAAGCTTTTCCCACTGAGAGTAGGGAAGATTCAAACAAGAGGACATGATTTGAGAATTAAGGGACAGAAGTTTAGGGGTAACATGAGGGGGAACTTCTTTACTCAGAGAGTGGTAGCTGTGTGGAATGGGCTTCCAGTGAAGGTGGTGGAGGCAGGTTCGATTTTATCATTTAAAAATAAATTGGATAGGTATATGGATGGGAAAGGGATGGAGGGTTATGGTCTGAGTGCAGGTAGATGGGACTAGGGGAGAATACGTGTTCGGCACGGACTAGAAGGGCCGAGATGGCCTGTTTCCGTGTTGTAATTGTTATATGGTTATATGCACTCTGTGGCAGGGAATTCCATAAATTCACAACTCTCTGGGTGAAAATGTTTTTTCTCACCTTAGTTTTAAATGGCCTCCCCTTTATTCTAAGACTGTGGCCCCTGGTTCTGGACTCGCCCAACATTGGGAACATTTTCCTGCATCTAGCTTGTCCATCTTGTACAACTCATTTGAATGATGTAATGAGGAGATACATGTTGGCAGGGGGTCTAGGCGATCAGTGTAGCGCAGTGCGGTATGTACAGGCAAGGAATAGCGGACAAGTCCATTATAATATCAAAAACCAAGTTAAAAGAGAAATCTTCTCCCATAGAATAAATCGACAAGTACAAAATCAGTAGAAACCAATATTGAACTAAATGAATAAAAGTGTCTGTAAGTCACAGCCTTTCTTCTAACCAACATGCACGCATTACCTTAATCATACCTTTCATCTCTGCTTCATGTCTGCTTGCTTGACATCTCTTTGATCCTATCACACTTCTGTTTGAACATGTCACTTCAAATGGTTTGTCCTGTTAGCTTGTTCATTGAAGGCGGTGATACTAGTTTTCCTCTCTTCCTCCCCCCTCCCCCCCCCCAGTCATCGGAAAACATTGCGGCTGGTCACATTCCTGTATCCCTGTCATTATCACACCTTCCCCAGCCAACAATGGGCCATAGTGGGCTCCACCCTTCCTGAGGCCATCTAATTTGTTCTGGCATTTTCTCGCCTCCAAGTCCCCCCCCCCCCCCCGCCCCCCCCCCCCCCTCCTGCCCCATCTCTATCTTTCAGACTGAAAAAGGTTTCCAACCCGAGAGGTGAACTATTCCTTTTCTCAGGGGATGCTGCCTGACCCGCTGAGTTACTCAAGCACATTTTGTGTCTGTCTTTAGTGAACGTAGGACTTTTACCGCAACCGTCCCTGTCAACTTTCAATTGCACTACATGGATAATAGACATTATTTGGATTTACAGTAAGCTCCATCCAAGACTGCAGGAAATTGCAGCGAATTGTGGACGCAGCCCAGACCGTCACACAAACCAACCTCCCTTCCATTGACACCATCTACACCTCACGCTGCCTCGGCAAGGCCAGCAGCATAATCAAGGACCAGTCTCACCCTGGCCACTCCCTCTTCTCCCCCTCCCATCAGGCAAGAGGTACAGAAGTGTGAAAACGCACACCTCCAGATTCAGGGACAGTTTCTTCCCAGCTGTTATCAGGCAACTGAACCATCCTATCACAACCAGAGAGCAGCGCTGAACTACTATCTACCTCATTGGTGACCCTCGGATTACGTTATTCCCTTATCATGAATCTGTCCAGTGAATGGCTCGATTGTAATCATGTATAGTCTTTCCGCTGACTGGTTAGCACGCAAGAAAAGCTTTTCACTGTACCTCGGTACACGTGACAATAATATACTAAACTACATTGAAGATGTACTACAGTTACACACAGAAGCCACTCCTCAACTTCTAGCCTCAACGGACGACTTGCGTGTCTGTAAGTCATTCCTGCTACAGTGTACCCTGTCTAGACTCCAAGCTGAAGTCAAGATGTTAACACCCATCAGCTATAAATATCTAGTAGTCCCCTCACTTTTGGGAGATTATATTGCATCAACCTATCATTCAAATACAAAGCCCAAGACTGCAACAAATTGTAGATGTAGCCCAGTCCGTTACACAGCCCACACTCCCCACCATTTTAGATGTAGCCCAGTCCATCACACAGACCACACTCCCCACCATTGTAGATGTAGCCCAGTCCGTTACACAGCCCACACTCCCCACCATTTTAGATGTAGCCCAGTCCATCACACAGACCACACTCCCCACCATTGTAGATGTAGCCCAGTCCATCACACAGCCCACACTCCCCACCATTGTAGATGTAGCCCAGTCCATCACACAGACCACACTCCCCTCCATTGACTCCATCTACACTTCACGCTGCCTCGGGAAAGCAGCCGACATCATCAAAGACTTGTCCCAACCCCGGTCATTCCTTCTCAGACTCAGGAACAGCTTCTTCCCCTCTGTTATCAGGCTTCTGAACGGTACTTCCATAAGCTAGGGTACTGTCCGATTCACCTCTACCCCATTGCGGACATTGGACTTTGTCTCTGGAACTGATGCGCTACAATGCTGAGAACTATATTCTGCACTCTGCATCTTCCCCTTCCTCTGCCTATTTGACTGGAGTTTGGCTTGATTGTATTTATGTAGAGCATTATCTGATCTAATGTTCATAAGTGATAGGAGCAGAATTAGGCCATTCGGCCCATCGAGTCTACTCTGTTATTCAATCACGGCTGATCAATCTTTCCCTCCCAACCCCATTCTCCTGCCTTCTCCCCATCATTTGTTTTTGTGCCATACAAAACAATGCTGTTCAGTCTACCTTGCTACACGTTATAGTAAACTAAACCTAAACCTAATTTACTTCACTGTCTCAGTGCTTTTTCAGACGGGGTTTAAATAACATTAATCATTATCTCGCGTGATGTGTCCTCTCTCCTAACCAAGGAGGAGATACTTCCAGCTAATTAAACAGTTTAAGCACAGTTGTATTTTTAATAGAAGTATCTTTCATTCGAGAGAATAATTTCCTCACAGGTCGTAATTTGCAAACGTTTCCATAACACAAGAACAATACTTACCACACTCGAATATAGTAGTTGTGTTTTCAAAATGCTTTGCAATGATAACCTCTGTGGAATGTCCTCCCCAGATTTAAATATGCTTTGTTTAAAATATAATTGTGCTTAACCTGCTTTGTGAGCACGAATGAAGAAGGGTCTCGACCCGAAACGTCACCTATGCATGTTCTCCACAGATGCTGCCTGACCCGCTGAGTTACTCCAGCACTCTGTGAAACGTCACCTATGCATGTTCTCCACAGATGCTGCCTGACCCGCTGAGTTACTCCAGCACTCTGTGAAACGTCACCTATCCATGTTCTCCACAGATGCTGCCTGACCCGCTGAGTTACTCCGACATTTTGTGTCTATCTTTTGTGAGCACGAATGTTTGTTTAAAGGGGGCGTCACGGTGGCGCAGCGGTAGAGTTGCTGCCTCACGGCTCCAGAGTCCCGGGTTCCATCCTGACCACAGGTGCTGTCTGTACGGAGTTTGTACGTTCTCCCTGTGACCACGTGGGTTTTCTCCGGGTGCTCCAGTTTCCTCCCACACTCCAAAGACGTACAGGTTTGCAGATTAATTAGCTACTGTAAAATGTAAATTGTCCCTAGTGTGTGGGATAGTGCTGATATACGGGGTAATCGCTGGCCTGCGCAGTGAGCTGGTGGGACGAAGGGCCTCTTTCCATGCTGCATCTCGCTTCATCTTAGGCCCCCTTCGGTCATGGCTGACCATGGGTGTCTCCATGGTGCTATTCCCTATATGGAGGACGCCTGTGCGTGACTTTGTTTAACGTGGGGAGACTGGTGCACAGACAGACACCCCACAGTCCTTGACAGATCTGGGTCAGGATCCAGTGGCATGGAGTCCAAGACGACCGGAGACCCTTTTCTGCTGCAGCCTTCATCCGCCTTCCCAGCCGTTGTGACGCTCCACTAAGGTCAGCCATCGTCCTCCGCCTGTTCCACCGTCGAGGTCTTGGTTGGATTGCTCGTTGTCAGAGACCTCCCCCTCGACCTTACTGCCATGGGTGGCCCTACCAGGAGCATCGCTCCAGACGGCATCGCTCTCAGGATCTCAGGTCCACACAAGCTTCTCCACCACGACAAGGTGACAATCCACATCTCTAAAGTCTAGTTGCAGATGCAAAAGTTGTCTGTGGGGGATGAGGCTGTGGAGAGTACATAGTTGCCCCTCAGGTTCCTATTTAATCTTTCCCTTCTCACCTTAAACCTATGTCCTCTGGTTCTTGATTCCCCCACACTGAGTATTCCCCTCATGCTCTTATACACCTCTGTAAGATCACCCCTCATCCTCCTGCACTCCAAGGAATAGAGTCCCAGCGTGCCCAACCTCTCCCTGTAGCTTAGTCCCTTGAGTCTTGGCAACATCCTCGTAAATCATCGCTGCATCTTTCCAGCTGAACAAAATCCTTCCTACAGCCGTGTGACCAAAACCGAACACAATTCTGCAAATGTGTTTCATTTAGTTTAGTTTGTCACATGTACCAAGATACAGTGGAAAGTTTATTTTGTTGCGTGCATCTTGCGGAAAGACTGTAAATGATTACAAGGAATGTGTCAGGCCTCAGGGGTCTGAGCTATAGGGAGAGATTGAGTCGGCTGGGACTATTCATAGAAACATGAAAAACATAGAAAATAGGTGCAGGAGGAGGTCATTCGGCCCTTCGAGCCAGCACCGCCATTCATTATGATCATGGCTGATCGTCCCCTATCAATAACCCGTGCCTACCTTCTCCCCATATCCCTTGATTCCACTAGTCCCTAGAGCTCTATCTAACTCTCTCTTAAATCCATCCAGTTATTTGGCCTCCATTCTGTGGCAGGGAATTCCACAAATTCACAACTCTCTGGGTGAAAAAGTTTTTTCTCCCTCAGTCTTAAATGACCTCCCCTTTATTCGAAGACCGTGGCCCCTGGTTCTGGACACGCCCAACATTGGGAACATTTTTCCTGCATCTAGCTTGTCCAGTCCTTTTATAATTTTATATGTTTCTATAAGATCTCCCCTTATCCTTCTAAACAATACATACTAATTATTTTGGAGTGCAGGAGAATGAGGGTTGATCTTATAGAGGTGTATAAAATCATGAGAGGAATAGATCGGGTCGATGCACAGAGTCTCTTGCCCAGAGTAGGGGTATAGAGGACCAGACGATATAGGTTTAAGTGGTAGGGGAAAAGATTTAATAGGAATCTGAGGGGTAACTTTTTCACACAAAGGGTGGTGGGTGTATGAAACGAGCTGCCAGAGGAGATGGATGAGGCTGGGACTATCGCAACATTTAAGAAACACGTTGGCAGGTACATGGATAGGTCAGGTTTGGTGGGTTATGGGCCAAATGCGGGCTGGTGGGACTAGTGTAGCTGGGACATGTTGGCCGGTGTGGGCAAGTTGGGCTGAAGGGCCTGTTTCCACACTGTATCACTCTATGATTACACTCAAGCCGTCCACAGAGTATAGACACAGGATGAAGGGATTAACGTGTAGTCCAAGTGTGGCCTCTACATCATCTGGAGATTTGTCCGGAGATTTACAGGATGAATTCTCACTTGACCTAACTTCTCTTCCTGCAGTTGTTTGTATAGTTTCAGCCTCATGACTTGATCGATTAATTGAGGTGAAGTTACTGGCCGGCACAGTGGTGCATCGGTAGAGTTGCTGTCTGTACGGAGTTTGCACGTTCTCCCCGTGACCTGCGTGGGTTTTTGCCGCGATATTCGGATTCTTCCCACACTACAGTCATGCAGGTTTGTCGGTTAATTGACGGCATAACAGTATCCCAGTGTGTGTAGGATAGTGTGAATGAGCTGTGATTGCTGATCGGAGGGCCAAATGGCCTGTTTCTGCATAGTATCTCTAAAAAACCCTGTAGTTTTATTAATAACCACTTTCTGCTATTTGCACTTTATCAGTTTATTTATTCATGTGTGTATATATTTATATCATGGTATATGGACACATTTATCTGTTTTGTTGTAAATGCCTACTATTTTCTGTATGCTTAAGCAAAGCAAGAATTTCATTGTCCTATACAGGGACACATGACAATAAACTCACTTGAACTTGAACTAGTTGAGTGAGAGGATGCGTTTTGGGTTGAGACTCTTCTTACAACTGGTCGGGAAAAAGAAAGCAAGTGGCGGAGACAGTAGGCTTTGTGGGAGAGCTGGGAAGGAGGGAGAAAGCTAGGGTTATCTAAAATTGGAGGTCAATATTCATGTTCCTTCTCTCCATAGATGCTGCCTCACCTGCTGAGTTTCTCCAGGATTTTTTGTCTACCTGTAGTTGAGCAATCTCACCACTGGATGGCAGGAGGTGTACAATCACAGTGTATGGGGATCAATCAATCTTGATGCATCAATGCATTGTCTGTGATGAGACCATAATGTATGTTTGAACGAAAGAAAAATATGCGATTAAATCCGTAACCTTTAGCAGTCTACTGGGATGAGATTTCATTTTTACCTAATTCCTCTCTGCGTTAATCAAATAAAGATTTTAATCCATCTGTGTGGGGTACGGTGGCGCAGCGGTAGAGTAGCTGCCTCACAGCGCCGGGGACCAGGGTTCAATCCTGACTACGGGCGCTGTCGGTGTGTGTGTGTGTGTGTGTGTGTGTGGAGTTTGCACCTTCTCCCATTGACCGCGTGGGTTTTCTCCGGGTGCTCCTGTTTCCTTCCGCATCCCACAACGTACAAGCTCCGTACAGGCAGCCCGGGTCTCTGACGCTGTGAGGCAGCAAATCTACCGCTGCACCACCCGTACTGTTCTGTGTTCTGTGTTCTAGGGCTGGTGCTGTAACGAGTGCTTGTGGCTGAGACAGAATGTTAGTGCTGACAAAAGGTCAGCACTGTTTAGTTTTACTCGCGTGTGTAAAGTTTGCACCATTTCTTTAGCAGAAGAGATATTTGCTGTTCAGTATTTCTGCACAGTTGATAGGAAACAGCTGATTAGTGAAGGGAGCTGTACACCCTTCATTGCTACTCCTATTACCCTTAACTTACACGTCAGTTTAAAGAGCTCTTGCCAAAATATAAATATAAGTCATGCCCACAGACAAACTTTAATTTATGCATTTATTAATTAATGCTTGAATCTAATTAGCATCAAAATTACAGAGTAGAATACCCTGTGGCAAATGAAAGTTGAGTTGGAAAGAGGACACACTCGCTCATCTCTGTTCCCAGCTTTGTCTACTTTAGTTTTAAAAGAGATACAGCGTGGGAACAGGCCCTTCGGCCCACCGAGTCCATACCGACCAGTGATTCCCGTACACTGGCATTATCCTACACATGTTGTGGAAATTAAAAAAAATTAGACCAAGCCCAACCTACAAACCTGCACGTCTTTGGAGTGTGGGAGGAAACCGGAGCACCCAGAGAAAACCCACGTGGTCACGGGGAGAACGTACAAACTCCATACAGACAGCACCTGTAGTCAGGATTGAACCCGGGTCTCTGGCGCTGTGAGGCAGCAACTCTACCGCTGCGCCATTGTGTATATTTCTGACTAATGTCACAAACATAAATATTTCTGGATGAGTTTTTTATCCTGAATGTGTCTTATCTTTCGGCATGCAAATTGTTCCATCTATTTTTATTGTTTTTTTCCAAAAACATAACCATTCATGAAATATTAATTCATACAATCTGGGTGATGGTACTATCTTAATTCACTTTACCTCATAGATCATGATATTAATTTGCGATATTTACCTCGTGTCAATGTGCCATTTGTTTTTCATAGCCATAGAGCAGGGAACGGGCCATTCAGTCCGACCCAGTTGGCATACTGGGCTAGTCCAATTTGCTTGCCTTTGGCCCAAGACCCTCTTCCTATGGTATATCTGTCCAAACGGCTTTAAGGTCATAATTGTATCCACTTCTACAGCTTCCTCTAGCAGCTCATTCCACATTAGGACTATCCTCTGAATGAAAAGGTTGCCCCTAAGATCCCGCTTAAATCTCTCTCCTCTCACCTTAATCCTGTGCCCTCTAGGTTTAGATTCCTCTACCCTGGGATAAAGACTGTGAGGGTACATTTTATCCACGCTCCTCATGATCTTACTGAAGGGCCTGGTTCCACATTATATCTCTAAAGCTAAACTAAAGTATAGGGTAGTTAGGAACTGTTATGAGTGGCAGAAGGGCAGAAAGCAATTACCTTAAATGCCTCACAGCGGCAGAGACCCGGGTTCGATCCTGACTACGGGTGCTGTCTGTACGGAGTTTGCACGTTCTCCCTGTGACCGTGTGGGTTTTCTCTGGGTGCTCCGCTTTCCTCCCGCACTTCACTGATGATGAGAAGAGCAGCAGGAATCACAGAGAGGGAGAAGTGCGAGTTGAAGGTATGTCGACTTCGAAGGGGTTCTTCCCCGCTGAGTTATTCAAACATGTTATATCTTTTAAACATTATGATAGTCCCAGCCTCAACCACCTCCTCTGGCAGCTCGTTCCATACAATAGACAATAGGTGCAGGAGTAAGCCATTCGGACTTTGAGCCAGCACCACCATTCAATGTGATCATGGCTGATCATCCCCAATCAGTACCCCGTTCCTGCCTTCTCCCCATATCCCCTGACTCTGCTATTTTTAAGAGCATTATCTAGCTCTCTCTTGAAAGTATCCAGAGAACCCGCCTCCACCACCCTCTGAGGCAGAGAATTACACTCACCACCCTCTGTGTGAAAAAGTTGCCCCTCAGATTCCCATTAAATCTTTTCCCCTTCACCTTAAACCTATGTCCTCTGGTTCACAATTCCCCTACTCTGGGCAAGAGATTCTGTGCGTCTACCCGATCTATTCCTCTCATGATTTTATACACCTCTATAAGATCACCCCTCATCCTCCTGCACTCCAAGGAATAAAGTCCTAGGCTGCCCAACCTCTCCCTATAGCTCACACCCACTAGTCCTGGCAACATCCTCGTAAATCTTCTCTGTACCCTTTCCGGCTTGACAATATCTTTCCTATAACACGGTGCCCAGAACTGCATCTTTACCCTTACAATCAGCCTCTGATACGATTTCATTCTGTGATGCTGTGATATTACTATTTTACATTTACAAGACACTTGCACTGGTATGTGGATTGATCATAAGATCATAAGTGATAGGAGCAGAATTAGGACATTCGGCCCGTCAAGTCTATTCCGTTATTCCATCATGGCTGATCTATCTCTCCCTACTAACCCCATTCTCCTGCCTTCTCCCCATAACCTCTGATACCTGCACTAATCTAGAATTTATCTATCTCTGCCTTAAAAATATCCACTGACTTGGCCTCCACAGCCGTCTGTGGCAAAGAATTCTACAGATTCACCACCCTCTGACTAAAGAAATTCCTCCTCATTTCCTTCCTAAAAGAATGTCCTTTAATTCTGAGGCTGTGCCCTCTGGTCCTAGACTCTCCCAGGAAAGGTGTAGAGGGATATGGGCCAATTGTGGGCAGGTGGGCCTGGCTTAGGCCAGCATGGATGAGAGGTGCTGTATAACTCCACGCGTGATACCATGAATCCTTGACTCAAGGCCAATAACATTTCCATTGGAAAAGGTAAGGAAGAGAGAGCACCAGCTGTCAAGTGTAAAGGTGAACCACATTAATCTTTAGGAAATAATGCTTTACTTTGTACAGCAATTCCCAATCATCCTAATTATGCTTCAAGGCTAAAAATGTTCACACATTTCAGAACACAAGTTACGGGACTAATGAGTTTCTGCCTGTGTGTCGGCGTTACATTCTCAAGTTCATTTCCAGATATATATTACGCCAACAACTAATGCAAACATGACATCAGTAAAATCATCAAGGTTCTTTCTCTGTGAAAGGCAGTAGAATTGGCTCTAATTTCATCTGCTTTCTCCAAAATACTCCTTGCATTGAAATAAACACATTTCATTCCATCAGCACCACCATATTGCTCCACGCTGCCTCGGCAAGGCCAGCAGCATAATCAAGGACCAGTCTCACCCACTTCTCCCTCTTCTCCCATCTCCCATCAGGCAAGAGGTACAGAAGTGTGAAAATTAGTTTAGTTTAGTTTAGATACAGCGCGGAAAAAGGCACCTCGGTCCACCGAGTCCGCATCCACCAGCATCCACACACTAACACTATCCCACACACACTAGGGACAATTTTACATTATACCAAGCCAATTAACCTACAAACCTATATACCTTTGGAATGTGGGTGGAAATCGAAGATCTCGGAAAAAACCCACGCAGGTTACGGGGAGAACTTACAAACTCTGTACAGACAGCACCTGGAGTTAGGATTGAACCCGGGTCTCTGGCGCTGTAAGATTGAGTTTGTCTTCCAAGAGAGAGTTAGATTTAGCTCTGAGGGCTAAAGGAATCAAGGGATTTGGGGGAAAAGCAGGAACGGGGTACTGATTTTGGATGATCAGCCACGATCATATTGAATGGCGGTGCTGGCTCGAAGGGCCGAATGGCCTACTCCTGCACCTATTTTCTATGTTTCTATGTTTCCTCATTCTTTTACCTCTGGAAAATAATTTGTTTGCACTTCTTCTTAAACTGAGTAATGTTTGTGCTTTTCGAGAGTTCCACATCCAAATCATTCCACAATTCCACCCCACAGATTGAAATACACAAACTCTCCATAGTGGTACGAACACAAAGTCTCTTTGCATTAAACTTTCCTCTCAAATTATAACCACCCTCCCTGTTAAAGAACATTGTATGTATATTGGTGGTACACAAAAATGCTGGAGAAACTCAGCGGGTGCAGCAGCATCTTTGGAGCGAAGGAAATAGGCAATGTTTCGGGCAGAAACCCGTCTTCAGATGTATATGTATATTATGTATATTACCTGGTAGTAAATTATTTCTTGTTTTATACATTATTTCTGCTGTATTAATTTCTACTCGATTCATAAACTTCAAGGCATTTGAGTTTAAATACAGAGAGTTGGTGTGTTGACGAAATCCCACATTATTAACTATCCTTATGGCCCATTGTTGCAGTCTGCATAATAGATGTAGGATGCTTTTGTAAGTGTTACCCCATACCTCCACACAGTAATTTAGATATGGCAGTACAAGTGAACAATGTACAGCGCTTTGTGAGTCAGAATGTGCCTGTTCTTCCCAATGCTCCTTGCCAGCTTTACTCGCACATGTTTTATGAGGTTTCCAGCAGATTTTGGGGTTTATCATACCTAGACATTTATTTTCATATATTCTTTCTATATCACGCCATCTATCCTCTTATGTAATGTCTTATATAACTGCAACAAACTCTTTGAATCACTTCCCTCTGGAAGGCGACTCCGGACTGTCAAAGCTGCCACTGCCAGACTTTAAAAGCTTTTTTTTCCACGAGTAGTAGCTCTACTCAATAACCAAAAATCTGTAGCCTCCTTTTCCTCTGGCATTTTATTTAATTGACATGTTTAATCAATAATGTTTTATTATTAATGTTTAATGTTTTATGTGTCATTCCTAACTGTCACTGTATGTCATGTTGTAACTTGCGGGTGGAGCACCAAGGCAAATTCCTTGTATGTGAATACTTGGCCAATAAACTTACTCATTCATTCATTCAACATGACCGACCATTTTCTATACTCAATACCTTGACTAATGAAGGCCAATGTGCCCACAGCCATTTTGACCACCTTATCTACCTGTGATGCCACTTTCAATGAACTATGTATCTGTACTCCTAAATCCCTCTGCTCCACAACACTACACAGAGGCCGACCATTCACTGTGTAGGTCCTGCCCATGTTAGTCTTCCCAAAATGCAACACCTCACACTTCTCTGTATTCCATCAACCATTCCTCCGCCCACCTGGCCAATCGATCCAGATCCTGCTGCAATCGTTCACAACCATCTTCACTATCTGCAAAACCACTCACTTTTGTATCATCAGCAAACTTGCTAATCTTGCCCTGTATGTTCACATCCAAATCATTGATATAGATGACAAACAGTAACGGGCCCAGCACCGAACACTGAGGCACACCACTAGTCACAGGTAGCTGATACATGATCTTAAATATGACACTTCCTCAATTGTTCAGGCATAACCATGTTAATTAGTCCCTATTCAGAGGCATTTCTTGTGCATCAAAATACGTGGCAGATTTATTATCAATCATATGACAAATAGAAATCTCTTGCTCTGTGTGAGACTTGACTGGAGAGGAAAAAGTGTGGAGAATAGCTAGCTACATTACTGCTTTTTCTCGCCAATCTCGTAATTAATGGCTGACCTGACACTTAAATCATGGGTCAGTGATTCATTAAAGGTTCTGCATAATTCAGTACAAAATTAGCAAAGTTGCAGTAATCATACTAAAAGCAAGATCTTCTCATGCACTTGTATATCATTTCTTCTGCCCCGTTAATGTACTTGCTCTATCCGCACATGGAGACTGCAAAACTGCACTGCCCAAGGGAATTAGTCTGGTCTGGTCTAATCTAGAGTCTAGTCCTGTCTGGTCTAACCTAGTCTAGTCTAGTCTGGTCAAATCTTGTCTAGGCTAGTCTAGTCCAGTCTAATCTAGTCTGGTCTGGTGTAGTCTAGTCTAGTCTGGTCTGGTCTAATCTGGTCTAGTCTAGTCTGGTCTGGTCTAGTTTAGTCTAGTCTATAGTCTAGTCTGGTCTAATCTAGTCTGGTCTAATCTAGTCTGGTCTGGTCTGGTCTAATCTAGTCTAGTCTAGTCTAATCTGGTCTGGTCTGGAGTAATCTAGTCTAGTCTGGTCTAATCTAGTATGTTCTAACCTTGTCTAGGCTAGTCTAGTCCAGTCTAATCTAGTCTGGTCTGGTGTAATCTAGTCTAGTCTGGTCTAGCCTGGTCTAGTCTGGTCTAGTCTAGTCTGTTCTGGTCTAGTTTAGTCTAGTCTATAGTCTAGTCTGGTCTAATCTAGTGTGGTCTAGTCTGGTTTAATCTAGTCTAGTCTGGTCTAGTTTAGTCTAGTCTTACTCTTAGCCCTAGTCTAGTCTAATTTATTATCACATGTAGTGAGGTACAGTGAGAAGCTTTTGTTGCACGCTAACCAGTCAGTGGAAAGTCTATATATGATTACAATCGAGCCAGTGCATAGATACAGTGTACAGATACATGATAAGGGAATGACGTTTAGTGCAAGGTAAAGCCAGCGAAGTCTAATCAAAGACAATCCGAGGGTCACCAATGAGGTAGATAGTAGTTCAGCGCTGCTCTCTGGTTGTGGTAGGATGGTTCAGTTGCCTGATAACAGCTGGGAAGAAACTGTCCCTGAATCTGGAGGTGTGCGTTTTCACACTTCTGTACCTCTTGCCTGATGGGAGAGGGGAGAAGAGGGAGTGGCCAGGGTGCGACTGGTCCTTGATTATGCTGCTGGCCTGACCATGAGGTGTAGATGGAGTCAATGGAAGGGAGGTTGGTTTGTGTGATGGTCTGGGCTGCAATGTCTTTCAGCCTTGGATGGAGCTGTTCCCAAACCGTGCTGTGATGCATCCCTGTATTCATGTCTTCATGTATACTCTGTTCTTTGACTGGATAGCACATGGCAAATAGCTTTTCTCTGTGCCAAGGCCTGTTTGCGTGCTGTGTGACTCTATGCTGCCTGACCTGTTGATTTGCTCCAGCACTTTGGGGTTTGTTCCATATGCAGCGGTCTCCATAATGTTTGGGACAAAGACCCATCATTTATTTATTTGCCTCAGTACTCCACAATTTGAAAGTTGTAATAGAAAAAAAATCACATGTGGTTAAAGTGCACATTGTCAGATTTTATTAAAGGCCATTTTTATGCATTTTGGTTTCACCATGTAGAAATTATAGCTGTGTTTATACATAGTCCATACCATATGGTCCCAGCACAATAACCTGGCCCTCAACACCAGCAAAACCAAGGAACTGATTGTGGACTTTGGAAGGAGTAGGATGGGGACCCACAGTCCCGTTTATATCAATGGTTGAAAGGGTCAAGAGCTTCAAATTCCTGAGCGTGCACATCTCTGAAGATATTTCCTGGTCCGATAACACTGATGCAATTATCAAGAAAGCACATCAGCGCATCTACTTCCTGAGCAGATTACGGAGAGTCGGTTTGTCAAGGAGGACTCTCTCTAACTTCTACAGGTGCACAGTAGAGAGCATGCTGACCGGTTGCATCGTGGCTTGGTTCGGCAACTTGAGCGCCCTGGAGAGGAAGAGACTACAAAAAGTAGTAAACACTGCCCAGTCCAACATCGGCTCTGACTTTCCTTCCATTGAGGGGATTTATCGCAGTCGCTGCCTCAAAAAGGCTGGCAGTATCATCAAAGACCCACACCATCCTGGCCACACACTCATCTCCCTGCTACCTTCAGGTAAAAGGTACAGGAGCCTGAAGACTGCAACGACCAGGTTCAGGAATAGCTACTTCCCCACAGCCATCAGGCTATTAAACCTGGCTCGGACAAAACTCTGAACATTAATAACCCATTTGCACTGTTATTTGCACTTTATCAGTTTATTTATTCATGTGTTGTAGTCAATGCCTACTATGTTCTGTTGTGCTGAAGCAAAGCAAGAATTTCATTGTCCTATCAGGGACAAATGACAATAAACTCACTTGAACATAACATCTCCTCCCTCCTCCCTCCCCCCCCCCCCCCCCCCCCTTTTTTTCAGGGCACCATAATGTTTGGGACACATGGCTTCACAGGTGTTTGCAATTGCTCAGGTGTGTTTAATTGCCTCCTTAATGCAGGTATAAGAGAGCTCTCAGCACCTAGTCTTTCCTCCAGTCTTTCCATCACATTTGGAAACCTTTATTGCTGTTTATCACCATGAGGACCAAAGTTGTGCCAATGAAAGTCAAAGAAGCCATTATGAGTGAGAAACAAGAATAAAACTGTTAGGGACATCAGCCCAACCTTAGTTTTACCAAAATCAACTGTTTGGAACATTGTTTAGAAGAAAGAAAGCATTGGTGAGCTTACTAATCACAAAGGGACTGGCAGGCCAAGGAACACCTCCACAGCTGATGACAGAAGAATTCTCTCTATAATAAAGAAAAATCTCCAAATACCTGTCCGACAGATCAGAAACACTCTTCAGGAGTCAGGTGTAGAATTTTCAATGACCACTGTCCGCAGAAGATTTCATGAGCAGAAATACAGAGGCCACACTGCAAGATGCAAACCACTGGTTAGTTGCAAAAATAGGATGCCAGGTTACAGTTTGCCAAGAAGTGCTTAAAAGAGCAACCACAGTTCTGGAAAAAGGTCTTGTAGACAGATGAGACGAAGATTAACATATCAGAGTGATGGCAAGAGCAAAGTAAGGAGGTGAGCAGGAACTTCCCACTTTAACCACATGTGATTTTTTTTCTATTACAAATCTCAAATTGTGGAGTACAGAGGCAAATAAATAAATGATGGGTCTTTGTCCCAAACATTATGGTGGGTGCTGTACATTCTAAGCTGCTTGCCCAGTGACCACAGATTCTTACTCTAGTTTAGTTTAGTTTACTTCAGAGATATAGCATAAAAAGGCCGTTCGGCCCACCGAGTACGCACCGACCAATAATCCCCACACACTAACAATATCCTACACACACTAGGGACAATTTGCAATTACACCAAGCCAATTAACCTGCAAACATGTACGTCTTTAGAGTGTGGGAGGAAACCCGCGTGGTCACAGGGAGAACGTCCAAACTCCGTACAGACAGCTCCCGTAGTCAGGATGTAACCTGGGTCTCTGGCGCTGTGAGGCAGCAACTCTACCGCTGTACCAACCTGCCGCTCTGAACTTGCAATCAAAGAGACTTGACGACTATTTGTAAATAATTTAGAGAGACAATGTTACTTGATTTTTCATAATAATGATTAATGTCATGCAATATTAATGCTAATAATTTCCAGCAACTGCAATTTCAAAAAAAAACTATTGATTCCTGTTATTTCCGCTCTGTTTGGAAAGTGGCAGCAGTGATCGCAGCAGCTGTGGAGAGACATTTCAATTCATCCCACACAGCTAAAGCCACTGCATAAACTCAACAAGATGAGAAATGGCAATTGTGTTAACAGCCAGGAGCAGAAATTAAAATCTCCGCTCATCCAAGGTGAGATGTGGTTCACGCTGTTTCAATGTCAGGGCTTCTTACGCTATTGGAAGACAGATTGTATTGATGTTGATATGCTCTCATGAAAAATTATGGAATATTTAAACTTTAGAGATACAGTGCAGAAACAGTCCACGCCGACCAGCAATCCCAGCACTATCCTACGCACTAGGAACAATTGAACATTTTTACCAAAGCCAAATTAACCTACAAACCTGCACGTCTTCAGAGTATTGGAGGAAACCGGAGCACTCGTAGAAAACCCTTGCTGTCACATGGAACGTACAAATTCCATACAGAAGGCACCCGTAGTCAGGATCGAACATGGCACTCTAGAAATGTTCAGAAATGTCTCTTTCTGGAAGTGGTAGAAGAGGTTTTGCTGGTCTTCATCAGTCGGGGCATGGAGTGGAGAAGGAGACACAGAATGCTGGTGTAGCTCAATGTTGTAAGGGTGATCACTAGTAAATGGGGATGTGGACTGTGCTAATGTGGTGACAGGGAACTGCAGACAAAGACAAAAGGCAGAGACATGGAATGCAGCAGTGACGACGCAGAAAATCAGCGGGTCAGGCAGCATCTGTGGAGAACATGGATAGGTGACGTTTCACAGAGTGCAGGAGTAACTCAGTGGGTCAGGCAGCATCTTTGGAGAACATGGATAGGTGACGTTTCACAGAGTGCAGGAGTAACTCAGCGGGTCAGGTAGCATCTGTGGAGAACATGGATAGGTGACGTTTCACAGAGTGCTGGAGTAACTCAGGCAGTATCCCTGGAGAACATGGATAGGTGATGTTTTGGGTCGATACCCTTCTTCAGACTGGCGTTAGAATGGAAGTTGATTGTGAGTTGGAAGTGGATTGTGGGACTTTGTATGAAGGAGGTGGGGAGAATAACACTGAACTTTCAGGGAAATGGTTTCGGTTTTGGAGGGATGCTAGGGCTGTCCTTTCCCCATTGATTTCATGGGAAACTGATAGAATCCACAGAGACATTGCCGGCACAGTGTATGGATAGGAAAAGTTTAGAGCAATATGGGCCAAATGCAGGCAACTGGGACTAGCTTGGGTAGACACAAAGTTGATTCCACTGTGTGGGGCTGTTCATGTTAAACTCTATCATGTATTGTGTTGTTTTTATTTGTATGGTTGTATGGTAACTCAGATCTCACTGTACCAATTGGTGCCTGTAAGTAAGTAAGTAAATTACGCGGGCTGACATGGCACGCGAAGATTTCGGTCACTGCAAGAATTTCGGAGCCCCGCGAGATGTCGGGACCTGCCCCGCACAACTGTATACCCCTCCGCGCTTCTCAGTGGGACCGGCCCCGCGCGGCCATACGGTGCCCGTACGCCTCAAGCGACCACAAGATCATATAATTTGCGAGCCAAGGTCGCGTAAGTTAGACTATCCCAGCTAGAGAAGTTAGTTTCCGGTTCCTCTTTGCTATGGATATGACCCATTGCCAGATGAGATCCATTCAGTACTCTGCTGCTAAATTATTTATAACAACCTATCTTGAAATTGCTTTATTTCGACCAATGCCTGAGTAATAAACATTAATTTTATTTGAATTTAAATTAAACCACTTTCTGACTTTATTCACTCCATCCATTCATTGTTAAATCAATAGCTATAAACTTTAAAAGGAATACTTTCTCTTTTTACTGTTCTGAGCTGAATCCCAATCCAGATTACATCAAGCAGCTCACTCTGACAGCCGGAAGCATTGAAACAATACTTGATTTCCCATTTTTTAAAAACCCTAGAGGACCGAGAAATAAAACATAGAGCTTGGTTTAAAGTGAGGGGAAAGATTTAATAGGGGTGACTTTGCCGAATTAATAGGGGTAACAGTCTGATTTAATAGGGCGAATGGTCTGATTTAATAGGGGTAACTTTGCTGATTTACTAGGGGTAACTTTGCTGATTTACTAGGGGTAACAGCCTGATTCCGTGCTGTAGGTCTCTGTGACTCGAGGACTCTAACTGATCTAATGGGAGTTTTCATCTATCTGTGGAACGATGTTGCTGACATTACAATTCCATCAGAGCGGGGAGATATTGATCCACACTTTAATCTGCCTTTTTTCCAATAAAACCAAAACAATGTTGCAATCTACAACAACTACCATCAAGTTATCTAATAATGCTCAAAGTGCACTAAATCTGCACAGTCAAGTGACAGGTTACACTACACCTTCTGAATAACAGCCAACGAGGCTTATACATTCTCTCCCTGGTGACTGAAGGCAAGATTAGATCCAGCAAGGTTTGTGCTACTAAATATCGGGCACTCTGCTGATCAGACTTTGGCACGAAGAGTGAGGAGATGTTTGTCTGAGAAAGTTCTTTACAACAAAAGCCAGGTCAGTTGGGAGATGGGCCATGGAATGGCGAATGGAACGTCACTCTGACCAGTGTGAGGTGTTGCACTTTGCTGTGTCTACCCAGGGCAGGAAGTGGCGGATCTCTGGGGAGTTTTGCAGAGCAGAGAGACAATAGACAATAGGTGCAGGAGTAGGCCATTCGGCCCTTCGAGCCAGCACCGCCATTCAATGTGATCATGGCTGATCATCCACAATCAGTACCCCGTTCCTGCCATCTCCCCATATCCCCTGACTCCGCTATCTTTAAGAGCCCTATCTAGCTCTCTCTTGAAAGTATCCAGAGAACCGGCCTCCACCGTCCTCTCAAGCAGAGAATTCCACAGACTCACAACTCTCTGTAAGAAAAAGTGTTTCCTCGTCTTCGTTCTAAATGGTTTACCCCTTATTCTTAAACTGTGGCCCCTGGTTCTGTACTCCCCCAACATCGGGAACATGTTTTCTGCCTCCAGCGTGTCCAAGCCCTAAATAATCTTATATGTTTTAAGTCGTAAATTCCTATTGTACATAGTTCAGAGTCAGCTGTACTGGTCTCTGGTGAGACCACACTGGGGGCAGTGTGTGCAGTTCTGGTCACCCAGCGACAGAAGGCATTGAATTGGTAAGAGTGCAGAAGAGATTCACCAGGGTGTTACCTGTGCTTGAGTTACAGGGAGAGGTTGGATAGGCTGGGACTAGGGGGCTGAGGGATGACCTTATTGAGGTGGACAAGATCATGAGGGGCATGGATAAAGTAAAGTCACAGTCTTTTTCCCAGGGTAGAGGATTCTAAAACTAGAGGGGATAGGCTTAAGGTGAGAGGGGAGAGTTTTAAGAGGGACCTCAGGGGCAACATTTTCACAGAGAGGGTATCCGCTGTGGTTCAATACAATACAATACAATACAATACAATTTATTTGTTGTCATTTGAACCCAGATGTTCAAACGAAATTTGGTTTCTGCAGTCATATAAACAAGAAGAAGAACCAAGACACAACACAATTTACACGAACATCAATCACAGTGAATCTCCTCCTCACTGTGATGGAAGGCAAAGTCTTATCTCTCCCCTGCACTCCTCGTTCTCCTCCCGATGTCTGAGTCAAAGCCCCCGGCGGGCGATGGTAAATAAGTCCTGCGGCAATTATAAAGCCGCGCCGGGTGATGCAAGGCCGCGCTCCGGGTCTTGGTGTTGGAGCCCCCAGCGTGCGCTAACAAGTCCCGCGGCCATTTAAAGCCGCGCCGGGCGATGTAAGGCCCCACTCCAGGTCATCCTCAACCCCGCAACTCGGGCGGGAGAAGTCGCTATTGCGGAAGCCCCGAAAAGTGGTCTCCCAGCAGGGACCCGCGGGCTCCCGGTGTCACCGTCCACCGGGCCGGCGGTTGGAGCCTCCGAATCTTCTGGGTCGGGTCGCAGCAGCGCGCCACCACCGCTCCTCCCGCTCCGAACTCGGCCAGCTCCACGATGGTGGGTAAGTCCGCAGCTCCGCGACTGGAGCCCCAGGTCGTTCCATGTTGGAGCCGCTCCACGGTGCTCGGCCCCAACGACAACGAAGACCCGACAGAGAAAAGGTCGGGTTCTCCGTGCAGGGGAAAGATTTTAAAAAGTTTCCCCCCCACCCCCCGCCCTCCACACGCATACCCAGTTTAAAAAAACTTAAAAAAAACTACATACAAACGAGACAAAAAATAAAAAAACAACAGACGGACTGGAGATGCCGCTGCGACGTGAATCCGGCCGCCCACCTGACTAGGCAGAGGTGCAAAGGTTAGTGTTGTGCAGTGTTCAAGAGTCTGATGGTTGCTGGGAAGAAGATGTTCTTGATCCAGGAGGTCACAGTTTTCAGCCTCCTGTGGCTTCTTCAATGGTACTTCATTGTCATATGTTCCGAGGTACAGTAAATTCCTATTGTACATAGTTCAGTGAAAATCTTACCATACATAGTATAGTGCGTATACAGTATTTGTACCGTCTCCCCGTGACCGCGTGGGTTTTCTCCGAGATCTTCGGTTTCCTCGCACACTGGAAAATTGGCTTCATGGAAGGAAACAGAGGGTGATGGTGGAAGGTTGCTTCTCGGACTTGAGGCCTGTGACTAATGGTGTGCCTCAGGGTTCGGTGCTTTGGATGAGAACATACAGGGCAAGATTAGCAAGTTTGCAGATGATGCAAAAGTGGGTGGTTTTGCAGATAGTGAAGATGGTTGTGAACGATTGCAGCAGGATGTGGATCGATTGGCCAGGTGGGCGGAGGAACGGTTGATGGAATTTAATGCAGAGAAGTGTGAGGTGTTGCATTTTGGGACGTCGAACATGGGCAGGACCTACACAGTGAATGGTTGGCGTCTGTGTAGTGTTCATCCTCCAGCACCTAGACCGCCAGGGGACCTATGCGAGGATTTTGTTTGATGATTTTAGCTCTGCATTCAACACCATTATGCCAGAGTTACTACGCTCCAAACATTCTGAGTTGACTGTGCCTGAACCCCTCTGTCGGTGGATCACCAGCTTCCTGACAGACAGGAAGCAGCATGTGAGACGGGAAAGCAAATCTTGGACCCGCAAACGCTCAGCATAGGAGCACCGCAAGATGCGTACTCTCCTCTCTCCTCTACTCTTGCCACACCAATGACTGCACCTCCACAGACACATCTGTCAAGCTTCTCAAGTTAGCGGACGCCACAACCCTGATTGGACTGATCCAGGATGGGGATCTCTGTACTCTTTTCAATTTGACATCTTTCCTATAACATGGTGCCCAGAATTGAACACAATATTCTAAATGCGGTCTCACCAACGTCTTATACAACTGCAACATGATCTCACAACTTCTATACTCAATACTCTGACTGATGAGGGCCAAAGTGCCAAAATACGTTTTGACCACCTGATATACCTGCGACACAACCTTCAAGGAACCATGCAACCATCAACCATTCCTCTGCCCACCTGGCTAATTGATCCAGAACCTGCTGTAATCTTTCACAACCATCTTCACTATCTGCAAAACCACTCACATCTGTATCATCAGCAAACTTGCTAATCTTGCCCTGTTCTGTGACGTTTCACAGAGTGCTGGAGTAACTCAGCGGGTCAGGCTGAGTATGGAGGTTGGGAGGTCATGTTGTAGTTGCATAAGAAGGTGGTGAGGCTGCATTCAGAGTATTGTATTCAGTTCTGGGCACCATGTTATAGGAATGATGTCATCAAACTGGAAAGGGTACAGTGAAGATTTACGAGGATGTTGCCAGCACTAGAGGGCCAGAGCTATAGGGAGAGGTTGAGTAGGCTGGGACTCTATTTCATGGAGCACAGGAGGATGAGGGATGATCTAATAGAGGTGTATAAAATCATGATTTGAATAGATATGATTGAGTCTTTTGCCCAGAGTAGGTGAATCGAGGAGCAGAGGACATAAGTTTAAGGTGAAGGGCAAAAGATTTAATAGGAATCGGTGGGGTATGTTTTTCACACAAAGGGTGGTAGGTGTATGGAACAAGCTGCCAAAGGAGGTAGTTGAGGTGGGGACTATGGAAACATTTAAGAAACAGTTAGACAGGTACATAGATCAAACGTGGGCAGGTGGGACTAGTGCAGATGGGACATGCTGGGCCGAAGGGCCTGTTCCCACACCGTATCACTCTATGACTCTATCTATCTTTCCATCTCAAACACATTCTCCTGCCTTCTCCCCATTACATCTGACACCCGTATCAATCAAGAATCTATCAATCTCCTCTTGAAAAATGTCCATTGACTTGACCTCCACAGCTGTCTGTGGCAATGAATCCCACAGTTCACCACCCTCTGACTTAAGAAATTCCAGCTCATCTCCTTCCTAAAGGAATGTATTTTAATACCGAGGCTGTGGCCACTGGTCCTAGACTCTCCCACTAGTGGAAATATCCTCTCCACATCCACTCCATCCAGGTTTATATCAGGCTAGGACAGACGGCAACAGCTTCACACCGTGTCCCAAAGCTCATGTCCTGTCCTGCATCACCCAAGGCAGCAGAGACATTATAGGAGAGGGCAAGCACCGTAACAAAGTAGCTCACGATGGTTTGGGTAACATTCAGGAAGGTCTATGCATGGCACATCATGAATATTACTGAAGAAAGGTCTTGACCCGAAATATAATCTCCAGAGATGCTGCCTGACTCACTGAGTTACTCCAGCACTCTGTGAAATGTTGCCTATTCATATTCTCCGCAGATGCTGCCTGACCCACTGAGTTACTCCAGCACTTTGTGTCTATTTTCCCTTCACCCATCTGCCCAAGCCCACTCTCCCCCCTCCTTTCCTATGTTCCTTTCCACCCATAAACCTCTCTCGGCCTTTACATTTCACTCCTCTTTCAAATCTGCTCTACTTATCTACATTCATTTTTCTTCTTCACTTTTAGTCATAGAATGATGCAGTGTGGAAACAGGCCCTTCAGCCCAACTTGCCCACAGCGCTGACATGTCCCATCTAAACTAGTCCCACTCACACGCGTTTGGCTCATATCGATCTAAATCTGTCCTATCCATGTATGTGTCCAAATGTCTCTTAAACATTAGGATAGTCCCAGCCTTAACTACCTCCTCTGGCAGCTCGTTCCATACACCCAGCACCTTTTGTGTGTAAAGTTACTTCAGATTCCTGTTAATTTCTGAAATATTGGTCATAAATTTGGTGCAAAAATGCTCTAAAATAAGGCTCAGAATGCATCAGAGAGCATCTAAAACCCCAGAGCTTCCAGGGACTTCACGCTTCGCGCTCATGATGTGCGCAGCGCGCACACTATTTCACATTCAATTTTTTGTAATCCTGTCATGCCACCCCCCTTTTGGGAAAGCTTCGTACGGGCCTGAGAGTTGCCACATTTCTGGTGCCATCTTAGACCCTTCAAGTTGTTAAAGATGTAGAATATAGTGGAGGAGGTTTACAAGAATGATCCCAGGAATGAGTGGGTTAACGAACAGTATGATGAGCATTTGACGGCACTGGGCCTGTACTCGCTGGAGTTTAACAGGATGAGGGGGAACCTCATTGAAACATACATAATAATGAAAGGCCTGGATAGACGGATAGATACTTGATTAGTGCGGGTGTCAGAGGTCGCGGGGAGAAGGCAGGAGAATGGGGTTGAGACGGAGAGATAGATTGATTGGGTGAGTAGATTCGATGGGCCAAATGGCCTAATTCTGCCCCTGTGACTTTTGAACTTATGAAGTTATGAGGTAGTAATGAGATGAGAGCGTGGCCAGGATGGTGGAGGTCTTTGATGACATTCACTGCCTTTCGGAGGCCGTGATTCCTGGAGATTGTAGGGCGGTCAGTGAATGGTAGGGCGGTCAGTGAATGACCGGGCAGTGTCCACCACGCTCTGACGGCTTTTTCTTTTTGCCTGTATCTGTCTGTCAGTCAGTGTCTGTCTGTCTCTGTGTCCAAGAGCGGAACTCACTATCAAAATATGGAGGGGATGGGGGACACAATTTTTGGTGGCCACGTGCGCATGCGCGCGCACACACACACACACACACACACACACACACACACACACACACACACACACACACACACACACACACACACACACACACACATGCACGAGGCTTCGGAGACTCAATCCAGCGCTAAATGCAGCTCAACTCTGCCTCTCACCGGGTTAACTACAGCCCTGCCTGGACTGACGGGACACCAGCGCTGCTTCTCCACGCTGGCCATATTTCCCGCAAGTCCAGGGAGGGCTGTAGGTTCACTTGGTGGGACAGGCAGAGTTGTGCTGGGTTTAGCGCTGTTTATCTGCGCTGGCTGTGGGCCTGGGGGTACAGCTCGCGTCTGACTCCCGACCTCTCTGGCCACCCGTGGGGGGCACTCTGGACAGCCCCAGAGACCCGGTCGGGATCGATCCTGGCTGTGGATGAGGCGCAGGTCTGTGCCACGTCTCCCTCCTCCAATCACCGCTCTATCCTCAGTCCCACCCCCCCACTCCTCCCTCCTCCAATCATCATGCTGAATCATCATGTCCCGCCCCCATTGCCTGCTGACCGACGTCTCTCTCGTCCAATCGGCGCCCTCGATCATCAGTCCCACCCCCACTGTCTCGCGGAAAGTGGAGATTTTAAACCCGGATGACAAAAACCTGGCGGGGGATGTCCCCCACCTCTCAAAACATGGGGGGGGGACGTGTCCCCTCTGGCCCCCACGCATTTTCCGCCCCGTCTGTCTCTGTGTCTGTCTATATCTATGTCCATCTTTCCCTGTCTATATCTGTGTATCTTTCTATCTTTCTGTCTCTTTATCTATCTGTATCTCCATTCTGTCGTGCATTGTTGCACATGACTGGCATGTCAGAGATAGTGGGATTTATTTCTTTGCGTCTGGTACTTTGAGCTGTTGTTTCCCGTGTCTGTGTTTAATGGAGTAATGTGTTAACGCTGTCGATTGGTGCCAATTAGAATGTGTGAGACAGTGTTGGTGGCGGGGTGGTGAATTGGAGTGCGACAGGGTTGCAGCTCTGCATCGCATGCCAGCCCGTTTCCATGCACGCTGGCAGCCCGTGCATACACTGCCTGATTGGCAGCCTGATCCTTGAAGGGCAGAGAGCGTCCTTACTCCTTGTAAACGGTTTATCAAACAAACCAGCTCAAAGCCCATGTGTCACTTGCTAAACAGCCCTCAGAATAAATTAATGAATGAATAAGTTTATTGGCCAAGTATTCACATACAAGGAATTTGCCTTGGTGCTCCGCCCGCAAGTGACAACATGATATACAGTGACATACAGTTAGGAATGGCACATAAAACATTAAACATGGGAAGTCCCATAAAGGTGGGAAGACAGAAATAATACTGGTTTTCTTGTCTGCTATAATTATAAAACTAAGATATTACCCAAGAATTCTTCTAAGTGGTAAGTCCAATATCACCTGACTCGCAGTCTGAAGAAGGGTCTCAACCCGAAACGTCACCCATTCCTTCTCTCCAGAGATGCTGCCTGTCCCGCTGAGTTACTCCTGCATTTTGTGTCTATCTTCGGTGTAAACCAGTTCCTCCCAACACTAATATCAACATTAGTCAATGGACATTATTTATCTGTGTGTTATTGTGGTGTCAGGAATGTAAAGCTACACCATGGTCACAGGGGCGGCACAGTGGCGCAGCGGTAGTGTTGCTGCCTCACAGCGCCAGAGACCCAGGTTCAATCGTGACTACGGGTGCTGTCTGTACGGAGTTTGCACGTTCTCCCCGTGACCTGCGTGGGTTTTTTTCTGAGATCTTCGGTCTCCTCCCACACTCCAAAGGCGTACAGGTTTGTAGGTGAATTGGCTTCGGTAAAATTGTAAATTGTCCCTAGTGTGTGTGTGTAGGATAGTGTTAGTGTGCGGGGATCGCTGGTCTGTGCTGACTCGGTGGGCTGAAGGACCTGTTTCTGCGCTGTATCACTAAACTAAAGTCGAGAGTGTTTAATTGTCATATGTACCGGCATCAGAACAATGTAATTACTTGGAGGAGACGGAAGAAGGGTCTCGACCCGAAACGTCACCTATTCCTTCGCTCCATAGATGCTGCCCCACCCGCTGAGTTTCTCCAGCATTTTTGTCTACCTTCCATGTAATTACTTGGTGCAGCTTATCAAACACGTAAATACAATAACACACAGATAAATATCAAATAGTCACGAGTCAGGAGGGTTTAATTGTCATATGGACCAAAATAGAATCATTACATTCTTACTTGCAGCAGCTTTACAGGATCATAAAAGCAACAACACGCGGACAAATATATAAGAGAATTTAAATATCTTATGAGCCAACAACAGAACAACGACATTCTCATGTGCTGCAGCTCCACAGGCACTTAAATACAACAACACACAGTGGGCGTCACTCACGGTGGTGCAGCGGTAGAGTTGCTGCCTCACCCGGGTTCCAACCTCACTACGGGTGCTGTCTGTACGTTCTCCCCGTGACCTGCGTGGGTTTTCTCCGGGTGTTACAAGTCACAATTTTATCAGGGTTATCAGTGGCCGGGGATCAAAGGGAAGGCAGGAAAGATCATTTAGAGTTTGTACAGAAACAGAAATTGGAAGAACAGCACGTCACATTTGGGCAGCTTACAACCCAGTGGTATGAACGTTGTTTTATCCAACTTCAAGTAACTCCTGCATTACCCCTCCCCCCCTCCCTTGCCCACAACGGCCAACATGTCCCATCTACATTAGTCCCACCTGCCTGCATTTGGCCCATATCCCTCCAAACCTGTCCTATCCATGTACCTGTGTAACCGTTTCTTAAATGTTGGGATAGTCCCTGCCTCAACTACCTCCTCTGGCAGCTCGTTCCATACACCCACCACCCTTTGTGTGAAAAAGTTATCCCTCAGATTCCTATTAAATCTTTTCCCCTTCACTTTAAACCTATGTCCTCTGGTTTTCGATTCACCTACTCTGGGTAAGAGACTGTGCATCTCCCCGATCTATTCCTCTCGTGATTTTATACATCAACCGGCATCTGTGGTTCTTTGTTTGTCCAACCATTCATGGTACTTCTGTACGCGTGACATAACTCAACTAAACCAAATTAAACTGAACTGAAAACTGCATGCAATACTCCAATTGCAGCATTTTGTGTCTATCTTCCACAGAATCTAATAATTGATTTAACAGTGTAGCAGAGTCTGGATGATTTTATCTTAGCTGTGATGTTCACAAAGGCATTAGCCATATGTTGAAAACTAGAATTTATCCTCTTGAACAATAACTACACTGTGAGCAAGATGCAACAGAAGCAATGTTGGCAATTGTCAATATTGCAGATGTATTTTTACCCCAGAGACTGTCTCACAGTCCAGCATACTGAGTTGTATTCAGAAGCTTTTCAAAGTTGTAGAGTTGAACTCTAATGATGAATTTAGAGTCACACAGTACAGAAACAGGCGGTTTTGCCCAACTTGTCCATGCTGACCAAGATGTCCCATCTTAGCCCACCCCACCTGCCAGTGCTTGGCCCGTATCCCTCTAAACCTGTGCTATCCATTTAGCTGTCAACAGTTCTTTTAGCTGTTGTTGTAGTACCTGCTTCAAATACCTCGCCCAGCAGCTCATTCTATGCACCCACCACCCTCGGGTTCCTACTAAATCGTTGCCTCCCACCATAATTCTATGCCCCTAGTTTAGTTTAGTTTAGAAATACAGCACGGAAACAAGCCCTTCGGCCCACCGAGTCCGTGCCGACCAGCGATCCCCGCACAATAACACCATCCTACAAACACTAGGGACAAATTACATTTATACCAAGCCAGTTAACCTACAAACCTGTACGTCTTTGGAGTGTGGGAGGAAACCGGATCATCCAGAGAAAATCCATGCAGGTCAAGGGTACAAACTCCGTACAGGCAGCACCCGTAATCAGGATGGAACCCGTGATGTAAGGTAGCAACTCTACCGCTGCGCCAACGTGCCACTTTAGTTCTTGATTCTCCTAGAGTGGGTAAAATACTGTGTACATTCAATCTATGGGTTCCCTTCCTGATTTTATACACCCCTTTAATATCATCCCTCATCCTCCTGCGTCCCAAGGTATAAAGTCCTCGCCTGCACATCCTCTCCCTGTAGCTCAGGCCCTTGAATCCTGTATTTGTGAAGGGAAGGTCCTCCTAGAGGATATGGGGAGAAGGCAGGAACTGGGTATTGATTGTGGATGATCAGCCATGATCACATTGAATGGTGGCGCTGGCTCGAAGGGCCGAATGGCCTACTCCTGCACCTATTGTCTATTGTCTACCTGTCTAATCCAATTCAAATCCGTAAATATGAACAAGATCAATCGGGATAAGTTCTTTGAATGTGGGTCCCTCCTCATCACCATTGTCTGGGCTCCCAGCTATGCTTGTTCCAAAAGCCAGTCTGATGCAGGTGCAGCAGAGACAGGTGCAGCACAGAGACAGGTGCAGCACGGTGACAGGTGCAGCGCAGAGACAGGTGCAGCACAGAGGGGTACAGCATTATGTCCATGCACAGTCAAAGATGTCCATGCCAAAACCAGTTGACTAGTGGAGTTCCGTAAGGGTCGGTGTTGGGGCCGCTTCTCTTCACGTTGTATATTAATGATTCGGACGAAGGGATCGAGGGCTTTGTGGCCAAGTTTGCAGATGATGCTGAGATAGGTGGAGGGGCAGGCAGTGTAGAGGAAGCAAGGACTCTGCAGAGGAAATTGGACAGATTAGGAGAGTGGAAGATGAAATTCAGTAGCAAATTGAGGGGTCATGCATTTTGGTAATAATAATAAAGGCGTAGATTATCTTTTTCTAATTGGAGAGAGAATTCAGAAATCGGAGGGGCAAAGGGACTTGGGAGTGCTGGTGCAGGATTCCCAATTCCCTTTGCACCTCTGATTTCTGGATTTTCACTCCATTAATTAGCAAGTCAAATCAGTAGTAAGGAAGGCAAATTCAATGCCAGCATTTATATCAAGAGGGCTGGAATACAAAAACAGGGATGTAATGCTAAGGCTGTAAGGCTCTGACCAGGCCACATTTGTAATACTGTGAGCAAATTTGGGCCCCATATCTGAGGACGGATATAATATGCTGGCTCTGGAGAGGGTCTAGAGGATGTTTACAAGAATGATCCCAGGAATGAGTGGGTCAGCATATGATGAGCGTTTGACAGCTCTGGGCCTGTACTCGCTGGAGTTTAGAATGTTGAGGGGGGACCTCATTGAAACTTACAGAATAATGAAAGGCATAGATAGAGTGGATGTGGAGAGGATGTTTCCACTAGTGGGAGAGTCTAGGACCAGAGGTCGCAGCCTCAGAATTAAAGGGCGCTCTTTTAGAATGGAGGTGAGGAGGAACTTCTTTAGTCAGAGGGTGGTGAATCTGTGGCACTCATTGCCACAGAGCTGTGGAGGCCAAGTCAGTGGATATCTTTAAGGCAGAGATAAATTCTTGATTAGAACGGGTGTCAAGGTTTATGGGGAGAAGGCAGGAGAATGGGATTAGGAGGCAGCGATCAGCCTTGATTGAATGGCGGAGTGGACTCGATGGGCCGAATGGCCTAATTCTACTCCTGTAACTTGTGGACTAATGAACCATGTAGCTAAATTAAATTAAACCCATCGATTTGTACATGATCACTATCACACAAACCTACCTCCCTTCCATTGACTCCATCTACACCTCACACTGCCACGGCAACATAATCAAGGACTTTGGTAAAAATGGTCAATTGTCCCTAGTGTGTGGGGTAGTGCCAGTGTATGGGGATCGCTGGTCAGCGTGGACTCGATAGGCCGAAGCACTTGTTTCTCCGCTGTATCTCTAAAGTCTAAAGTAAACTAAATCACTTTGCATTTGATTAGACAAAGAGTGTGCTTTAGAATAAGTTGAAGCCTAACTGAATTGATTTTAAGGCTGATCATTGGCATTGTGTTTGTGAAAGTGTAACATCACTTCATAAAATAATTGCTTTACTGCACTTGTGAATTTTATGCTTCGCATCAAGATATGGTATTTAGTGAACTGGGACATGATAGTTTCTGCGGGGAATGCTTGATGTTCTTGCTTACTGAAGTACAAGACTAATAGTGATTCGAAACACTTACCGCGATGCATGACAGACAAGACTATTGATTTTGTAACCACTGTGGATCTGGCTCTATGCTAAATAAAACACTTGCTGTTTGAGCTGGAACACGATGCTGTTTGTACGGGGTTGTGATTTACTGAGACTCCCTTATGCCATTCATTTGGAACCTGATTTAGTTTTAGTTGTAGAGGTACAACAACGAAACGGGCCCTTCGGCCCAACGAGTCCACCCCGACCATCGATCACCCGTTCACACTTGTTCTCACACTACCACTTTGGGCCGGCACGGTGGTGCAGCGGTAGAGTTGCTGCCTTACAGCGCCAGAGACCCGGGTTCCATCCTGACTACGGGTGCTGTCTGCACGGAGTTTGCATGTTCTCCCCGTGACCTGTGTGCGTTTTCTCCGGCTGCTCCGGTTTCCTCCCACACTCCAAAGACGTACAGATTTGTAGGTTAAGTTGTAAATAGTCCCTAGTGTGTGTAGGATAGTGTTGGTGTGCGGGGATCGCTGGTTGGGGCGGACTCGGTGGGCTGAAGGGCCTGTTTCCATGCTGTATCTCCAAAGTGTAAAGCTCTCTGTACATCCTGATGAAGATACAAGTATGAACACACTGTTGTTTGAGGTGTCCAATCAATACACAGGTGCCAAATGTGAAGGCCTCCGGCTGGCCCAAGTAGGCAAGTTAAAATTATGGCTTCAGCATTTAGGATCTAGGTGATAGAGGCATAAAGTCATAAAGCATGGAGCCAGGCCCTTATAAATCCTCGTAAATCTTCTCCGCTCGCTTTCCAGCTTAATGACACCCTCATAGCTCATAATCCATATCTGCTGATTTCCTGCGTATCCATGCATCTCTGCCCCTCACAGTTTAACAGCTCACCATGGATTTCATGTCATTAATCCTGTGGACCTGCTGAGAAATGACACCTTGTTGAAGGCCTTGCTAAGAGTGCACACAGATAAATCCATCTGCTTGCTCTCCTTCACCCTAGGATGAAATACAGGATTCTGATCAATGAATGGAAAAGTAAAGTTCTGCTGTTTCAAATAACTTTGACGTGATTGTATTAATGTGCAGTATTATCTGATCTAATTGGATAGCATGTATAGCAATGTTTTTCACTGCACTTCGGTACACGTGACAATAATGTCTAAATGTAAACCTATCTGAACGCCGCTTAAACACCACTATCGTATCTGCCTCCACCACCACCCCTGGCAGCACGTTCCAGGTATTCACCACCCTCTGTGTAAAATAACTTGCCCTGCACATCACCTCTCACCTCTCGCCCTTTAGTCTTTGATATTTCATGTGGGGGAAAGGTAGAAACAAAGAACTGCAGATGCTGATTAATATACAAAAGGACACAGAGTGCTGGAGTAACTCAGCGGGTCAGGCAGCATCTGTGGAGAACATGGATAGGTGACGTTTCACAGAGTGCTGGAGAAACTCAACGGGTCAGGCAGCATCTGTGGAGAACATGGATAGGTGATGTTTCACAGAGTGCTGGAGTAACTCAGCAGGTCAGGCAGCATCTCTGGAGAACATGGATAGGTGACGGTTTGGGCCGGGACCCTTCTTCGGAAAGGTTCTGACGTCTACCATATCTGTGCCCCTTACAATTGTCTCCCTTCAACCTCCAACGTTCCAGAGAAAACAATCCACATTGTCCAATCTCTCCTTGGAGCAAATGACCTCTAATCCAGACAGCTTTCTGTCAAACTTCTTCTGCATCTATATATAGGCATAAATGTGTTAAAACTAAAAAATGAGACAAAATGGGTTGGTGGCCATCATCCTGTTAGGAAATAAAGTACCGCTGGAAGTTTGACTTTGCGATGAAAGTGGATGTTAATGTTACTCGACATGTCTACATGCCTGAGACAGACAGATACACAGGAACCCCGAGGGCAGCTCTGTGTGACAAGTCATTTTGCTGTAAAATGTTAATGGAGTTTCTCCGACTTGAAGTAACAGGAGAGAGGAGCAGAGGTGCTGCAGTACAGTAGGCTCGTCAAAACGCACGGCGTCCTCTGGCACATACGCTGTGCGAAGGGCAGCTCATGCCTTGTGAGCCTGAGAGGAGCAGAGAGTTGTGGATGCAGCCCAGGTACAGAAGTGTGAAAACACACACCTCCAGAGTCAGGGACAGTTTCTTCCCAGCTGTTATCTGGCAACTGAACCATCCTACCACAACTAGAGAGCAGTCCTGAACTACTATCTAACTATTTGGAGACCCTCAGACTATCTTTGATCGGACTTTACTGGCTTTACCTTGCACTAAACATTATTCCCTTATCATGTATCTGTACACTGTGGACGGCTCGATTGTAATCATGCTTTGTCTTTCTGCTGGCTGGTTAGCACGCAACAAAAGCTTTTCACTGTACCTCTGCACACGTGACAGTAAACTAAACTAAATTAAACTATCCAACGCTTGGTTCGGGATTAGAAGAATAGATCGGGTAGACGCACAGTCCCTTGTGCCAGAGTAGGTGATTCAAGAACCAGAGGACATGGGTTTAAAGTAATGAGGAAAATATTTCATCGGAATCTCTGAGGGGTAACATTTTCACACAAAGGGTGGTGGGTGTACGGAACGAGCTGCCAGAGGAGGTAGTTGAGGCTATCGAAACATTTAAGAAACAGTTAGACCGGTACATGGATAGGATTAGAGGGATATGGGCCAAACACGGGGAGCTGGGACATGTTGGCCCGTGTGGGCAAGATGGGTTGATGGGCCTATTTCCACACTGACTGCATGATTCAATAAACCTGATGAAGGTTTCTGAAGCAATGGCAGGAGTGAGGAATATAGGTGGATTCTACATGGAGATCTTCAGAGTGTTTGTTTCAGTCCTGTCCAAGGCACTCGAAGCTTAAGCAGTCTGGCGAAATTGAAGGCAAATTATTAACCTGCTTTGTAAATTGGTTTAGTGGCAGGAAACCGGTGGGAGAAACAGGGCAGATGCTTAAATTGTCAGGCCATAAGTAATACTTTCCCACAGGGATTGGTGACGGGCATTGAACAACCAATGCATTTCTAAGTGACTTGGATGATTAGTTCAGAAGGTTTACGAGTGAGGATGGTCAGGACAAGAGGACTGGGTGACATTACAAACTGCATGCAGCCATTATATCACAACGAGATGGAGATAGATTACACAAACAGGCTGAACTTTGACAAACAGCTTCAAACATAAGCTAATCCAATACCGTTCTCTGGAGATCGATCACTCGAAGGGGAAAATACTTTCTAAATAATGAAAATCAGAAGCAGCAGACATTTACAGAGAAATGTGAAGTATTGCAAGGGCAGGACTTACACAGTGAATGGGTTGGCTTTCGGTAGCATTGTAGAGCAGAGGGATATAGGAGTACAGGTGCATGGTTCCTTGAAAGGTCGAGTCGCAGGTAGATAACATGGTAAAATAGGCTTTTGGCACTTTTGGCAATCAGTCAGAGTATTGAGTATAGAAATTGGGAGGTCATGTTGCAGTTGTGTAAGACGTTGGTGAGACTGCATTTAGAATATTGTGTTCAGTTCTGGGCACCATGTTATAGGATAGATTTCATTAAGCTGGAATGGATGTAGAGAAGTTTACGTAGATCTTGCCAGGAATTAAGGGCCTGAGCTACAGGGACAGGTTGGGTAGGCTAGGACTTTATTCCTTGGAGCATAGGAGGATGAGGGGTGATCTTATAGAGGTGTATAAAATCATGAGGGGAATACAGGGTGAATGTACTTATACCCGAGATAGGAGAATGAAGAACCAGGGAACATAGTTGTAATATGAGAGGGGACAGATTTTTACATGAATTTGAGGGACAACATTTTAACACAGAGGGTGGTGAGTATATGCAATGATGCTACCAGAGTAGGTGGTTAAAGCAGGTACTATAACAGCATTTAAAAAAAAAGACAAAGTGCTGGAGTAACTCAGCGGGTCAGGCAGCATCTGTGGAGAACATGGATAGGTGACGTTTCACAGAGTGCTGGAGTAACTCAGCGGGTCAGGCAGCATCTGTGGAGAACATGGATAGGTGACGTTTCACAGAGTGCTGGAGTAACTCAGCGGGTCAGGCAGCATCTGTGGAGAACATGGATAGGTGACGTTTCACAGAGTGCTGGAGTAACTCAGCGGGTCAGGCAGCATCTGTGGAGAACATGGATAGGTGACGTTTCACAGAGTGCTGGAGTAACTCAGCGGGTCAGGCAGCATCTGTGGAGAACATGGATAGGTGACATTTTGGGTCGGGACCCTTTGATTTCTCCACACTAGGAAAAGGTTCTGACTATCTACCCTATATAACTTTCTTTGATATAAAAGAGCAGGTTCCTGTTGTCTGAGGTTTTTGAGGGAACAGAAATGTTTGTTCCTTGTTCAACCAATGCAGAAATGAGGATGGCACGGTGGCGCAACGGTAGAGTTGCTGCCTCACAGCACCAGAGGCCCGGGTTTCATCCTGACTACGGGTGCTGTCTGTATGGAGTAGGTACGTTCTCCCCGTGACCTGCGTGCGTTTTCTCCGGGTGCTCCGGTTTCCTCCCACATTCCAAAGGCTTGTGGGGTAGTAGGATAATTTGCTTTGGAAATAATAGTGAATTGTCCTCATTGTGTAGGGTGGTGTTATATACTGGGTGATCGGTGCTTGGCAGAGACTCGCTGGGCTGAAGGGCCTGTTTCCACGCTGTATCTCTTAAGTCTAAAGTTTAAAGCCTAAAGAATGGGATGGCTGATTCCTTCCCTCAAGGACTTTAAGGACTGTGATGTCCTTTACAAAATACCAGTTTCACGGTCGTTAGTCCCAGTAAGAGATGTTTTAAATATATTCCCATTATTAAATATAATTCCTTCAATTTAAATTCTTCAGTTATTATGGGGACTGAACTCTTGTTTCTGGAAAGATGGCTTTGTAGCTTAACCGTTCCACTAGTGTACTGGCAATCTCTGCAAGAGGTTACCTTTCAGGAGATAGACACAGAGTGCTGGAGTAACTCAGTGGGTCAGGCAGTATCTCTGGAGAACATGGATAGGTGTCGTTTCACATAGTGCTGGAGTAACTCAGCGGGTCAGGCAGCATCTGTGGAGAACATGGATAGGTGACGTTTCACAGAGTGCTGGAGTAACTCAGTGGGTCTGGGAAGAAAGGACTGGCCAATAGGCAATAAGGTGGAGATTGACAGGTTCTTGATTAGTACGGGTGTCAGGGGTTATGGGGAGAAGGCAGGAGAATGGGGTCGATCAGCCATGATTGAATGGCGGAGTGGACAGAGTCATAGAGTGATACAGCGTGGAAACAGGCCTTCAGCCCAACTTGCCCACACTGGCCAACATTGTCCCAGCTACACTAGGCCCACTTGTCTGCGCTTGGTCCATATCCCTCCAAGCCTGTCCTATCCATGTACCTGTCTAACTGTCTCTTAAATAATAATAATAATAATAATAATAATGCATTTTATTTGCTGGCGCCTTTCTGGACACCCAAGGACACCTTACAGGACATAAAATCACAATACATTTATCAATATTAAAATCAAGTTGATTAAAAACAAAAAATAAAAAAAACAAAAAATACACAAAACATTTTAAGTCATTAAAATCAGGGTGAATATGGTGGAAGTTATGTCGGGTATGCTAATCTAAACAGGTGTGTTTTGAGTTGTGATTTGAATTGATCGATAGTGTCCAGGTGACGGATGGGAGGTGGGAGAGTATTCCAGAGACGTGGGGCAGAGCAGCTGAAGGCTCTGGCACCCATGGTGCTGAGTCTAAATGTGGGGACAGTTAAAATTGCAGCTGAGGTGGAACGAAGTGACCGGGAAGGAGTGTATGGTAGCAGCAGGTCAGAGAGGTATTGGGGAGCAAGGTGGTGTAGGGCTTTGAAGGTCAGCAGTAAAATCTTGTAGTTAATCCGGTGGTGCACAGGGAGCCAGTGGAGCTGAGTGAGGATGGGTGTGATGTGGTCCGATGATCTGGTGCGGGTGATGATCCGGGCTGCAGAGTTCTGAATGCATTGGAGGCGATGAAGAAGTTTATTGGAGGTGCAAGTGAGGAGGGCGTTGCAGTAATCGATGCGGGAAGTGACCAGAGCGTGGATGAGGACTTTTGTATTGTCTTTGGAGAGGGAGGGGCGGAGTCTGGAGATGTTGCGGTGATGAAAGTATGCAGAGCGTGTGATATTGCTGATGTGGGGGCCAAAGGAAAGTGTACTGTCCAGAATGACGCTGAGACTTTTGACATGGGAGGAGGTGGGTATGGGTGAGCCATCAACTGAAATGGTGAACGGGTGGGTTTTGGAGAGTGTGGACTTTGAGCCAATTAGCATGATTTCTGTTTTATGTCCATTGAGTTTTAGAAGGTTGAGTGACATCCAGTTGCTGATAGCTTGAAGACAGGTGGTGAGAGCAGTTGGGGGAAGGGAGGTGTTTGGTTTTGTGATGAGATAGTCCCATCCTCAACTACCTCCTCTGGCAGCTTGTTCCATACACGCATCACCCTAAGTGTGAAAAAGTTACACCTCGGATGCCAATTAAATCTTTTCCCCTTCACCTTGAACCTATGTCCTCTGGTCCTCGATTCCCCTACTCTGGGGGAAAAAGGCTATTCTTTTTGCTAGAGATGCTGCCTGACCCGTTGAGTTACTCCAACTTTTTGTGCCTATCTTCAGTTTAAACCAGCTTCTGCAGTTCATTTCCTACACATGTTTGTCTTGAAGTCTACTTTGGCATTGTAAGACCATGGCTCTTGTGTAACTTGGCCCTTCAACTGGGACTTGTAAATGGGGTCAAACTGTTACCATGCTGTCTCAGTGTACTGCTACTGTACACTTGTACTGTGTCTGAGAAGCTTATCTGAGATGTATCTAAGTGCTTATGTAAAGTGATTCATTCATTCATCATCGTTGAAAACATTAGCGACGCAGTGCCGCTGGTTTCCATCGGGAATGGTGACGGACGCACCACACATCTCTGTCCTCCAGTACCTGCGGACTTCCGCCGCTGGAAGTATAGGATTTTGGTGTGTGTGTGCTTTATCATCATTCCTTACAATGCCGTGTACGACAGTGATCGCAACTTCTACTGAAGTGTGGATGGCCGTTGGCTCGCTAGGAGCTCATCCGCCCTTTGACACGTCTTGTTTTTGGTCCTGCAGGGGGTCCACAGCCCCCTCCTCACCTGGCAAACCAGGTGGGGGAGACGATTTAGTCGCCGACTATCTGACCATGGAGCAGGTAGCACGGGATGACATGGTACCCGTGGTGGGGGGAACTCCCCCCGACCTTGCACTAAATATTATTCACGTTATTCCCATTATCATGTATCTGTACACTGTGGATGACTCGATTGTAATCATGCATTGTCTTTCCGCTGACTGGATAGCACCCAACAAAAGCTTTTCACTGTATCTCGATATATATGTGGTATGGTACAGTACTTTCTTTGTCTCGTTTACCGAGTACAGTGAAATTCATTATTGTACACAGTTCAATACAATAACATAGAAACATAGAAAATGGGTGCAGGAGTAGGCCATTCGGCCCTTCAAGCCTGCACCGCCATTCAATATGATCATGGCTGATCATCCAACTCAGTAACCTGTACCTGCCTTTAGCCACAAGGGCCACATCTAACTCCCTCTTAAATATAGCCAATGAACTGGCCTCAACTACCTTCTGTGGCAGAGAGTTCCAGAGATTCATCACTCTCTGTGTGAAAAATGTTTTTCTCATTCGCTTTCTTCACTGCCTGCTGCACCTGCATGCCTACTTTCAACAGGCCTTCAGCCCAACTTGCCCACACTGGCCAACATTGTCCCAGCTACACTAGTCCCACCTGTCTGCGCTTGGTCCATATCCCTCCAAACCTGTCCTATCCATGTACCTGTCTAACGGTCTCTTAAATGATGAGATAGTCCCATCCTCAACTACCTCCTCTGGCAGCTTGTTCCATACACGCATCACACTAAGTGTGAAAAAGTTACACCTCGGATGCCAATTAAATCTTTTCCCCTTCACCTTGAACCTATGTCCTCTGGTCCTCGATACCCCTACTCTGGGGAAAAAGGCTACTCTTTTTGCTATAGATGCTGCTGCACCCGCTGAGTTTCTCCAGCTTTTTTGTGTACCTGCCTACTTTCAATGACTGGTGTACCATGACACCCAGGTCTCGTTGCATCTCCCCTTTTCCTAATCGGCCACCATTTAGATAATAGTCTACTTTCCTGTTTTTGCCACCAAAGTGGATAACCTCACATTTATCCACATTATACTGCATCTGCCATGCATTTGCCCACTCAACCAGCCTATCCAAGTCACCTTGCAGCATGCTAGCATCCTCCTCACAGTTAACACTGCCCCCCAGCTTCGTGTCATCCGCAAACTTGGAGATGTTGCGTTCAATTCCCTCTTCCAGATAATTAATATATATTGTAAATAGCTGGGGTCCCAGCACTGAGCCTTGCGGTACCCCACTAGTCACTGCCTGCCATTCTGAAAAGGACCCGTTTACTCCTACTCTTTGCTTCCTGCTTGCCAGCCAGCTCTCTATCCACATCAATACTGAACCCCCAATACCGTGTGCTTTAAGTTTGTATACTAATCTCTTATGTGGGACCTTGTCGAAAGACTTCTGAAAGTCCAGATATAACACATCCACTGGTTCTCCCTTATCCACTCTACTAGTTACATCCTCGAAAAATTCTATAAGATTCGTCAGACATGATTTACCTTTCGTAAATCCATGCTGACTTTGTCCAATGATTTCACAACTTTCCAAATGTGCTGCTATCCCATCTTTAATAACTGACTCTCGCTGTTTCCCCACTACCGATGTTAAACTAACTGGTCTGTAATTCCCCGTTTTCTCTCTCCCTCGCTTTTTAAAAAGTGGGGTTACATTAGCTTCCCTCTAATCCTCAGGAACGACTCCAGAATCTAAAGAGTTTTGAAAAATTATCACTAATGCATCTGCTATTTCTGGGGCTACTTCCTTAAGTACTCTGGGATGCAGCCTATCTGGCCCTGGGGATTTATCGGCCTTTAATCCATTCAATTTACCTAACACCACTTTCCGGCTAACCTGGATTTCACTCAGTTCCTCCATCTCATTTGACCCACGGTCCCCTGCTATTTCCGGCAGATTATTTGTCTTCTTTAGTGAAGACAGAACCAAAGTAGTTATTCAATTGGTCTGCCATGTCCTTGTTCCCCATGATCAATTCACCTGTTTCTGACTGCAAGAGACCTACATTTGTTTTAACTAATCTCTTTCTCTTCACATATCTATAAAAACATTTTCAGTCAGTTTTTATGTTCCCTGCCAGTTTTCTTTCAAAATCTATTTTTCCTTTCCTAATTAAGCCCTTTGTCGTCCTCTGCTGGACTCTGAATTTCTCCCAGTCCTCTGGTAGGCTGGTTTTTCTGGCTAATTTGTACGCTTCATCTTTTGTTTTGATACTATCCCTAATTTCCCTTGTTATCCATGGATGCACTACCTGATTTATTCTTTTGCCAAACTGGGATGAACAATTGTTGTAGTTCATCCATGCAGTCTTTAAATGCCTTCCATTGCATATACACCATCAACCCTTTAAGAATCAACTAGACCAAGTGCAGACCCGTTGGGTCTGTTCCCCCAACGTGCGGTTGTCGGGGGGGGGAGGCGGCATGCAGCGTCACACACACTAACTATCCCCCCCCCCCCCGCACTCACGCTAATTACCCCCCTTGATATTATATTAATATTATTAATTTGCTCCTTTTACCCCATAACCCCCCTATCTACTGACGCATAGCCCCCAACTTGCAGTCACATCTAGAGAGGGGGGAGGGGGGGGTAGAGAGTGAGGGCAGATAGAAAAGGGGCAGAGACAGAGAGAGAGAGACAGAAACACAGAGAGAGAGGCAAGAGGGAGATGGGGTGGAGAGGAGAAGAGGCAGGGTGGGTGAGGGGGAAAGGTGGGGGAGGAGAGCGAGAGGGTGAAAGTGAGGGGGAGAGAGAGGGGTTGCTGAGAGGGTGGGGAGCAGGGAGGGGGGTGGAGGGAAGAGGGTAGGGGGTGTGGAGGGGAGGGAGGGAGGGGATGGAGGGGAGGAGGGGAGAGAGAGAGAGGGGGAGGGCGGAGGACAGAGGGGGCGGGGAAGGGGGGAGAGAGAGGGTGTGCTGAGATGGGGTGCTAAGAGGGGGGTGAGGTGAGGGGGAGAGGTGGGGAGCAGGGAGGGGGAGGGAGGGTGGAGGGAAGGGGGTAGGGGTGTGTGGAGGGGAGGGGGGTTTAGGGGAGGGATGGTGGGGGAGGGGATGGAGGGGAGAAAGAGGGGAGAGAGAGAGAGGGGGGGGAGGGGGGAGAGGAGAGGGAGGGGGAAGAGGGGGGGAAGAGAAAGGGGGGAGAGGGGGGGGAGGAGAGGAGAGGAGAGGGAGGGGGGGAGAGGAGAGGGGGGGATGGGGAGAGAGGAGGGGAGAGAGAGAAAGGGAAAGAGACGGGGGGGGGAGAGGGATAGGGAGAGAGAGAGATGGATAGGGAGAGAGAGAGAGGTGGGGAGAGAGAGGAACCCAAACCCCCCAAACAACCATTTGCAGGCAGTGCTTTTTTATTTCAAACTAACCATATTTCAAACCACATTAAGGGTACTTACTCACAGGTGTGAAGAAATTTGTTCAGTGTCATTCAGAGCTCAGAGCTCAGAGTGCCCTCCATGTTGCAGAGTGATTGAGGCACACCACTTCCTGGTTTTATAGTCCCTCCCCCTCCCTCCAGCAGGGGCAGCAGAGAGAATGGGGAATTGTGTAAAAACATTAATATCTCTCTCATTTTTCATCGACGGGAAAAATCCTCGGCACACATGCGGCGGAGGGGGGCTCTGAGCAAGGTGGCCAAAAATGACGGCTGTAGGTGGTGGCGTTCTCTCGGAAATCGCAGCACAGATGGCCAAAAGCGGTCAAGAACAGAGATCTAGTAATATAGATTGTCAGTCAATCTTGGCCAATTCACGTCTCATACCCTCAAATCACTGCACATAAGCACTTAGATACATGTTAGATCAGCATCTCAGATACAGTACAGGTGTACAGCAGCAGTACACTGAGAGTATACCGAGTCACCAACTTGGGGCCATTTTGTGTTGGTGGGGGAGACTCCCTCTCCTGTAGCCGCTTGCAGTGTGGCTGCGTGCAGTGTGGCTGCGTGCAGTGTGGCTGCTTCTGCTGGCGCCGATGATGGCGGCCACGGTGTACTGCTCCTTGCTGTTTTGTATGTGTTTGTTCGTTTGTGTCGTCTGTGAAAACCCTACAAAGATTACTTTCACGAGAGAGGTACTCATATACATCGGACATATGGTACCTCCAAACATCGTTCCGGATTTCTCTCACTCGCTGGATTATTTGGACATACTCGTTGGCGGGGCTGTGGCTGCGTTCAAGGTCTTGAGACGGAGGAGGACCCGTGGGAAGCGCTCTGGAGCACTCACCCGACTCCAGCGACGAGGGTCACACACACCGTTCCTGAGCATAATCCTGGCAAACGTACGAACTCTCAATAACAAAGTGGACGAACTGCAACTCCTGCATCGGACAAAAAAAGGACTTCTCTCGAGCCGCTGCCCTGTGACCTGGCTGTGTGAGTCGATCCCGGACAGCACGCTGCAACTGGCTCGCTTCCAACTTCACAGAGCGGTTTCCGAAGTGGAGCCAGCGAGGAAATCAAGAGGCGGTGGAATATGCTTCTATACCAACCAGGACTGGTGCAGCGACATCACGGTACTGTCAAACTTCTGCTCTTCCTACCTAGAATCCTTCTTTATAAACTGCAAACCCTTCTACTCTCCGAGGGAATTTAACTCCTTTATTCTCGCTGGAGTTTATATCCCCCCCCCCCCACATGCCCGCATATGTGAGACGCAAAAGCAACTCGCAGGCACGTGCCTTGAGTAATTACTCAGGGTAGGCAGTCAGTCGGAACAAAAAAAATAAAAATAAAAATAAAGAAAAAACAATTCAAGGCTTCCAAATCTCCTTCATTCTGAATTACTGAATGGGTGGGGAGTGGAGGGTCACAGCAGGTGGAGAGATGGTGGGAAAAACGGGAGCACACTGGGACAAGTTGAATCAGTTGTGATCTTATTGAATGACAATACAAGTTCAAGGGACCAATTGGGCGGAGAGTTCCTTTTACAGTCTTAAATGAACCCTCTTAAATTAAGATGTTTCTATGGTGAATCTGTGGAATTCTCTGCCACAGAAGGTAGTTAAGGCCAGTTCATTGGCTATATTTACAAGGGAGTTAGATGTGGCCCTTGTGGCTAAAGGGATCAGGGGGTATGGAGAGAAGGCTGGTACAGGATACTGAGTTGGATGATCAGCCATGATCATATTGAATGGCGGTGTAGGCTCGAAGGGCCGAATGGCCTACTCCTGCACCTATTGTCTATGTTTCTATGTAAGATGGCGGATGTGCAGGAGTGGGCGCCGTTTGTGTATGGCAGCCTGCCCGCAGTCCATCTCTTCACCTTTTTTTAGAATTTTAAGTCCTGTTAAAAAAAATGTTAGTTGGAGATCTTTTATGTGGTGGGTGGGGGTGGGGAAGGGAGAAACTTTATTTCTTAGTCCCCTACCTGGTCGGAGAGGCAGCATCCCTCCGAGCTGCTTCTTCGCCCCGTCCTCGCGGCCTACCATCGAGAATGGAGCGGCGTTTCCTGTCGGGACCGGCCAGGACTACAGCTTCGGCGGCGGTGGCGCAGCGCTGGGATACCAACACGGAGCGGGCGATGCCTTACCGGGTCGCCGTGCGGTAAGCTCCGGAGCGCTGTGGCCGCCGACTCCCAACATCGCGGAGCTGTGGCTGCGGGCGTCCAGCCGCGGGCGATGCTGGATTTGGAGCGCCGCGGAGCCTGGGATCCGAGATCGCCGGGGTCGGAGTACAAATTGGCGTGGCCTGAGGGTTACGAGTGCCCCGGTCCCCGGGGAGGAGGCAGCCGCTCCAGACTTTCCAAGCCGCTGAGGAATGTTTCACCCGATGCCGGAGTTCCATCTTCTCGGCAAGAGGGCCCTGAAAATTATAGGGCTGGCTGCAAGGCCACAAATGGGCCCCGACCTCGGGTGTCTCACAAAGGAAGAGGACTTAACTTTCTGGTGCCTTTCCCCACAGTGGAAATTTTTGATTTTGCTGTGATCCGAGATCACCGGGGTCGGAGTACAAACTGGCGTGGTTTGTCGGTAGTTGAGGCAGGGACTATCTTATTGTTTAAGAAACAGGTAGACAAGTACATGGATAGGACAGGTTAGGAGGGATATGGGCCAAACGCGGGCAGGTTATGACCTTGTGTTGGTCAGTGTGGGCGTTGGGCCGAGGGGCCCGTTTCCACACTGTATCACTCTATGTCTCTAAGACGCAATGGGAAAGCAATGATCCATCAGTCAAGTTGATTGCAGAATTAACGGGTAAACTTTTAGAATTAATTTTGTTTTGCTTTTGTTGAATTGGCACTTTGTTGGAGTTATTTAATAGGTTTGGCAAATTCAATGATCATCAATGTAGTTTGTGTGACATTAATGGGTTTACTGAGTGGGCTGCGGTGAGCAGCTGGCCAGTTGGCTCTCTCTCTGCCTCACAAATCCACAGGCATACTTCAGTGTTATTTCAAAATCAGAGCTGGTTCAAAATGTTTCTCTTTGAGGATCTGGCAGAGTTGTGATCTTCACTAACTATTGTTTTGGCTTCTGGCAGAAATATACAGCACCTACGCCTCACTTTGTTGCTGTCAGTTGTTGTATATATTGGGGTGGGAGATTGCAACCTTCATGTGGTTCACCCTGTTTCGACGAATGCAATCAACCTGGGGTGCAGAAACAGAAGCTCAAACAGAACAAGTTGCTTTACAACTTTCGGCTGTGCGTGCCGTACTAAAGAAGAAGAAGTTGTATATATTAAGTTAAGCCACACAGATAAGCATGCCGGTACAGCAGGCAGCCACTAACTCTTCTCCCCTCTCCTAACAGGCTAGAAGTACATAAGTGTGAAAAACCACACCTCCAGATTCAGGGACAGTTTCTTCCCAGCTGTTTTCAGGCAACTGACCCATCCTACCACAACCAGAGAGCGATCCTGACCTCCCATCTATTGCATTGGAGACCCTCGGACTATCCTTAATCGGGTATTACTAGACTTTATCTTGCACAAAATTTTATTCCCTTTATACAGTATCTATACATTGTGGACGGCTCGATTGTAATCATGTATTGTCTTCCCGCTGACTGGTTAGCACGCAATAAAAAGTTTTTGACTGTACCTCTGTACACGTGACAATAAACTAAACTCATTCCACGTGGCTATGTTCATCTATGAGCTGGAAATGAGTATGAGCTGGATATGACCAATACAGCCTGGTCTCTGTAATGCAGGGCTGTTGGCTCTTCCTGCTGCTGTCGCCAGCAGCCTGATCGATTACCTTTACTACGGTCACCTAATTTAAAATTATTACCACAGTCTAGAATATACGACTAGGTTACCCGACCAAATCTGAGCGTATTAACTCAAGAATGATCTTCAAGTTAAAGAAAAATGATACAAGGTAGTCACTTTAAAACATCAAAATGTTGCAATAAAACTCATAAAACTAAAACATTAGTTATTATTTCCTGTAGTGCACATTAAAGCAGTGGGAAATGAGAACTAATGTTGTACTTCATCAAATCTCACTGAATGTTCGTAAGATCATAAGAACATAATGAGGCCATTCGGCCCATCAAGTCTACTCTGCCATTCAATCATGGCTGATCTACCTATTCCTCTCAAACACATTCTCCTGCCTTCTCCACATAATCCCTGACACCCGTACTAATCAAGAATCAGTCAATCTCTGACTTAAAAATACCCACTGACTTGGCCTCCACAGATTCACCACCCTCTGGTTCACATTAAAACAAATGGGGAATGAGAACTACTGTTGTTATTCATCAAATCTCACTGAATCGTGAATTGGTGTTCGACTAACGCAACTAATCCCAAGTCTGGACAGAACCTTTCTCCACATGAAACTTAAATAGGATCTTCCAATTGAAGATTAATGTATGCTGTTAAATTGAGACTGAATTGAGACTCTTCATGAGGAGGGAAAGGGTTACCACTGAAGATTGTTCAGAGAATTGCATATTTAGGATTGGGGAACCTATTCCAATAATGACTTTAGACTTCAGAGATAAAAGGCGGAAACAGGCCCTTCAGCCCATCGAGCCCGCACCGACCAATGATCACCCCGTACACTAACACTATCCTACACACCAGGGACAATTTATAATATAACCAAGCAATTAACCTACACATCTGTACGTCTTTGGAGTGTGGGATGAAACCGGAACACCCGGAGGAAGTACAATCTCTGTACAGACAGCTCCCGTAGTCAGGATCTCTGCTGCCCTAGATGGAATCTTGATGGAATGGACAACCGTGAACCTCCAGGTTCAAGAACAGCTTCTGCCCAGCAACCACCCGGCTCGAGAACACTGCACAACACTGACCTCAGCAACTGGGATCTGTGGACTATGTCTTTGGCTGCTCTACAGACTTCAGCTTTGGAGCTTTTATGGTCACCTTGTGTTATAGAACATAGAACAGTACAGCACAGGAACAGGCCCTTCGGCCCACAATGCCTGTGCTGAAGTTGCCAAGTTAAACGGATCTCCTCTGCCTGCACGTGACCCATACCCCTTCATACCCTGCATATCCATGTGCCTATCCAAACGCCCAACCTATCTGACAGCACAACCACCCCTGGCAGCTTGTTCCATGCACCCACCACCCTTTGTGTAAAAGCCTTACATTGCAAATCCCCTTAAAACGTTGCCCCTCTCACCATTAAAGCGATGCCCTCTACTATTTGACATTTCCATGCTGGAGAAAAAGGATCTGACTGTCCACACTATCTGTTGTTGTTGTTCGCCATTCCTAGTTGAAGAAGACCATGACTTCAGTGTATTTGTTTGTGGGTCTGGGGGTGATTGGTGAGACCGATCCGTGCCCGGAAGGCTCGCCCGCATATGGGACACAGTTGGGTGGGCGCTGCAGTAGATGTTGTCGTGGCTCGAGCCTTGCGCATGGCGCGTTTTCCCCTGAGCTTCTGCGGTGCGCTTCATCTCAGCTGCACGCGCTCCTGTGGGGATCTTGCTTCGCCCAGTTGGACGCTACGGGACCTGAAGTCATGACTTGCGCATTGACTTGGATTAAGGTGAGGGAGAGTTGCGCAAATCATCAGCTTCACTCTCTTGTATCGGCCAGTGGCAAGACATAGTCAAGAAGGCTGGTGATGGGTCAGGATGCAGTGGATGGCCACCAGTATTCTGCGTGAACATTGTGCCCTAATTGCGCTCCACCACGCTTTGCTGGGTCCACCTTCCTACCCTTTGGACTGCCAAATGGTGGTCTCCTCTGTGTATTCCATCGGATCCAGTCCTCACCTTTCCTGAATAAGGTAAGAGTCACAAGGCAGTGGAGGTTTGCATTAGGCGTTTTCCTTCATCCCTCCAGGGTGCTATATGCAGGACGCCTGTGCGTGACTTTGTTTAACGTGGGGAGACTGGTGCACAGCCAACCACCCCACGGTCCTTGACAGATCTGGGTCAGGATCCAGTAGCATGGAGTCCAAGACGACCGGAGACCCTTTTTCTGCTGCACCCTTCATCCGCCTTCCCAGCCGTTGTGACGCTCCACTAAGGTCAGCCTGCATTTGGTCCATGTCCCTCTAAACCTGTCCTATCCATGTATCAGTCCAAATGTTTCTTAAACACCCCCCCCCCCCCCCAGTACATTGTCTGATAAGGGTCCCGACCTGTAACGTCACCTATCCATGTTCACCACAGATGCTGCCTGACCCACTGAGTTACTCCAGCACTCTGTGAAACGTCACCTATCCATGTTCTCCACAGATGCTGCCTGACCCGCTGAGTTACTCCAGCACTCTGTGAAATGTCTCCTATCCATGTTCTCCACAGATGCTGCCTGACCCGCTGAGTTACTCCAGCATTTTGTGAAACGTCACCTATCCATGTTCTCCACAGATGCTGAGTTACTCCAGCACTGTGTTCTATTGATTTTTCAAACGATGCCCCTCTCACCTTAGAACTATCACCTATTCGTCATTTCCACCCTTGGAAAAAGGTTCTGACTGTCTATCCTATCTCCAACTCATTAACTCTGTTTCCCTCTGCATTCCAGACTTGGAACCATTTCTCCTCTTCTCTCTCCTCGATGTTTGTGCTGTATCAGAAAATGGTGAGTCCTTGTGCAGGAGGGAGATTAATGATCCGAGCACATTGATGCAGTCACACAGATCAATGCACTACTTCCTTAACATACTGAAGAGATCCAGTATTTTGACAAACACGCTCTTAAACTTCTACAGGTGTACAGTAGAGAGCATAATGACAGGTTGTATCACAGCCTGGTTCAGTAACGATTCTTAATGCCCAGGAACAATTGCAAAAAGTGGTGGACACTGGCCAGTCCATCACGGGTACTCACCTCCCCACCATCGTAGGGATCTACAGGCGCTGCCTTAAAAAGGCAGCCAGCATCATCAGGGACCCACACCACCCTGGCCTGGCTCTCATCTCACTGCTACCATCGGGAAGAAGATACAGGAGCCTGAAAACTGCAACGTCCAGGTTCAGGAACTGCTTCTTCCCAGCAACCATCAGACTCTTGAACACCACTACAACTATGGGAACTTTTACTGACTTTGTCTTTCGTTGAACTGCGGACTTTGGTTGTGCACTGTGTCCTGTGTTCCGTGTTCTATGTTCTACGTTCGCTGTTCTATGTTCCATTTCCTATGATCTATGCTCTCTTTTCTATGTTCTATGTTGTTCGTTTAGTTTAGAGATACGGCACGGAAACAGGCCCTTCGGCCCACCAAGTCCGCACCAACCAGCGATCCCCGCACACTAACACTATCCCACACACACAAACGACACTTATACCAAGTATGCAAACCCACGGCAATTAACGCAACAAACCATCGTCTTTGGAGCGTTGTAGTCAAATGTTTGGAGTGTTTTATGCTCCATGTTCCACGTTCTACGCTCCACGTTCCATGTTCAAATACGTTCCATGTTCTGTTCCGTTTCATGTTCTGTTCCATGTTCCACGTTCTAGGTTCCATGTTCCACGTCCCATGTTCTGTTCCGTTCCATGTTCCACTTTTCATGTTCCAGGTTCCATGTTCCACGTTCTAAGCTCCATGTTCCATGTTCTGTCCCATTCCATGTTACACATTCCATGTTACACATTCCATGTTACACGTTCCATGTTCTGTCCCATGTTCCACGTTCCATGTTCTGTTCTGTTCTGTTCCATGTTCTACATTTCACGTTCCATGTTCTGTTCCATTTTTAACATTCTACGTTCCATGTTCTGTTCCGTTCCATGCTCTATGTTCCATGTTCTATTCCGTTCCACGTTCTCTGTTCCATGTTCCAGATTCTACCCTCCATGTTCCATGTTCTGTTCAGTTCCATGTTCTATGTTCAATGTTCTATTATGTTCTACTTTTCATGTTCCACGGGCCATGTTCTACGTTCTACATTACATGTTCCATGTTCTACGTTCCATGTTCTGTTCCATTCCATGTTTCACGTTCTATGTTCCACATACCATGTTCCATGTTCTGTTCAGTTACATGTTCCAAGTTCTTCGTTCCATGTTCCACATTCTATGTTCCATGTTCCATGTTCTACGTTCCATTTTCTACATTCCGTGTTCCATGTTCTGTTCCTTTCCATGTTCCACGTTCTACACTCCATGTTCCCAGGTCCGCATTCCATGTTCCACGTTCCATTCCATTCCATGTTTCACATTCTGTTCCATGTTCCATGTTCCACGTTCCAAGTTCTACGTTCGATGTTCCGTTCCTTGTTCCACATTCTATGTCCCATGTTCTACGTTCCACGTTCAATGGTCTATGATCTACGTTCCATGTTCTGTCCATTCCATGTTATGTTCCATGTTCCACATTCTATGTTCTGTTCCATTTCATGTTGCACTTTCTATGCTCCATGTTCCACATTCCATGTTCTACGTTCCATGTTCTGTTCCTTGTTGCATGTTCTACGTTCCATGTTTTACATTCCATGTTCCACGTTCCATGTTCTATTATGTTCCATGTTCAACATTTTATTTTCTATGTTCAACGTTCCAAGATCCACGTTTTACGTTCCATGTTCTGTTCCATTCCATGTTCTACATTTCATGTTCCATGTTCTGTTCTGTTCCATTCCACGTTCTACATCCATGTTCCATGTTCTATTCTGTTCCATGTTCCACGTTCTCCATTCCATGTTCCATTCCACGTTCCATGTTCTATGTTCCATATTCTGTTCTGTTCCATGTTCCACATTCCATGATCAACATTTCATTTTCTTTTTTTTTTTTCATATTTTATTTATTAGAAGCGAGTACAATGCATTGGTACAAAAACGATGTTAACATTTTACATTCTCTGTACAACTTCCCTTTTTTTTAAAGAGAGAAGTGAGAAAGGAGAGAAGAAAAAGAAGTTGTGAAAAGTGAAGAATAGATTAGTGAGCGTGGGTGAAAAACCAATAAAGAAAAAGTGAAAGAGAAGGAATAAGGGAAGAAGGAAAGCAGGAGGGAGATTATTCCATTGCCACAGTGAGATGATTTAAAAAAAAAAAATATTCTAAATCATCTTTCACCCAAACCTGAAACTGTTGGTTTTCATGATACTATATCGCCACATGAATCCAAGAAATCAATAAATGGGGACCAACTCCTTAAGAATAGGTCTTGTTTGTCTATTAGGAGGAGTCTCATTTCTTCCAAATGTGCTGTGTCCAGCATATTACTGATCCACATTTTAAATGTTGGTATATTAGCATTTTTCCAAAATGTAAGTATAAGTTTTTTTTGCTATTATTAACCCATAATTGAAAAATGAGTTTTGGTGTGTATTTAATTTGTTCCCATCTCCACTTACTCCAAATATAATCATTTCAGTGTTAGGTTCCATTTTTGTCTTAAATAGCTTTGAGAATATATCAAATATATCACACCAAAATTTATAAAGTTTTGTACAAGAGACAAATGTAATATTGGCATTTTGAGAAAGACATTTATCACAAATGGGAGAAATATTTGGATAAAATTTATTCAACCTAGTTTTGGAATAATATAATCTATGTAATATTTTAAATTGAATAAGTTATGTCTAGCATTGATCGAACATTTATGTATATGTATCAAATATTTTTCCCATGTTTCTTTTGAGATTTTTATCATTAATTCTTTTTCCCAGTCTTCTCTAATTGCCTCTGTTGATGGTAATTCTATATTTAAAATACTGTTATACAAGTATGATATTAATTTTGTTAATATTCATTACTTCTTCCAGTGGGTCTAAAATTATACTTTGGAATCTTGGTATATATTTCTTCATAAAGTCACATACCTGTAGGTATTTAAAATATTAATTGTTATTCAATTTAAATTTTGATTTTAGTTGTTGAAATTATGATAAATTTCCCAATACATACAAATCACCTACCTTTTTAATTCCCACTTTTTCCCATTGTTTATATGTTTTATCCATACCAGATGGTTTAAATACTGGGTTATTCACTATTGGTGTTAACACTGATAAATTTCTTAATTTTAAAGTTAATTTTATTTGTTTCCAGATTCGTATTGTATTTTGTATAATTGGATTCTTCTTATATAACATATTATTCAGCTTTATTGGGGAAAAAATTATTGCTCCTAGATCGTAGGGGGCGCAATCCTCTTTCTCCATTCTTATCCATTCCAACTGTTGAGCAGAACTGTCCAACCAATAAATTATATTTTTAATAAGTACTGCCCAATAATAGTATAGAAAATTAGGTAGTGCAAACCTTCCCACCTCTTTGGGTTTGCACAAGTGATTTCTTTTAATTCTATGTGCTTTATAATCCCAAATAAAATTAAAAATATTCGAGTCTAATTTAAAAAAAAAGTGTTTTGGTATATATATATCGGTATAGATTGGGATAAATATGTTATTTGTGGTAGCGCTATCATTTTTATAGCGTTTATTCTGCCGATTAGTGACAGTGGGAGCGTTCTCCAAAATTTAATCAGTGAATCAAATGTATTTAATAATGGTATAAAATTAGCATTAAATAATGATTTATATCTTCTAGTAACTTGAATACCCAAATACTTAAATTTTTCCGCTGCGATTTTAAATGGAAATTTTAATAGGTGATTCGCTGTCTGGGGTTTTAATGACATAATTTCACTTTTATTCCAATTTATTCTATAACCGGAGAAAGAGCTGTAGATGACATGTGCATGTACCTTTAACATAGTGACCTCACCACTACTAACCACTCCCCATATCACAAGTATAATTACAACCTTCCCACCCATTGATCTCTCTCTCTGGTTCCGGTGACAGACCACGTACAGCTAGGGCAGCAATGTATGTGCATCATGAATAAACAGTAGTAAAGACACAGTGTGTTATGACACTCTTTACATGGTGTCAGCATCGTACCTTTGCGCCTCCTGTTTGTCGGGTTTTCTTTACTTTTGACCCAGTTCCCTATCCTGTGTGTTTTTTTTGTATCTCCCGTGCCATGGCTACTTCTTGCCGCAAGCCTGATATGCTTGTCTTCGACTCAGACCTTGCCCATCGGTGGGGTGTCTTTAGACGTGACTTCCAACACTACATCACGATCGCCCATCCTGCTGCCACCCCTGCGACACAGGCTTCTCTGCTTCTCAACCTGGCTGGTCCCGATGCCCTGGAACGGTCTGAGTCGTTTGTCTATGGTGCAGATGAAGATGCTCGGGACCCGGTATGTCTTATGGCTAAGTTTACCACAATGTGCGACATCCCCACTAACTGCATCTTAGAGCGTTTTAAAATGTTCACCCGGCGTCAGATCCCTGGAGAGTCAATCGATAACTATATCGCCGCGTTGCGGCACCTGGCCAGGCGTTGCCGCCTGGACGCGCTGACCCCCGATCAACTGACCCGGGACATTCTAGTGTATGGCCTTCAGGATGAAAAGCTAAGGGCTGAACTTCTGCGGAAGCACGACCTGTCTTTGGACGAGGCTCTGCACGCCTCCCGCATGGCTGAGGCTGTCGCCTCGGCGGTGTCGCCTGCTGATCATGACATTAACTTTGCCAGTGTTGCTGGCCGCCGGCGGTACGCTGGCCCGCAACGGCAACGGGGTTCCCCTGCACCCGGGGGTAGCAGCCCACAGCGTTGCCCCAACTGCAACTTTGCCTCCCATCAATTTAATGTGTGCCCTGCATTGGGCAAAATGTGTAACTTTTGCAGGAAATTAAACCATTTCTCTGCCGCTTGCCGCTCCCGTGGGAAGCCAGTTCCTGCTCCACGGCGAATGTTAAACAACCTTGCTCAAGCTGATAGTGCGCTTGGTTCCCAGTACCAGCCTGACGAACTCCCTTTGTCTGATACAAGTTCCTCCCAGGGGGAGACCAGCATATTTTCACTGTTGGATGCACCTGCGCTGATAACGGACCCTTCGGTTCGCGTTACTGTCAACGGCTCGACCTTCACCACAAAAATCGACACGGGGGCCGTGGCAAATGTAATGTCAACAAGCCTCTTCAGGAAGATAAGGACTGATGAGAAAGTTACTCCCGACAACTCCCTTTTGCATGCCTACGGGGGAGGCGTGCTCGTTCCTGTGGGGAGGGCTACCCTGCACTGCAAGGTACTGCAGGCCTCTCGGCCCCTCACTTTTTATCTACTGGATACCAACAACATCACCCTGTTGGGCGCCCGGGCGTGCCACGACCTCGGCTTGGTCTCTTTCCACCGTGATATCCACCAGGTGCGGACCCTTATGGACCCCCTGCACGAATACCCTGACCGCTTTGACGACAAGCTGGGCAAGCTGCCCTGCAGCTACAAGATCGTTGTCGACCTCGGTGTTGAACCTGTGATCCGTCCACCACACCGCGTCTCCTTCGCCATGAAGGACAAGGTGGAGGCAACGCTGCTCAACATGGTTACCATGGGCATCCTGAAGGAGGTGAGCGATCCCACCCGGTGGGTCTCCACCATGGTTGTTGCTGCGAAAAAAGACCAAAGTGAAATTTGCATTTGCATCAACCCCAAAGACCTGAACCTTGCCATCAAACGCCCGCACTACCCCATGCGAACAGTGGAGGACGTCGCTGCACAGGTTGGCCCGGCCACTGTCTTCTCGGTTCTCGATGCCAAGAGCTCCTTCTGGCAGATACCACTGGATGAGCGGTCCTCTTACCTGACTACCTTCAGCACGCCCTTCGGCAGGTTCCGATTCCTCCGCATGCCATTCGGGATCAACTCTGCCAGCGAGGTCATCCAGCGGACGATGGAGCAGCTGTTCGCCGGTCTGCCGTGTGCCATCATCGTTGACGACATCCTGGTCTACGGTAAGGACGTTGCTGAGCACGACCTCCACCTTCCGTCAAGTCCTGGACCGGGCCCGTGAAATCAACCTCAAGCTCAACCCAAAGAAGTGCCGTTTCCGCGCCGCTGAGGTCACCTATGTGGGCCACGTCTTTACTGCCTCGGGGCTGAAGCCTGACTCGCAAAAGATGACTGCGGTCTCCGCGATGTCTCCACCCACCGACGTGCCCAGCCTGCAGCGTTTCCTGGGCATGGTTAATTACCTGGGGAAGTTCATCCCCGACCTCAGCGAGCTGAGCGCGCCTCTGAGGGAGTTGATCAAGAAGGACACTACCTGAGCCTGGTTCCCGCATCACCAGCAAGCTTTTGACATCCTGAAGTCCAGGTTGGTCAGTACCCCCACTCTCAAATTCTTCGATCTGCAGCGTCCCATTGTTCTCACCTGCGACGCCTCCAAGTTCGGTCTTGGCGCAGCTTGCCTACAGCTCCATGACGGCCTGCAACTGCCTGTTTCCTACGCGTCCCGCACCATGACCCCTGCCGAGCAGCGCTATGCTCAGATAGAGAAGGAGCTGCTTGCCGTGGTGTTTGCCTGCTCCAAGTTCAAGGACTATATTCTGGGCAACAACTTCACGATCGAGACCGACCACCAGCCGCTGGTCTCTATCCTCAACAAGCCGATCCATGTTGCCTCGTCCCGTTTGCAGCGCATGATGCTGCAGCTCCAGCGTTTTACGTTCAGAATTGTATATCGCAAGGGCAAGGACATGTTCGTGGCCGACACGCTGTCTCGCGCACCGCTAACGTCCACCGATCGCCATCCATATGAATCGTCTGACCTGATGGTGCTTAACGTTAATTGTGCCTTCACAACAGATGCAGTCCCTGGTCAGCAACACTGCCAAGGATCCTGCCCTGCAGCAGCTTGCTGACGTCATCCGGCAGGGCTGGCCAGACCGTCGTTCACCCTTGCCGGCTGGTGCCGTGCCCTACTTCCTGGTCCGTGACGAGCTCGTGCTGCACGACGGCGTGGTGGTGAAGGGACACAAGGTGGTTGTGCCCGCTGCGCTGCGCTGCAAGACCACTACTTTCAGATCGCCCACCGTGATCATCCTGTGGCCAAGGCCACTCTGTCTCAGGCCCAGAGTCAGTTCTACTAGCCCGGCATGGCCCAAGACATCCGGGAGAGGGTCTCCGCCTGCTCTACCTGCAATAGCCTCGCTCCCCATCAGCAACGGCAGCCGCTTCTGCAACAGCCTGCCCCCGAGCTGCCCTGGATGGCCGTCGCCACTGACATTTTCGAGTGGCGTGGCAAGCACTTCCTGGTCCTTGTTGACTCGTACTCCAGCTGGTTCGAGGTTGACCAGCTGCACTCCCTCACCTCTTCGGCCGTTATCGGGAAGCTGCGCCGCCACTTCGCAACCTTTGGCTCCCCGGCAAGTTTTCAATCGGACAACGGCAGCCAGTTCTCAAGTGCCAAATTTTGGGGTTTCGCTGCCACCTGGAACTTCCGACACTATACCAGCAGCCCAGAGTACCCGCTAAGCAACGGCCTGGCAGAGCGCGCTGTCCGCAGTGCTAAGGACTTGCTGGAACATTGTAGACTGTCCCATTCTGACTTTTACCTGGCCCTCCTCAACCTTCGAAACATCTCCCACGACCCTGCCTTGGGCTCGCCGGCACAGCGGCTGATGTCTCGCACTACGAGACCTCCGATCCCGGTGACCCAGCGGTCCCAGCGCATTGCCCTCAAGCAAGAAATCCAAAAGCGCTCCCACGACAAGTCCTGCCGTCCCCTCCCGCGTCTGTTCCCTGGCCAAGTCGTCCGGATGCAGTCCCCCTCCGGTCACTCCAGCCTTGCCATCGTCGTCGGTACTGCTGGTTCGCCACGGTCCTATCTAGTCGACCATGACGGTACCATTTACCGCCGGTCCCGCCAACATCTGCGGCTTGTCAACGAGCCCCCACCACCGCCTGCCGACCCATTTGCCCCCCCCGCTGTCTGCCACGTTGCCTGCCGCTCCACGCATGCCTCGGTCCCTGCCTTCTCAGCTCTATCAGCCCCGCTCTCCAACAGCCAATCCTCCCTCGCCTGCCCGTCTTCCCGCTGCTGCGCCTGCATCCCCTCCTCCGTCTCCGTCTTCTCCTTCTCCTCCCGGGTCCCCAGTTCGCTCACCCGCACCTGCTCCTGCTCCTGTTCTTCCTGCAGAGGGGGGAGATGGCGAGGTGGTCAAGCCGCCTGTCCGTTATGGTGATTTTGCTTAACTGTTTGCTTACCTGCTCGTAGCGTATGAGACGTGGTCGCCCTGTCACTACTGTATTGCTTTTCATTTCCAAGGGGAAGGATGTAGATGACATGTGCATGTACCTTTAACGTAGTGACCTCACCACTACTAACCACTCCCCATATCACAAGTATAATTACAGCCTTCCCACCCATTGATCTCTCTCTGGTTCCGGTGACATACCACGAACAGCTAGGGCAGCAATGTATGTGCATCATGAATAAACAGTAGTAAAGACACAGTGTGTTATGAATCCTCTTTACAAGAGCCAAATTCCTCTATTAGATTTAATAAATTCGGGATGCTCGTTTGGGAGTTTGTAATATATAAAAGTATATCATCTGCATATAGTGATATTTTATTAATAGTATCCTTAGTATTATATCCCTGAATATCCGGATGCCTTCTTATTTTTTCAGCAAGCGGCTCTATCATAAGTGCAAATAGCAGGGGTGATAAAACACAGCCCTGCCTATTGCCCCTCGATAATTGAAATTTTGAAGATAATATATTATTAGTTAGTATTTTTGCCATTGGTTTATCATATAGTAATTTAACCCATCTGTTAAAATTCTCTCCCATATAAATTTTTGGAGTACTTTGTATAAATACTGCCATTTTACCTGATCAAATGCTTTCTCTGCATCCAGAGATATAACTGACAAGTCTTCCTTTTCCGTTTTGTATGAATACATTATACAGGTGCACAACCTTTTATCCGAAAGCCTTGGGACCAGACACTTCTCGGATTTCGGAATTTTTCGGATTTCCGAATGGAAGATTTTTAGCGTAGAATAGGTAGGTAGCGCGGGCGGCTTGAAAAGTCTGGAGCGGCTGCCTCCTCCCCGGAGAATCATTGTAAATCATTGCTTAAATGTTAGTCAGTTAGTTTGGAGGGATTTTATGCGGTGGGGTGGTGGGGGGGGGGGGGTGAAGGGGGAATCTTTAATTCTTAGTCCCCTACCTGGTTGGAGAGGCGGGGAGCGATCAATGCCTTACCGGGTCGCCGTGCAGTAAGCTCCGGAGCGCTGTGGCCGCTGACTCCCAACATCGCGGAGCTGGGGCTGCGGGCGGCGCCGGTTGGAGCTCCGACCCCAGCAACTCTACCCCTGGCTGCGCGGCGCTCCAAATCCAGCGCCGCCCGCGACCTGACGCCCGCAGCCCAAGCTCCACGATGTTGGGAGTCGGCGGCGTCGCAGCGCTGGGATACCAGCGGGGAGCGGGCAATGCCTTACCGGGTCGCCGTGCGGTAAGCTCCGGAGCGCTGTGGCCGCCGACACACAACATCGCGGAGCTGGGGCTGCGGGCGTGCCAGGGGTAGAGTTGACGGGGTCGGAGCTACAACCGGCGCCGCCCGCGGCCGGACGCCCGCAGCCCCAGCTGGGAGTTGGCGGCCACAGCGCTCCGGAGCTTACTGCACGGCGACCCGGTAAGGCATTGATCGCTCCCCGCCTCTCCGACCAGGTAGGGGACTAAGAAGTAAAGTTTCACCCTTCACCCCCCTCCCTTCACATAAAAGCCCTCCAAACTAACTGACTAACATTTAAGCAATGATTTACAGATGTTTAAGTGTCTCCCCGGTCTCCGGGGAGGAGGCAGCCGCTACAGTAGTACAGACCTGGGTTGACCGTGGGTCGTTTCGGGTCAAGTTTGGCGCCAAACGCGAGCTTTGGTGTGCAGACGACATCCTGGAAAAAATGGCCGGTTTTCGGAGTTTTTCGGTTTCCGGAACCCCGGATAAAAGGTTGTGCACCTGTATTAAAAAGGCGTCTCAAATTGTTAGATGATTGTCTTTTAGGTATAAACCCCGTTTGGTCCGGATTTATCAATTTATTAATATATTTACTCAATCTTCTTGCTAAAGTTCTTGCTAAAATTTTCTGATCTGTATTTAGGAGTGATATGGCTCTATATGAGCCCGGTTCTTCTAAGTCCTTATCTTTTTTAGGTATTAACGTAATTGTGGATTCGGCTAATATTTCTGGTAATTTATTTTCGGTAAAGGCATATTTATATAACTTAAGTAACCGTGGTACCATTAACTCCTGGAAACCTTTATAGAATTCATTATTAAAACCATCTGGTCCTGGCGTTTTCCCATTTTTCAGCTCTTTTATTGTTTCACTTATTTCTTCCCTTGTGATCTGTGCTCCAAAATATCCAATTTTGGCAGATTACAATTATCTAAAAAATCTACAATTATATTGTTTTCTATTTTAATTTTAGACGTATACAAGTTTTGATAAAATTGGGCAAACCTTTTATTAATATCCTGCGGTAACGTTAATAGTTCCCCATTCTCTGATTTGATTTTAGTAATCGTCTTTTCCTTCTCCTGTTTCTTCAATTGTCTAGCCAGAAGTTTATGTGGTTTATCATCAAATTCAAACTGTGCCTGTTTTGTGATCTGAAATAATCTTATTACTCTTGCCGATAATATTCGATTAAGTTTAAATTTCAATAATGTGATCTTATTATGTTTATCTATAGTTGGATCTTTTGCGTTATCTTTTTCTAATATTTTAATTTCCTTTTCTAAAGTCACTTGATCTATGGAGTTCTTTTTATTTTGGTAACTTTGATATGAGATTATAACTCCACGTATAAATGCCTTAAAAGTTTCCCATAATAAAGATGGTGAAATGCCTGGTGTCTCATTTGTATCAAAAAAGAATTTCATTTGTTGTTTTAAATACTCATAACCTTGTGGATTATTAATTAGCTGTGTATTAAAACGCCAAAACGATTTTATACCTGGCGTTCCCTCTAATTTTAAATTAAAGGTCAATGGTGAGTGATCAGAAATAATACTATTGTGATATTTAGGGTTAATCGTATAAGGAATTAATTTTGTGTCCACTAAAAAATAATCAATTCTCGAATAAGTTTTATGTACCGCTGAGTAAAATGAGTATTCCCTTCCCGTAGGGTTGACTATTCTCCATACGTCTGTTATATTAGTGTCTTTTATATATATGTTTAAAAATTCACTAGTTTTAGATTTAACCTTACTCTTCCTTACTTTTATTGATTTATCTAAATATGTATCTATAACACAATTAACCCCCCCCCCCCCCCCCCCCCCCCCCCCCTAATATTACATTTTGGTAATTATACTCATCTATTATATCCGTGATTTTCTTTAAAAATTGGGGGTTATCAAAATTTGGTGCATAAATATCAGTGGTGTAGAAAAAATTTCTCCTGCCACTATAGTGTACCTTCCTTCCTTATCAGATATAGTGTTCTTTGATATAAATGGTATACCTTTCCGAATAATAATAGCCGTACCTCTAGCTTTAGAAGTAAATGACGAATAAGTTTGGTCTATCCAATTTGCTTTTAGTCTCATCTGTGTTTGTAATTTCACATGCGTTTCTTGTAAAAAGGCAATATCCACCTTTAAAGATTTTAATTGAACCATAATCTTACCCCTTTTAATTGGATCGTTCGCACCCCTAATGTTGCAACTACAAAATGTGATTCCTCCATTCCTTTTTCCCCTAATGTCTTGCATTCTTAATTAGTTTTGCTAGTTTTAATGTGGATATCAAATATGTTTGAAACATTACATCTGGAAGAGATGAGATTCCTCTTAGCAGATAAAGCAAACCAATTCCAAAAGACGTGGTCTACGTTTATGGACCTATTACAAGCATGAGGTGCAATAGTAATTTAAAAAAATAAATAAATAAATAAATGGTATCAGGACCTGGCATTGGGAGATAAAACAACAAAAACAGACTTGGTTGGTAGTCTTTCTGCGGAGTTTAATGTTATAATAGAGCGATTGTCCTTACTTTCTTTTTCTTTCTTTTCTAGGGTCTACTTTCTTACTTTACTTCCTTCTCTAACTTCTTTTCTAAGGGGCTTTCTTTTCCCAACACTCTTCTGCACTTCACAACTCTTGCGCACCTTCTTTACTTTCCTTACTTCTATCTTTTTCTTAAAGCTTTAAAAAAAATAAAAAAAAAATGAAGCGGTACAAAAAATGTATTAAGATATATGTGTTGTGGGTTATTGTAATTTACCGTACTTCTAATAAAAAAAAAAAAAAAAATAAAAAAAAAAAAAAAAAAAAAGAAAAAATTTCTCCTGCCACTATAGTGTACCTTCCTTCCTTATCAGATATAGTGTTCTTTGATATAAATGGTATACCTTTCCGAATAATAATAGCCGTACCTCTAGCTTTAGAAGTAAATGACGAATAAGTTTGGTCTATCCAATTTGCTTTTAGTCTCATCTGTGTTTGTAATTTCACATGCGTTTCTTGTAAAAAGGCAATATCCACCTTTAAAGATTTTAATTGAACCATAATCTTACCCCTTTTAATTGGATCGTTCGCACCCCTAATGTTGCAACTACAAAATGTGATTCCTCCATTCCTTTTTCCCCTAATGTCTTGCATTCTTAATTAGTTTTGCTAGTTTTAATTCATGTGGTGTGGTTAAATACCTTGAGGTTTTGGGTGTGGGGTAACCGTCCCCTATTAACGTTATTTTATATCTCCTCCGTCTATTGAACCTCCATAGGAAGATAAAAGAAGTGCATTGAAAAATACTTAGAAAAAACAGAATACTATTATTAAGTAAACCATATAACAGTGAATTATAATTTTAAAAAAAGAGTGATTTTAAGGTATCAAAAATGGGATACCTTAAATTCTCGTTGCCACCTAAGGTGGCCCAAATATTATTGACTTCCGCCGTTGGAATTGTACATTGAGCTCAGCCCCCAAATTAAGCTGTCCTAGACAATATCATGCCATTTCCCCTTAATATAGCCAAAAATCTTAACCTACATAGAGAAAAAAAAAAAATGTAACCAGTCAAGCCAAAATAAAAATTAAAAAAACAACCAAAATTTCATCATAAAAAATTATCATCATCATTACTTTTCCACCTAGTCTCTTAAATACCCAAACTTTAAACCTTCTATAATTCTTATTCCTTACTTACAATCATGAAATCATAAGACATAAGGACGGGCCTTGTCCTTATACTCAGAGATGCAACTAATTACCAGCCTGTTCCAAGGGTTAATTTTTCTTTATCTTAATAGTAACCATCTTCCTGTCGGAACCTTTGGAACTATTCCAAATCCTTAACACCTCCCCCTTTACTACAGGTTTATAGTCTTCTTTATTATAATCTTCTTATACCTATTTTCATTAGTTATTGAGTATTATTGAGTATTAGAATACATCCAGGATATATTTCCTTACATTTCATCTATTGGAATTATTTAACTGTTAGTAATTTAATAAGCTTCATATAATTAGTTGGTTCTTTACTATTTAATCTTCATTATAATAGTTAAAGCTTTAAATTCAGTCCATAATATCAGTTCTGCTGTTTTTCTTCAGCCTGTCATTTTTTCTTCAGTTGTTTATCTTCTAACTTTTCGTTCAAGGTGAAATCTGAACTCTGTCATTGAAAACACATTCCATTGAGATAAGGCTGTCTGGTTAGTGTCTGAAGCAGGTCCGCCATCTTAATTGTAGTACAGACTTTTATTGAAAGTTTTAATCATCATCCATGTTCTGTTCCGTTCCATGTTCTGTTCCATGTTCCATGTTCTACGTTCCATGTTCCACATTCTAAGTTCCATGTTCTGTTCCTGGTTCTATGTTCCATGTTCCACGTTCCAGGTTCGGTTCCATGTTCCATGCTCCATGTTCTATTTCGTTCCATGTTCCACATTCTCCATTCCATGTTCCATGTTCCGTTCCACGTTCCATGTTCTACGTTCCATATTCCATGTTCTGTTCTGTTCCATGTTTCACATTCTACGCTCCATGTTCCGTGTTCCACATGCTGTTCCACATTCTACGTTCCATGTTCCACGTTCTATGTTCCACTTTCCGTGTTCTACGTTCCATGTTCAATTTTCTGTTCCGTTCCATGTTCCACGTTCTATACTCCATGTTCTATGTTCCACTTTATTTGTTCCGTGTTCCACATTCCATGTTCTATGTTCCAGATTCTACGTTCCACGATCCAGATTCTACGTTCCATGTTCTGTACCGTTCCTTGTTCCACTTTCTACGTTCCATGTTCAATGTTCCACGGTCTACATTCCATGTTATATTCCATTCCACATTCCACATTTTATGTTCCACGTTCTACGTTCCATGCTCCATGTCCTGTTCCATTCCATGTTCTATATTCCATGTTCCATGTTCTATGTCCCATGTTCCACATTCTAATTTACATGTTCCACATTGTGTTCCACATTCTAAGTTCCACATTCTATATTCCACGTTCTACGCTCAATGTTCCATGTATCATGTTCTATTCCGTACAACATTTTATTTTCCATGTTCCACATTCCACGTTCCGCTCCAATCCATGTTCTACATTTCATGTTCCACATTCTACATTCCATGTTCCACATTCTATGTTCCAAGTTCCATGTTCTACGTTCCATGTTCCACTTTCCATGTTCTATTCCATTCCATGTTCCACATTCTATGTTCCACATTCTATGTTCCACATTTCATGTTCTATGTTCCATGATCCAAGTTCTACATTCCATGTTCTGCTCCGTTCCATGTTCCATGTTCCACATTCCATGTTCCCTGTTCTGTTCCATTTTCCACATTTTATGTTCCATGCGCTGTTCCATGTTCTGTTCCATATTCTACATTCGATGTTCCGTGTTCTACATTCCATGTTCCATGTTCTATGCTCCATGGTCTGTTCCATTCCATATTCTCCATTTCATGTTCCATGTTCCATGTTCTACATTCCATGTTCATGTTCTGTTCCATTCCATATTCTACGTTCCATGTTTCACTGTCTACATTCTGTACATTCCATGTTCCATGCTCCATGTTCCTTGTTCTGTTCTTTTCCATGTTGCACTTTCTACGCTCCATATTCCATGTTCTATGCTCTATTCCATTCCATGTTGCACATTCTACGTTCCATGTTCTGTTCCATGTTCCATGTTCCATGTTCTACGTTCCATGTTCTGTTCCATTCCATCTTTTACATTTCATGTTCCATGCTCTCTGTTTCACGTTCTACATTCCATGTTCTGTTCCATTTTCCACGTTTTATGTTCCACATTCTATGTTCCATGCGCTGTTCCATGTTCTGTTCCGTTCCATGTTCTACATTCCATGTTCCATGTTCTATTTTGTTCCATGTTCCACATTCTAGGTTCCAGGTACTGTGTTCCACTCTCCATATTCCATGAGACTGCAATGACCAGGTTCAGGAAAAGCCCCTTCCCCACAACCATCAGGCTATTAAACTTGGCTCGGACAAAACACTAAACATTAATAACCCATTATCTGTTTATTTGCACTTTATCAGTTTATTTATTCATGTGTGTATATATTTATATAATGGTATATGGACACACTGATCTGTTCTGTAGTCATGCCTTCTATGTTCTGTTGTGCTGAAGCAAAGCAAGAATGTCCTTGTCCTATCGAGGACACATGACAATAAACTATCTTGACTTGACTCAAAATCAAATCTTGAATCACAATAAAATCTTGAATGGTCCATGTTCTGTTCCATTCCATATTCCACATTCCATGTTTCACATTCTGTGCTCCACGTACCATGTTCCATGTTCTATTCCATTCCATGTTCCACGTTCCACGTTCTCCATTCCATGTTCCATTCCACGTTCCATGTTCTATGTTGCATGTTTATATTCTGTTCCGTTCAATACACTACGCTCCACGTTCTATGTTCCACATTCTACGTTCCATGTTCTGTTCAGTTACATGCTACAGGTTCTACGTTCCATGTTTTATTCTGGTCCATGTTCCACATTCCATGTTCCACGTTCTATTCTCCATGTTCCACGTTACACATTCTATGTTCCGCATTCCATGTTCTATGTTCCACGTTCTATGTTCCATGATCCAAGTTCTACGTTCCACGTTCCATGTTCAATGTTCCATGTTCTATGGTCTACGTTCCATGTTCTACATTCCATGTTCCTTGTTCCATGTTCTGTTACATTTCATGTTCCATGCCCTGTTCCATTCCGTTCCATGTTCCATGTTCTATTCCGTTCCATGTTCCACGTTCTACGTTCCACGTGCCATGTTCTGTTCCATTCCATGTTCCACATTCTACATTCCATGCTCCATGTTCCATTCCATGTTTTACGTTCCATGTTCTACGTTCCATGTTCTACGTTCCATGTTCCACGTTCTATGTTCCACGCTCCATGTTCAATGTTCCACGTATCATAGAAACATAGAAAATAGGTGCAGGAGTAGGCCATTCGGCCCTTCGAGCCTGCATCGCCATTCGATATGATCATGGCTGATCATCCAACTCAGTATCCCATCCCTGCCTTCTCTCCAAATTCCCTGATCCCTTTAGCCACAAGGGCCACATCTAACGCCCTCTTAATTATAGCCAATAAACTGGCCTCAACTACCTTCTGTGGCAGAGAATTCCACAGATTCACCACTCTCTGTGTAAAAAATGATTTTCTCATCTCGGTCCTAAAAGACTTCCCTCTTATCCTTAAACTGTGATCCCTAGTTCTGGACTTCCCCAACATCGGGAATAATCTTCCTGCATCTAGCCTGTCCAACCCCTTAAGAATTTTGTAAGTTTCTATAAGATCCCTCTCAATCATCTAAATTCTAGCGTGTACAAGCCGAGTCTATCCAGTCTTTCTTCATATGAAAGTCCTGCCATCCCAGGAATCAGTCTGGTGAACCTTCTCTGTACTCCCTCTATGGCAAGAATGTCTTTCCTCAGATTAGGAGACCAAAACTGTACGCAATACTCCAGGTGTGGTCTCGCCAAGACCCTGTACAACTGCAGTAGAACCTCCCTGCTCTTATACTCAAATCCTTTTGCTATGAATGCTAACATACCATTTGCCTTCTTCACTGCCTGCTGCACCTGCATTCCTACTTTCAATGACTGGTGTACAATGACACCCAGATCTCGTTGCATCTCCCCTTTTCCTAATCGGCCACCATTCAGATAATAGTCTACTTTCCTGTTTTTGCCACCAAAGTGGATAACCTCACATTTATCCACATTATACTGCATCTGCCATGCATTTGCCCACTCACCCAACCTATCCAAGTCACCTTGCAGCCTCCTAGCATCCTCCTCACAGCTGCCTCCCAGCTTCGTGTCATCCGCAAACTTGGAGATGTTGCATTCAATTCCCTCGTCCAAATCATTAATATATATTGTAAATAGATGGGGTCCCAGCACTGAGCCTTACTGTACCCCACTAGTCATTGCCTGCCATTCAGAAAAGGACCCGTTTACTCCTACTCTTTGCTTCCTGTCTGCCAGCCAGTTCTCTATCCACATCAATACTGAACCCCCAATACCGTGTGCTTTAAATTTGTATACTAATCTCTTATGTGGGACCTTGTCTAAAGTCTGCCGAAAATCCCGATATAACACAGCCACTGGTTCTCCCTTATCCACTCTACTAGTTACATCCTCGAAAAATTCTATAAGATTCGTCAGACATAATTTACCTTTCATAATTCCATGTTGACTTTGTCCAATGAATTCACCACTTTCCAAATGTGCTGCTATCCCATCTTTAATAACTGACTCCAGAATTTTCCCCACTACCGATGTTAGACTAACTGGTCTGTAATTCCCAGTTTTCTCTCTCCCTCCCTTTTTTAAAAAGTGGGGTTACATTAGCTACCCTCCAGTCCTCAGGAACTACTCCAGAATCTAAAGAGTTTTGAAAAATTATCACCAATGCATCCACTATTTCTGCGGCTACTTCCTTAAGTACTCTGGGATGCAACTTATCTGGCCCTGGGGATTTATCGGCCTTTAATCCATTCAATTTACCTAACACCACTTCCCGGCTAACCTGGATTTCACTCAGTTCCTCCATTTCATTTAACCCCCGGTCCTTTGCTATTTCCGGCAGATTATTTATGTCTTCCTTAGTGAAGACGGGGGCCAAGGAAAGAGCGTTCACGTCACGGCCCTGTTTCAACCAATCTTTCCACCACCACGCACAAGAAGCACAAGAAGCGCAAGACAGACACCATTGGGCAGATGCCAAGAAGTGTGTTCAGCTCTGGCTGAACAACTTCTAATCTTGTGTGTGGACTCGAAAAGAAGAAGGAGTGAAGACAGAACCAAAGTAGTTATTCAATTGGTCTGCCATGTCCTTGTTCCCCATGACCAATTCGCCTGTTTCTGACTGCAAGGGACCTACATTTGTTTTAACTAATCTTTTCCTCTTCACATATCTACAAAAACTTTTGCAGACAGTTTTTATGTTCCCTGCCAGTTGTCTTTCATAATCTATTTTCCCTTTCCTAATTAAGCCTTTTGTCCTCCTCTGCTGGACTCTGAATTTCTCCCAGTCCTCCGGTAGGCTGCTTTTTCTGGCTAATTTGTACGCTTCATCTTTTGTTTTGATATTATCCCTGATTTCCCTTGTTATCCACGGATGCACTACCTTCCCTGATTTTGCCAAACTGGGATGAACAATTGTTGTAGTTCATCCATGCAGTTTTTAAATGCCTTCCATTGCATATCTACCATCAACCCTTTAAGAATCATTTGCCAGTCTATCTTGGCCAATTCACGTCTCATAACCTCAAAGTCACCTTTCTTTAAGTTCAGGACCCTTGTTTCTGAATTAACAATGTCATTCTCCATCCTAATGAAGAACTCAACCATATTATGGTCACTCTACCAAGAGGCCACGCACAACAAGGCTGCTAACTAACCCTTCCTCATTACTCAATACCCAGTCTAGAATAGCCTGCTCTCTCGTTGGTTCCTCTACATGTTGGTTTAGAAAACTATCCCGCATACATTCCAAGAAATCCTCTTCCTCAGCACCCCTGCCAATTTGATTCAACCAATCTATATGTAGATTGAAGTCACCCATTATAATTGTTTTACCTTTGTTGCACGCATTTCTAATTTCCTATTTGATGCCATCCCCTACTCCACTACTACTGTTAGGTGGCCTGTACACAACTCCCACTACCGTTTTCTGCCCCTTAGTGTTTCGCAGCTCTACCCATATCGATTCCACATCCTCCAAGCTAATGTCCTTCCTTTCTATTGCGTTAATCTCCTCTCTAACCAGAAACGCTACCCCGCCTCCTTTTCCTTTCTGTCTATCCCTCCTGAATATTGAATATCCCTGGATGTTCAGCTCCCAGCCTTGGTCACCCTGGAGCCATGTCTCCGTGATCCCAACTATATCATATTCATTAATAACTATCTGCACATTCAACTCATCCAACTTATTACGAATGCTCCTTGCATTGAGACATAAAGCCTTCAGGCTTGTTTTTACAACACTTTGATACAAATACATCGATAGATGCTCCTGAACACATCATCAGTGATGTAACCTGGGGTTATTGGGTGTTTCGGGTCTTTCAACATCAGACACCCTCAAGCAGGCGACCCAGCCGTGGTTGATCAGACCACGACTTGTGTTCAGGTGGCATTCGCTCCTCCCCATGGACCTCCTCTCCTGATCCAGAGCCATCTCGAGGCCTTCTCCGCTGCCTCTGTGGTGTTCTTGATGGCCCTCTTCGCCACTCCGTTGATGCCCAGTGCACTCAAGGCTTTGTAGGGCGATTGCCCTGCAAAACCTCTGCAGCCAACCTCGATGGGCATACACCTTACCTTCCAGCCCTGCTTGCGGCAGTCTATGACCAGTTCTTCATACTTGGTCATCTTCCTCTCGTGGGCCTCCACCAGACGGTCCTCCCACGGCACTGTCAGTTCCAACAAGACGATGTTTTTGGGCGCCTCTGAGACCAGGATGATATCTGGCCTCAGGGTGGTCGTGGCAATGTGCTGTGGGAACATCAGCTGTTTCACCAGGTCTACGGAACGCTGCCAGTCCTGCGCAGTCGCCAGGATTCCTGACGGATTCCTGGTTGCTGTGGTTTTTGGCAACTGCACTCCGGCCTTCACGAAGGTGATCATCTGGGTGGTGGGGCGTTCGCGTCTGCAGCTGCTCTTACCCCTTATACAATTATGTTGAAAAGTGGCCCTTTTTGATTTTTGCCCTGGATTTGTCTGCCTGCCTCTTTTACTTTTCATCTTGCTACCTATTGTTTCTACCCTCATTTTACACCCCTCTGCCTCTCTGCTCTTGCACCCATCCCCCTGTCACATTAGTTTAAATCCTCCCCGACAGCACTAGCAAACACTCCCCATAGGACATTGGTTCTATTCCAGCCCAGGTGCAGACCGTCCTGTTTGTACTGGTCCCACCTCCCCCAGAACTGGTTCCAATGCCCTAGAAATTTGAATCCCTCCCCTTTGCACCATTTTTCAAGCTATATATTCATCTGCAATATCCTCCTATTTCTACTCTGACTAGCCCGTGGCACTGGTAGTAATCCAGAGATTATTACCTTTGAGGTCCTACTTTTAAATTTATCTCCTAGCTCCCGAAATTCACCTTGTAGGATCATCATGTTCTATTCTGTTCCATGTTCAACATTTTATTTTCCATGTTCTATGTTCAACATTCCATGATCCATGTTCTACGTTCCATGTTCTTTTCCATTCCATGTTCTACGTTTAATGTTCCACATTCTACATTCGATGTTCCACGTTCTACATTCCATGTTCTACGTTCCACTTGCCATGTTCTGTTCCATTCCATGATCCACGTTCTACATTCCATGTCCTGTTCCATTCCATGTTCTATGTTCCATGTTCCACGTTCTATTCCATTCCATGTTCCACATTTTATGTTCCATGTTCTATGTTCCATATTCCCTGTCCCATGTTCTGTTCCATTCCATGTTCTATCCCGTTCCATGTTGCTTGTTCTGTTCTATTCCATGTTATATGTTCTACGTTCTATGTTCCACGTTCTAAGTTCTGTTCCATGTTCTGTTTCATTCCATGTTCCACGTTCCGTTCTATGTTCCATGTTCTATGTTCTACATTCCATGTTCCACATTCTAAGTTCTATGTTCTGTTCCATTCCATGTTCCATTTTCTGTGTTCTGTTCCATTCCATGTTCCATGTTCTACATTCCATGTTCCATGTCCTGTTCCATTCCACATTCTACATTCCATGTTCAACCTTCCATTTTCCATATTCCACGTTGCATGTTCCATGCTCTGTGCCATTCCATGTTTTACGTTCCATGTTCATCATTCCATGTTCCACTGTCTACATTCCATGTTCTGTTCATTCCACATTCCATGTTCTATTCCATTCCATGTTCCATGTTCTATTCCATTCCATGTTCCACATTCCATGCTCTATTCCATTCCATGTTCCACATTCTATGTTACATGTTCAAGGTTCCACATTTCACATTCTAAGTTCCATGATCCAAGTTCTACGTTCCATGTTCTGTTCTGTTTCATGTTCCATGTTCTATGTTCCATGTTCCACATTCTACGTTCCATGTTCTGTTCCTTTCCATATTCCACGTTCTACGTTCCATGTTCTGTTCCATTCCATCTTCTACGTTTCATGTCAGAAACATAGACATAGGAATATAGAAAATAGGTGCAGGAGGAGGCCCTTCGAGCTAGCACCGACGTTCTACGCTCCATGTCCCACATTCCACATTCTATGTTCCACGTTCTATGTCCCTCATTCCATGTTCTAAGTTCCATGTTCCACTTTTTTTTTTTTTTTAATAATATTTTTTATTAGAAGTAGACATATTATAAAGTATAGTTACATATTATAGTAAAAAAACTTTTCATATACATCAGTCATACATTATTAAAATTTTCAATTGTCGATTACTTCTGCTTCTAGTGTTTTTTTTTAATATAGAAAATGAGAGAAAGAGAGAATAAAGAGTTACAAATATCAAAAAAACAGAAAAGGTGGAATGGATTACTTATAATACGTCATTGGAGATCATGTTCTACTTTCTATGTTCTGTGTTCCATGTTCTGTTCCTTTCCATGTACCATGTTCTACCCTCCATGTTCCATGTTCTATGTTCCAGGTTCTACGTTCCATGATCCAAGTTCTACCTTCATGTTCTGTTCCGTTCCTTGTTCCACGTTCTAAGTTCCATTTTCTGTTCCATTCCATGTTCCACTTTCTATGTTCTGTTCCATGCTCTGTTCCATGCTCTACGTTCCATGTTCCATTGTCTACATTCCATGTTCTGTCCATTCCATGTTCCACGTTCTACATTCCATGCTCCATGTCCTGTTCTATTCCATGTTCTACGTTCCATGTTCCACATTCTGCATTCTATGTTCTACATTCCATGTTCTACGTTCCATGTTCTACGTTCCGTTACACGTTCTATTCCATTCCATGATCCACGTTTTATGTTCCATATTCCCTGTTCCATGTTCTGTTCCATTCCATGTTCCACATTCTACGTTCCATGTTCCACGTTTTATGTTCCATGTTCCACGTTCTACGTTCCATGTTCTGTTCCTTTCCATGTTCCAAGTTCTCCGTTCCATTCCATCTTCTACGTTTCATGTCAGAAACATAGACATAGAAACATAGAAAATAGGTGCAGGAGAAGACCCTTCGACCCACATCGCCATTCTAAGCTCCATGTCCCACGTTCCACATTTTATGTCCCTCATTCCATGTTGTACTTTCCATGTTCCACTTTCTAAGTTCCGTGTTCCATGTTCTGTTCCTTTCTATGTTCCACATTCTACATTCTATGTTCCATGTTCTATGTTCCAGGTTCGACATTCCATGTTCCAAGGTCTACATTCCATGTTTTGTCCATTCCATCTTCCACATTATACGTTCCATGTTCCACGTTCTTCATTCCATGTTCTGTTCCTTTCTATGCTCCATGTTCCATTCCTTTCCATGTTCCACGTCCCATGTTCCACATTCCATGTGCCACGTTTTACATTCCATGTTCTGTTCCATTCCATGTACCACATTCTGCATTCCATGTTCCAAGTCCTGTTCCATTCCTTTCCATGTTCCACATTCCATGTTCTATTCTGTTCCATGTTCCACATTTTATGTTCCATGTTCCACGTTCTACATTCCATGTTCCACGTTCTATGTTCCAGGTGCCATGTTCTGTTCCATTCCATGTTCCATGTTCTACATTCCATGCTCCATGTTCCATGCCCTGTCCTGTTTCATGTTCTACGTTCCCTGTTCCACATTCTACGTTCCATCTTCTACATTCCATGTTCCACATTCCAGGTTCTATTTTCCACGTTCTACGTTCGATGTTCCACGTATCATGTTCTATTCCATTCCATGTTCAACATTTTATTTTCCATGGTCTATGTTCAACGTTCCATGATCCACATTCTATGTTCCATGTTCCACATTCCACGATCCGTTCCATTCCATGTTCTACGTTTTATGTTCCATGTTCCACATGCTACATTCCATATTCCATGTTCTACAATCCACTTGCCATGTTCTGTTCCACGTTCTACATTCCATGCTCCATGTCCTGTTCTATTCCATGCTCTACGTTCCATGTTCTACGTTCCATGTTCCACGTTCCGTTCCAAGTTCTATTCCATTCCATGATCCACATTTTATATTCCTTGTTCTATGTTCCATATTCCCTGTTCCATGTTCTGTTCCATTCCTTGTTCCACATTCTACGTTCCATGTTTTATCCCGTTCCATGTTCCACATTCACGTTTCATGCCCTATTCCATTCAATGTTCCACATTCTATGTTACGTTCTATGTTCCACATTTCACGTTCTACGTTCCATGAACCATTCCATGTTCTGTTCTGTTTCATGTTCCACGTTTTATGTTCCATGTTTCACATTCTACGTTTCATGTTCTGTTCCTTTCCATGTTCCACGTTCTACGTCCATGTTCTGTTCCATTCCATCTTCTACGTTTCATGTCAGAAACATAGACATAGAAACATAGAAAATAGGTGCAGGAGGAGGCCTTTTGGCCCTTCAGGCCAGCACCGCCATTCTACGCTCCATGTTCCATGTTCCACGTTCTATGTTCCACGTTCTATGTCCCTCTTTCCATGTTCTACAGTCCATGTTCCACTTTCTATGTTCCATGGTCCATGTTCTGTTCATTTCCATGTTCCACCCTCCATGTTCCATGTTCTATGTTCCAGGTCCTACGTTCCATGATCCAAGTTCTACCTTCATGTTTTGTTCCGTTCTTTGTTCCACATTCTAAATTCCATGTTCTGTTCCATTCCATGTTCCACTTTCTATGTTCTGTTCCATTCCATGTTGCACATTCTACATTCCATGTTCCAAGTCCTGTTCCATTCCATGTTCAACCTTCCATTTTCCATGTTGCATGTTCCATGCTGTTCCATGCTCTGTTCCATGCTCTACGTTCCATGTTCTACGTTCCATGTTCCACTGTCTACATTCCATGTTCCACTTGCCATGTTCTGTTCCATTCCATGTTCCACGTTCTACATTCCATGCTCCATGTCCTGTTCTATTCCATGTTCTACGTTCCATGTTCCACGTTCTGCGTTCCATGTTCTACATTCCATGTTCTACGTTCCATGTTCCACGTTCCGTTCCACGTTCTATTCCATTCCATGATCCACATTTTATGTTCCTTGTTCCATGTTCTGTTCCATTCCATGTTCCACATTCTACGTTCCATGTTCTATCCCATTCCATCTTCCACATTCCATGTTCCATGCTCTATTCCATTCCATGTTCCACATTCTATGTTACGTTCTATGTTCCGCATTTCACGCTCTACGTTCCATGTTCCAGGAGGCTATTCGGCCCTTCGAGCCAGCATCGTCGTTCTACCATGTCCCACGTTCCACGTTCTATTTTCCACGTTCTATGTCCCTCATTCCATGTTCTACATTCCGTTCCACTTTCTACTTTCCGTGTTCCATGTTCTGTTCCTTTCAATGTTCCATGTTCTACACTCCATGTTCCATGTTCCAGGTTCTACATTCCATGATCCAAGTTCTACGTTCCATGTTCCAAGGTCTACAATCCATGTTCTGTCCATTCCATGATCCACATTATACATTCCATGTTCCACATTACATGTGCCACATTCTCCGTTCCATGTTCTGTACCATTCCATGTTCCACATTCTACGTTCCATGTTCCACATTCCACGATCAGTTCCATTCCATGTTCTACATTTCATGTTCCACGGTCTACATTCCACGTTCCACGTTCTACAGTCCATGCTCCATGTCCTGTTCCATTCCATGTTCTACGTTCCATGTTCTTCGTTCCATGTTCCATGTTCTGCATTCCATGTTCCTCATTCCATATTTCACGTTCCATGTTCTGTTCCGTTCCATGTTCCAATTTCTATGTTCTATCCATTCCATGTTCCATGTCTGATTCCATTCCACGTTCCACATAGAATAGAATGCCTTTTATTGTCATTCAAACAGCTTGGTTTGAACGAAATTGCATTTTCCACAGTCTTACAAAACTCTGAACATTAATAGCCCATTATCTGTTTATTTGCACTTTATCAGTTTATTTATTCATGTGTGTATATATTTATATAATGGTATATGGACACACTGATCTGTTCTGTAGTCAAGCCTTCTATGTTCTGTTGTGCTGAAGCAAAGCAAGAATTGTCTTGTCCTATCAGGGACACATGACAATAAACTCTCTTGACTTGACTCAAAATCAAATCTTGAATCACAATAAAATCTTGAATGGTCCATGTTCTGTTCCATTCCATATTCCACATTCCATGTTTCACATTCTGTGTTCCACGTACCATGTTCCATGTTCTATTCCATTCCATGTTCCACGTTCTCCATTCCATGTTCCATGTTCCATTCCACGTTCCATGTTCTACATTGTATTCTGTTCTGTTCAATGCACTACGCTCCACGTTCTATGTTCCACATTCTACGTTCCATGTTCCATGTTCTGTTCAGTTACATGCTACAGGTTCTACGTTCCATGTTTTATTCTGGTCCATGTTCCACATTCCATGTTCCACGTTCTATTCTCCATGTTCCATGTTACACGTTCTATGTTCCGCATTCCATATTTAATGTTCCTTGTTCTATGGTCTATGTTCCATGTTCTGTCCATTCCGCGTTCCATGTTCTACGTTCCATGTTCCCTGTTCCATGTTCTGTTACATTTTATGTTCCATGTCCTGTTCCATTCTGTTCCATGTTCCACGTTCCATGTTCTATTCCATTCCATGTTCCACATTCTACATTCCATGCTCCATGTTCCATGTCCTGTTCCATTCCATGTTCTACGTTCCATGTTTTACGTTCCATGTTCTACGTTCTATGTTCCACGTTCAATGTTCCACGTATCATGTTCTATTCTGTTCCATGTTCAACATTTTATTTTCCATGTTCTATTTTCAACGTTCAATGATCCACGTTCTAAGTTCCATGTTCCACATTCCATGTTCTGTTCCATTCCATGTTCTACGTTTAATGTTCCACATTCTACGTTCCATGTTCCATGTTCTACATTCCATGTTCTACGTTCCACTTGCCATGTTCTGTTCCATTCCATGTTCCACGTTCTACATACCATGCTCCATGTTCCATGTATGTTCCATTCCATGTCCTATGTTCCATGTTCCACGTTCTGCATTCTACATTCCACGTTCTATGTTCCATGTTCCACGTTCCAAGTTCCATCTTCCACGTTCTATTCCATTCCATGTTCCACATTTTATGTTCCATATTCTATGTTCCATATTCCCTGTCGCATGTTCTGTTCCATTCCATGTTCTATCCCGTTCCATGTTGCTTGTTCTGTTCCATTCCATGTTATATGTTCTACGTTCCATGTTCCACATTCTAAGTTCCGTTCCATGTTCTGTTTCATTCCATGTTCTATGTTCCATGTTCTACATTCTACATTCCTTGTTCCACATTCTAAGTTCCATTCCATGTTCCACTTTCTGTGTTCTGTTCCATTCCATGTTCTACGTTCTACATTCCATGTTCCATGTCCTGTTCCATTCCACATTCTACATTCCATGTTCAACCTTCCATTTTCCATGATCCACATTGCATGTTACATGCGCTGTGCCATTCCATGTTCTACGTTCCATATTCTACGTTCCATGTTCAACGTTCCATTTTCCACTGTCTACATTCCATGTTCTGTCCATTCCACGTTCCATGTTCTATTCCATTCCATGTTCCACTTGCCATGTTCTGTTCCATTCCATGTTCCACGTTCTATGTTCCACGTGCCATGTTCTGTTCCTTTCCATGTTCCACATTCTACATTCCATGCTCCATGTTCCATGTCCTGTTCCATTCCATGTTCTACGTTCCATGTTCTACATTCCATGTTCCACGTTCTATGTTCCACGCTCCACGTTCAATGTTCCACGTATCATAGAAACATAGAAAATAGGTGCAGGAGTAGGCCATTCAGCCCTTCGAGCCTGCACCGCCATTCGATATGATCATGGCTGATCATCCAACTCAGTATCCCATCCCTGCCTTCTCTCCATATCCCCTGATCCCTTTAGCCACAAGGGCCACATCTAACTCTCTCTTAAATATAGCCAATGAACTGGCCTCAACTACCTTCTGTGGCAGAGAATTCCACAGATTCACCACTCTCTGTGTGAAAAATGTTTTTCTCATCTCGGTCCCAAAAGACTTCCCCCTTATCCTTAAACTGTGATCCCTTGTTCTGGACTTCCCCAACATCGGAAACAATTTTCCTGCATCTAGCCTATCCAACCCCTTAAGAATTTTGTAAGTTTCTATAAGATCCCCCTCAATCTTCTAAATTCTAGCGTGTACAAGCCGAGTCTATCCAGTCTTTCTTCATATGAAAGTCCTGCCATCCCAGGAATCAGTCTGGTGAACCTTCTCTGTACTCCCTCTATGGCAAGAATGTCTTTCCTCAGATTAGGAGACCAAAACTGTACGCAATACTCCATGTGTGGTCTCGCCAAGACCCTGTACAACTGCAGTAGAACCACCCTGCTCTTATACTCAAATCCTTTTGCTATGAATGCTAACATACCATATGCTTTCTTCACTGCCTGCTGCACCTGCATTCCTACTTTCAATGACTGGTGTACCATGACACCCAGATCTCGTTGCATCTCCCCTTTTCCATGTTCTATCCCGTTCCATGTTGCTTGTTCTGTTCCGTTCCATGTTATATGTTCTACGTTCCATGTTCCACATTCTAAGTTCCGTTCCATGTTCTGTTTCATTCCATGTTCCATGTTCTATGTTCCATGTTCTACGTTCGACATTCCTTGTTCTACATTCTAAGTTCCATTCCATGTTCCACTTTCTGTGTTCTGTTCCATTCCATGTTCTACGTTCTACATTCCATGTTCCATGTCCTGTTCCATTCCACATTCTACATTCCATGTTTGACCTTCCATTTTCCATGTTCCACATTGCATGTTCCATGCTCTGTGCCATTCCATGTTCTACGTTCCATGTTCCACTGTCTACATTCCATGTTCTGTCCATTCCACATTCCATGTTCCATGTTCTATTCCATTCCATGTTCCACTTGCCATGTTCTGTTCCATTCCATGTTCCACGTTCTACATTCCATGCTCCATGTCCTGTTCTATTCCATGTTCTATGTTCCACGTTCTGCGTTCCATGTTCTACATTCCATGTTCTACGTTCCATGTTCCATGTTCCACGTTCCGTTCCACGTTCTATTCCATTCCATGATCCACATTTTATGTTCCTTGTTCTATGTTCCTTATTCCCTGTTCCATGTTCTGTTCCATTCCATGTTCCACATTCCACGTTCCATGCTCTATTCCATTCCATGTTCCACATTCTATGTTACGTTCTATGTTCCACATTTCACGTTCTACGTTCCATGATCTGTTCCATGTTCTGTTCTGTTTCATGTTCCATGTTTTATGTTCCATGTTCCACGTTCTACATTCCATGTTCTGTTCCTTTCCATGTTCCACGTTCTACGTTCAATGTTCTGTTCCATTCCATCTTCTACGTTTCATGTCAGAAACATAGACATAGAAACATAGGAAATAGGTGCAGGAGGAGGCCATTCGGCCCTTCGAGCCAGCACCGTCGTTCTACACTCCATGTCCCACATTCCACATTCTATGTTCCACATTCTATGTCCCTCATTCCATGTTCTACATTCCATGTTCCACTTTCTATGTTCCGTGTTCCATGTTCTGTTCCTTTCCATGTTCCACATTCTACACTCCATATTCCATGTTCCAGGTTCTACATTCCATGATCCAAGTTCTACGTTCCATGTTCCAAGGTCTACATTCCATGTTCTGTCCATTCCATGTTCCACATTATACATTCCATGTTCCACGTTCTTCATTCCATGTTCTGTTCCTTTCTATGTTGCACTTTCTATGCTCCGTGTTCCATGTTCTATTCCTTTCCATGTTCCATGTTCCACTTCCCATGTTCCATGTTCCACATTCCATGTGCCACGTTCTACGTTTCATGTTCTGTACCATCCCATGTTCCACATTCTGCATTTCATGTTCCATGTCCTGTTCCATGTTCCACGTTCTACATTCCATGCTCCCTGTCCTGTTCCATGTTCTACGTTCCATGTTCCACATTCCAGGTTCTATTTTCCACGTTCGATGTTCCATGTATCATGTTCTATTCCGTTCCATGTTCAACATTTTATTTTCCATGTTCTATGTTCAACGTTCCATGATCCAAATTCTACGTTCCATGTTCCACATTCCACGATCCGTTCCATTCCATGTTCTACGTTTCATGTTCCACGTTCTACTTTCCATATTCCACATTCTACGTTCCCTGCTCCATGTCCTGTTACATTCCATGTTCTACGTTCCATGTTCCATGTTCTGCGATCCATGTTCCACATTCCATGTACTGTTCCGTTCCATGTTCCACATAGAATAGAATGCCTTTTATTGTCATTCAAACAGCTTGGTTTGAACAAAATTGCATTTTCTACAGTCTTAATCTACATTACTAAAAGTCTGTTCTTGACCGGTTTTGGATATCTGTGCTGCGATTTCCGAGAGAACGCCGCCGTCATTTTTGGCCACCTCGCTCAGAGCCCCCCTCCGCCGCATGTGTGCCGAGGATTTTCCCCGTCGATTAAAAATGACAGAGATATTAATGTTTTTACGAAATTCCCCATTGTCTCTGCTGCCCCCGCTGGCGGCAGGGGGAGGGACTATAAAACCAGGAAGTGGTGTTCCATACAGTCTCTTCAAGATGGAGGAAGGCAGAGGGTCATGTTTCTCTGAGCTGTGAATAACACTGAACACATGTCTACTTAAATGTAAGTGCCCTTAGTGGTTCTAAAATGCTTGCAGAATGTGTCTATTGGTTCTAAAGCTTGCAAAAAAAGTGTCTATTGGTTCTAAAGCTTGCAAAAAATGTCTATTGGTTCTAAAGCTTGCAAAAAAATGTCTATTGGTTCTAAAGCTTGCAAAAAAAATGTCTATTGGTTCTAAAGCTTGCAAAAAAATGTCTATTGGTTCTAAAGCTTGCAAAATGTGTCTCTATTGGTTCTAAAGCTTGCAAAACATATCTATTGGTTCTAAAGCTTGCAATATGTGTCTCTATTGGTTCTAAAGCTTGCAAAAAATGTCTATTGGTTCTAAAGCTTGCAAAAAAATGTCTATTGGTTCTAAAGCTTTCAAAAAATGTCTATTGGTTCTAAAGCTTGCAAAAAAAATGTCTATTGGTTCTAAAGCTTGCAAAAAAATGTCTATTGGTTCTAAAGCTTGCAAAAAAATGTCTATTGGTTCTAAAGCTTGCAAAATGTGTCTATTGGTTCTAAAGCTTGCAAAAAAAATGTCTATTGCTTCTAAAGCTTGCAAAAAATGTCTATTGGTTCTAAAACTTGCAAAAAATGTCTATTGGTTCTAAAGCTTGCAAAACAATGTATATTGGTTCTAAAGCTTTCAAAAAAATGTCTATTGGTTCTAAAGCTTGTAAAAAAAATTCTATTGGTTCTAAAGCTTGCAAAATATGTCTCTATTGGTTCTAAAGCTTGCAAAAAATATCTATTGGTTCTAAAGCTTGCAAAATGTGTCTCTATTGGTTCTAAAGCTTGCAAAAAATGTCTATTGGTTCTAAAGCTTGCAAAAAAATGTCTATTGGTTCTAAAGCTTTCAAAAAATGTCTATTGGTTCTAATGCTTGCAAAAAAATGTCTATTGGTTCTAAAGCTTGCAAAACCATGTCTATTGGTTCTAAAGCTTGCAAAAAAATGTCTATTGGTTCTAAAGCTTGCAAAATGTGTCTATTGGTTCTAAAGCTTGCAAAAAAATGTCTATTGGTTCTAAAGCTTTCAAAAAAATGTCTATTGGTTCTAAAGCTTGCAAAATGTGTCTCTATTGGTTCTAAAGCTTGCAAAAAATATCTATTGGTTCTAAAGCTTGCAAAAAAATGTCTATTGGTTCTAAAGCTTGCAAAAAAATTCTATTGGTTTTAAAGCTTGCAAAATGTGTCTCTATTGGTTCTAAAGCTTGCAAAAAAATGTCTATTGGTGCAAAAGCTTGTAAAAAAAATTATATTGTTTCTAAAGCTTGCAAAATGTGTCTATTGGTTCTAAAGGTTGCAAAAAAAATGTCTATTGGTTCTAAAGCTTGCAAAAAAATGTCTATTGGTTCTAAAGCTTGCAAAAAAATGTCTATTGGTTCTAAAGCTTGCAAAAAAAATGCTATTGGTTCTAAAGCTTGCAAAATGTGTCTCTATTGGTTCTAAAGCTTGCAAAAAATGTCTATTGGTTCAAAAGCTTGCCAAAAAATGTATATTGGTTCTAAAGCTTGTAAAAAAAATTCTATTGGTTCTAAAGCTTGCAAAATGTGTCTCTATTGTTTCTAAAGCTTGCAAAAAAAATGTCTATTGGTTCTAAAGCTTGCAAAAAAATGTCTTTTGGTTCTAAAGCTTGCAAAAAAAATTCTATTGGTTCTAAAGCTTGCAAAATGTATCTCTATTGGTTCTAAAGCTCGCAAAAAAATGTCTATTGGTTCTAAAGCTTGCAAAAAAAATGTATATTGATTCTAAAGCTTGCAAAAACGTCTATTGGTTCTAAAGCTTGCAAAAAAATGTCTATTGGTTCTAAAGCTTGCAAAAAAATTTATATTGGTTCTAAAGCTTGCAAAATGTGTTTCTATTGGTTCTAAAGCTTGCAAAAAAAATGTCTATTGGTTCCAAAGCTTGCAAAAAAATGTCTATTGGTTCTAAAGCTTGCAAAAAATGTCTATTGGTTCTAAAGCTTGCAAAAAAATGTCTATTGGTTCTAAAGCTTGCAAAAAAATGTCTATTGGTTCTAGAGCTTGCAAAAAAATGTCTATTGGTTCTAAAGCTTGCAAAAAAATGTCTATTGGTTCTAAAACTGGTTGGCTTGGCTTGGGTGTGTCTTGAAATTGAAAGGCACTACTTACTGCAAATGGTGGCATGAAGTTGAAAGGCACTATTACTGCAAATGGTGGCTTGGTTGCTTTGGCTAGAAGTGGAAAGGCACCACTTACTGCAAATGGTGGCTTGGTTGCTTTGGTTTGAAGTTGAAAGGCACTACTTCCTGCAAATGATGGCTTGGGTGTGGCTTGAAGTTGAAAGGCACTACTTCCTGCAAATGGGGGGCGTGGGTGCATTGGCTTGAAGTTGAAAGGCACTACCTACTGCAAATTGTGGCTTGAAGTTGAAAGACACTACTTACTGCAAATGGTGGCTTGGGTGCTTTGGCTTGCAGTTGAAAGGCAGTACTTACTGCAAATGGTGGCTTGGGTGCTTTGGCTTGAAGTTGAAAGGCACTATTACCGCAAATGGTGGTTTGGTTGCTTTGGCTTGAAGTTGAAAGGCACTACTTACTGCAAATGGTAGCTTGGGTGTGGCTTGAAGTTGAAAGACACCACTTACTGCAAATGGTGGCATGAAGTTGAAAGACACTACTTACTGAAAATGGTGGCTTGGGTGCTTTGGCTTTAAGTTGAAAGGCACTACTTACTGCAAATTGTAGCTTGGGTGCTTTGGCATTAAGTTGAAAGTCACTGCAAATGGTGGCATGAAGTTGAAAGGCACTACTTACTGCAAGTGGTGGCTTGGGAGCTTTGGTTTGAAGTTGAAAGGCACTACTTACTGCAAATGGTGGCTTGGGCGAATTGGCTTGAAGTTGAAAGGCACTACTTATTGCAAATGGTGGCTTGGTTGCTTTGGCTTGAAGTTGAAAGGCACTACTTACTGCAAATGGTGGCGTGGGAGCTTTGGCTTGAAGTAGAAAAGGCACTACTTACTGCAAATGGTGGCTTGGGTGCTTTGGCTTGAAGTTGAAAGGCACTACTTACTGCAAATGGTGGCATGAGGTTGACAGGCACTACTTACTGCAAATGGTGGCTTGGTTGCTTTGGCTTGAAGTTGAAAGGCACTACTTACTGCAAATGGTGGCTTGGGAGCTTTGACTTGAAGTTGAAAGGCACCTCTTACTGTTAATGGTGGCTTGGGTGTGGCTTGGTGTGGTTTGAAGTTGAAAGGCACTACTTACTGCAAATGGTGGCTTGGATGCAATGGCTTGAAGTTAAAAGGCATTACTTACTGCAAATGGTGGCTTGGGTGCATTGGCTTGAAGTTGAAAGGCACCACTTACTGCAAATGGTGGCATGAAGATGAAATGCACTACATACTGCAAATGGTGGCTTGGGTGCTTTGGCTTGAAGTTAAAAGGCACTACTGTAAATGCACTTACTTCCTGTTTGCACTGTATATTGATTTTAGATAAAACGCTACCACTTACGGCTGTGATTTTTGGCCATCTTATTCAGTCCACCTCCGCTGAGCAGGTGCCGAGAATTCTTCCCATCAATGAAAAATAAAAGTGTTATTAGTTTTTAAGAAAAAGTTGAGAATCTCTCTCCTGTCAATCACTCCATGAAATCCACACCTTTTCCGGTGGGGGGGAGGGGAGGGGTTATAAAACCCGGAAATGTGGGTGTGGCTCAGTCTCTGCAAGATGGAGGAGGGAGAGGTCACGACTCGCTGTCTTTAGTGGCTTTGCACCCTACTTCAAATGGTATGAAACTGCACTTGAATTTGGTGGCCTTGCACCCTGCTAGAAGTGGTAAGAAACTGCACTTGAATTTGGTGGCCTTATACCCTGCTTGAAATAGAATTTCAAGGATTAGCCGTGAGTCAACTACCAGCCCACCAGCCGTGAGTGAATGAGTTGCCAGCACAACAGGCTTGATTGACTGAGACGCCAGCCCAAGAATCCATTTGGCGCCCAATTTGCATACTAGCCCTCTGGAAACCAGTCCCTTCAGCCCACAACACCCATACTAGCGCTCCAGAAAGCCACCCCCCCAACTGGCCACTAATATTAGAATTGGTGGAGAGGTGGAATATTGCATTGGATGACCAGCCCTCCTGTGTGATGCTGGGACCCAACGGGTCCCACTTATTCTAGTCTTATAATAAAACCCAAGACCCACACTTAACACAATTTACACAAACATACATCACAGTGAATCTCCAACACCTCCTCACTGTGATGGAAGGCAAAAGTCTTATCTCTTCCCTTTGTTCTTCTCCCGCGGTCCAGCAGTCCAACTGCAGCATCGAGGCGACTGGGGCTCCAATGTTAAAGCCCCCGACGGACGATGGTAAGTCCCGTGGCCGTTTAAGCCGCGCCGGGTGATGTTAGGCCCCGCTCCGAGTCCTTTAAACCCCGCGATTCCAGCAGGAGAAGTTGCCGTTGCGGGAGCCCCGAAAAGCGGTCTCCCACCAGGAAACTGCAAGCTCTCGATGTTACCAGCCACAGGGCCTGCAGCCAGAACTGCCGAAGCTCCGAAGTCGGGTCGCAGCCGCGCGACCACACCAGTTCCTCCCGCTCCGAAGTCGGCCAGCTCCGCGAAGGCAAGTCCGCAGGCTCCGCGACTGGAGCCCTCAAGTTAGTTCTGGTTGGAGGCCGGTTGGAGGCCGGTTGGAGGCCGCCTTCGGCTCCATGATGTTAGGCCTAACATACACTGAAGACCCGACAGGGAAAAAGTCGGGTCCCTGAACAGCGGAAGAGGTTAACGGTTTCCTTCTCCCGCCCCCCCCCCCCACCCCCCACATATACACAGCAACATACATTTAACAGGACAAAAAAATTAAAAAAGACAGACTGACTGCAATCTAGCCAGTTAAACCTTCAATTTTCCATGTTCCACGTTCCATGTTGCATGTTCCATGCTCTGTTCCATTCCATGTTCCATGTTCCACGGTCCATGTTCTGTTCTGTTCCATTGTTGCACTTTCTACGTTCCATGTTCTATTCCGTTCCATGATCTAAGTTCAATGCACTATTCCATTCCATGTTCCACGTTCTATGTTACATGTTCTATGTTTCATGTTCTACGTTCCATGATTCAAGTTCTACTTTCCATGATCTGTTCCGTTCCAAGTTCCACGTTCTACGTTCCATGTTCCAAGTTCTATGTTCAATGTTCCACGTTCCATGTTCTGTTCCTTTCCATGTTCCACGTTCTCTGTTCCACATTCTATGTTCCATGTTCTGTTCAGTAACATCGTTCCACGTTCTACATTCCATGTTCTATTCTGTTCCATGTTCCACATTCCACATTCTATGTTCCACGTGCCATGTTCTATTCCATTCCATGTTCCACGTTCTCCATGCCATGTTCCATTTTCCGTTCCACGTTCTATGTTCCAATTCTACATTCCATGTTCCATGTTCTGTTCAGTAACATGTTCCGCATTCTATGTTCCATGTTCTATTCGTGTCCATGTTTCATGTTCTACACTCCATGTTCCATCTTCTATGTTCCACATTCTACGTTCCATGTTCTGTTCAGTAACATGTTCCATGTTCTACGTTCCATGTTCTATTCTGGTCCATGTTCCACGTTCCATGTTCCACATTCCATGTTCCACATTCTACGCTCCATGTTCTATGTTCCATGTTCAATGTTCTGTTCCATTCAATTTTCCACGTTCTACACTCCTTGTTCCACTTTCTATGTTCCGTGTTCCACATTCAAGGTTCCATGTTCCATGTTCTATGTTCTATTGCATTCCATGTTCTATGTTCCACGTTCCATGCTCTATGTTCCAGGTTCTACGTTCCAGGTTCTTCATTCCATGATTCAAGTTCTACGTTCCCTGTTCTGTTCCATTCCTTGTTCCATGTTCCACGGTCTATGTTCCATGTTCTGTCCATTCCGTGTGCCACATTACACGTTCCATGTTCCACGATCTTCAATCCATGTTCCATGTCCTGTTCCATTCCATTCCATGTTCTATTCTATTCCATGTTCCACATGCTATGTTCAATGTTCCATGTTCCACATTCCAGGTTCCTCGTTCCAAGTTCTACGTTCCATGTTCTGTTCCATTCCATGTTCCACATTCTACGTTCCATTCCGTTCGATGTTCTACGTTCCACGTTCAATGTTCCACTGTTTACGTTCCATGTTCCAAGTTCCATGTTCCATGGTCTACGTTCCATATTCTACATTCCATGTTCCACATTCCATATTCCACGTTCCATGCTCTATGTTCCAGGTTCTACGTTCTAAGTTGCAGGTTCTTCATTCCATGATCCAAGTTCTACGTTCCCTGTTCTGTTCCATTCCTTGTTCCACGTTCCATGTTCCATGGTCTATGTTCCACGTTCTGTCCATTCCGTGTGCCACATTACACGTTCCGTTCCACAATCTTCAATCCATGTCCATTCCATTCCATGTTCTATTCTATTCCATGTTCCACATTCTATGGTTCAATGTTCCATGTTCCATATTCCAGGTTCCTCGTTCCAAGTTCTACGTTCCATGTTCTGTTCCATTCCATGTTCCACATTCTACGTTCCATTCCGTTCGATGTTCTACGTTCCACGTTCAATGTTCCACTGTTTACATTCCAAGTTCCATGTTCCATGGTCTACGTTCCATATTCTACATTCCATGTTCTACATTCCATGTTCCACATTCCATGTTCCACGTTTCATGTTCTGTTCTGTTCCATGTTGCACTTTCTATGCTCCCTGTTCCATGTTCTATTCCGTTCCATGTTCCACGTCCATGTTCCACGTTCTACGTTCCATGTTCCATGCTCTATGCTCCATATTCCACGTTCCAATTCTATACGGTCATCGTAGAGTCTGTCCTCACCTTCTCCATCATGGTCTGGTTTGGCTCAGCAACCAAGCATGACATTCGGAGGCTGCAGCGAATCGTCCGATCAGCTGAGAAAGTTATTGGCTGCAACCTTCCTTCCATTGACGAACTGTACACTGCAAGGGCCAGGAAGCGAGCGGGTAAGATCATCTCTAACCCCTCTCCCCCCGGCCACAAACTCTTTGAATCATTTCCCTCTGGAAGGCGACTCAGGACTGTCAAAGCTGCCACAGCCAGACATAAAAACAACTTTTTTTTTCCACGAGTAGTAGCTCTACTCAATAACCAAAAATCTGTAGTCTCCTTTTGCTCTGGTATTTTATTTAATTCACATTATTATTGCTTTATGTGTTATTCATAACTGTCAATGTATGTCATGTTGTCACTTGTGGGCAGAGCACCAAGGCACATTCCTTGTATGTGGAATACTTGGCCAATAAACTTATTCATTCATTCATGTTCCACGTTCCATGTTCCGCATTCTACGTTCCATGTTCTGATCCATTCCTTGTTCCACGTTCTCTGCTACATATTCCGTGATCCGTGTTCTGTTCCATTCAATGGTCCACAATCTACATTCCATGTTCCACGTTCTACACTCCATGTTCCAATAGACAATAGGTGAAGGTGTAGGCCATTCAGCCCTTCGAGCCAGCACTGCCATTCAATGTGATAATGGCTGATCATCCCCACTCAGTACCCTGTTCCTGCCATCTCCCCATATCCCCTGACTCCACTATCTTTAAGAGCCATATCTAGCTCTCTCTTGAAAGTTTCCAGAGAACCGGCCTCCAACACCCTCTGAGGCAGAGAATTCCACAGACTCACAACTCTCTGTGAGAAAAAGTGTTTCCTCATCTACGTTCTAAATGGCTTACCCCTTATTCTTAAACTGTGGCCCCTGGTTCTGGACCCCCAACATCGGGAACATGTTTCCTGCCTCTAGCGTGTCCAAACCCTTAATAATCTTATATGTTTCCATAAGGTAGTAATCAGCCTTCCTGTTTTTGCTGCCAAAGAGTCTAACCTCATATTTATCCACATTAAACTGCATCTGCCATGCATCTGCCCACTCACCCTTGTAGAAACATATAACATTATAAAAGGACTGGACAAGCTAGATGCAGGAAAAATGTTCCCAAAGTTGTGCGAGTCCTGTACCAGGGGCCACAGTGTTAGAATAAAGGGGAGGCCATTTAAGACTGAGGTGAGAAAAAAACATTTTCACCCAGAGAATTGTGAATTTGTGGAATTCTTGTCTGCCAACCACTTCTCTATCCATGTCAGCACTCTACCCCCAATACCATGGGCCCTAATTTTGCCCACTAATCTCCTATGTGGGGCCTTATCAAATGCTTTCTGAAAGTTCAGGTGCACTACATCCACTGGCTCTCCCTTGTCCATTTTCCTAGTTACATCCTCAAAAAATTCCATAAGATTAGTCAAGCATGATTTCCCCTTTGTAAATCCATGCTTACTCGGACCAAACCTCTTACTGCTATCCAAATGTGCCGCTATTTCATATTTTATAATTGACTCCAGCATCTTCCCCACCACCGATGTCAGGCTAACTGGTCTATAATTCCCTGTTTTCTCTCTCCCGACTTTCTTAAAAAGTGGGATAGCATTAGCTACCCTCCAATCCACAGGAACTGATCCTGAATCTATAGAACATTGGAAAATTATCACCAATGCATCCACGATTTCTAGAGCCACTTCCTTAAGTACCCTGGGATGCAGACCATCAGGCCCTGGAGATTTATCAACCTTCAGTCCCATCAGTCTATCCAACACCATTGTCACCCCAGATCCTCTGGCCACTACTATATCAGGAAGATTGTTTGTGTCCTCCTTAGTGAAGACGGATCCAAAGTACCTGTTCAACTCATCTGCCATTTCCTTGTTCCCCATAATAAATTCACCTTTTTCAGTCTTCTAGGGTCCAACTTTGGTCTTAACTAATTTTTTCCTCTTCACATACCTAAAGAAGCTTTTACTATCCTGCTTTATATTCTTGGCTAGCTTACCTTCGTACCTCATCTTTTCTCCGTAAATTGTCTTTTTAGTTATCTTCTGTTTCTCTTTAAACATTCCCCAATTCTCTTGCTTCTCGCTCATCTTTGCTACGTTGTACTTCTTCTCTTTTATTTTTATACTGTCCCTGTCGTCCCTTGTCAGCCACGATCGCCCCTTATTCCCCTTAGAATTTTTCTTCCTCTTTGAAATGAACTGAACCTGCACCTTCTGTATTATTCCTAGAAATACCTGCCATTGTTGTTCCACTGTCATCCCTGCTAGGGTATCTTTCCAGTCAACTTTGGCCAGCTCCTCCCTCATGGCTCCATAGTCCCCTTTATTCAACTGTAACACTGGCACCTCAATTTACCCTTCTCCCTCTCCAACTGTAGATTTTACTTCGGAGTCACGTGAATGACTACGTGAAGAAGGGCCGTCCGTCTGCGTGCGCGCCATTACGTCTGAACGCAACGCGCGACGGACTGGCAGAGGCACTGGGTCCTCCCAGTCCGTCGGGATGGGCAGGTAAGGGAAGTTGAATTACTTACCTGCGTTCTTTCGGGCTTGAAGCTGTTTGTAGTTTCAGGGCTCAGATGTCGAGGAGACGGTCCGCGGGGAAGTCGGCTGCCGAAGACCGCAGCATTCCCAGTAGCGGGCGACGGTCTTGTTTCCTGACATAGCGCCGGCAGCAGAACCGGCAGGAATCTTCTTGCAGGAGGAGGAGCTCCGTTGGTGGTCCTGCAGTACGTAAAACCGCCCGCGAGTAAAACAAACCCGTTGACTCAGTTGAGTCCGGGGGGGGGGGAAAGGGATACCCTCCCTCAACGAAGAGCGTCTGAGGATGACTCTCCCACATAGGAGCAACATTTTGGAGAAGTTGCTCCAACAATGACCTGCTCTAAAGGAGGGAGCTGTGTCAGTCCGGTTCCTACAGCAGCAGGCAGTACCGGGAGCCTCGCATAATGGAGCAACACAATGTCTTCCCCATTGGAGGGGGAAGTACATATGGAAGAAACCTCTATGAATCAGAGTACAAAAGCAGGGGGGGGGGGTGGACCTTCCCAGGGACAAGCAGAAGAAAGGAAGTAAGTAAGTAACTTTTACTTATATAGCACTGTTTAAGTTAACTTGCATTGACACCAAAGTGCTTTACATAAAATAAATAATAAGCACAAAAGAAAAGAAATACTTCTGCAATCATCCAGGTTCCACTGGGTGCTTCCCTAGATAGAGATCTAGCAAATGTCTCCTGCTCTGAGGAGAGGAGCATTCACGGTCAGTTTCAGTCTGACCCAAAGCAAGAATCTCATTTAGGTCTGCTGGAGGGGCCATGTCAGCGCAGGTATCCTCAAGGGCCTGCGGCAGCACCTGTTTTCAGGGCTGCCTACAAATCTCATTCTCAGTGGAGGGGAGTGTGAGTGATCAGTAGGTAACTGATCTCGAATTAAAGTATGAACATACTGAAGCACATGCATATGGGCTCAAGAGACAGCAGTTGGCAGAATATTCGCACAAATGCCGGCAAGGGAACAGCGCTATCAGGGTGACTTTGGAAAAACCAGCCGCCGAATCCTCTCTTCAGGTAAGACCAGAAGAAGGAAGTAAAAGCTGTCAGACCAATCAAGGTACCAACGACAAGCAAAACTTCATCAGTAGGCGACAACACACCCCACACCTCCATAGGGGGTAAGCAGTTCACTGAAGCCGGTGGTAGCTTGAAAGCCGGGCGCGGAAATATGATCAGAGTCGTCTTTCAAGGCAGACTCAGAATTATGGCCAGAATTGTCCTACAAGGGAGGCTCAGTATGATGAGGTTTTCAGACCAAGACCCAAGCAGAGGTCAGGAGAAACATGGACTCCCTACCAGTCCCTACCAGTCCTACTCCCAATCAAGGAGAGAAAAGGAACCCGCTTCAGGGGCCTTTGGGCTTACCACAAGACCACCGGTAGCCATGGAGGTAGGTGGGTCTGGGTTTACTGAAACAAGGGATTGTGGACCAGTTACATGTTGGTAATTTTACTCTTGTGTTTTTGTTCAAAATGACAATAACATGAATTTCAGATCTGGTTTTAAAAAACAGATAACAACATGTGATTATTTTTTACTGCACAACATACATAGGTTCCAAGTAGACTTGGAACTCGGACCGGAGTTGTCTTCAAGGCAGGCCCAGTATTTTGGGCAGGATTGCCTTTCAGGACAGGTGACAGATGGAGGATGTCACTTCATCCAGGTTTAACTCATATGTGCAGTACAGACTTTCAGAACAGCAATTTTTTGTTACGGTCTAACTACTGTTTTATAGGAGCTTCCTATAAAATTGTCACATGGCATGCATCGACCTCAAAGATGCATACTATTCGGTGTCTATTCACTAAGAACAGGAGATATTTGACGTTTAACTGGATGGCATGGCTCTGCCAAATGGGTTGACATCAGCTCCTAGACTGTTGACTAAACTACGGAAACCAATTCTGGGACTACAAAGGTCTCAAAACCACTTAGTAATGGCATATTTGGAGGGCATTTTCATTTTTGGAGTCACCAAGAATTGGCAGAAGCATCAGTCAAAGCAAACCAAAACCCTGTTTGAAAGAATTGGTTACCTCATCCATCCAGTTAAATCAAAATTGACACCTACAAGGGTAATTGATTACCTAGAATTTATTATCAAAAATAGTAAATATGTTGGTGACTTTGCCTAGGGGCAAACAACAAGATTTGAGGAAAGCCTGCAATGACCTGATAGTTAAATACAAACCATCTATCAGGCAAACAGCGAGTGTAATTGGCAAATTCGTAGCTGCCTTTCCTGCAGTACGTTACGGGCCTTTGCATTACCAGAATTTACAGCGAGCAAAGGAACGAGCACTCAGATCACATGCAGGCCAGTTTGGCAAACCTATGCGATTGCCAACTGAGGTAATTGGTGAACTACAATGGTGGATGGCGAACGTAAGACTCAGCTCAAAGGAAATCCTGCTCGAAAGCCCATCAGTGGTTCTTCAAACCAACGCAAGTGGTTTAGGATGGGGAGCTACTAACACAGTCAAGAGCTGTGGGGGCAGATGGAATGAGCAGGAGTCTGCGATTCTCCAACAATATGGAATCAATTACCTGGAATTGTTGGGGGCACAATATGGGCTCAAGGCTTTCTGTAGCAACATGCAACATGTACATGTTCAAATTCAGATTGATAACACAACAGCGGTGGCTTGTATCAATCACATGGGTGGTGTAAAATCTGTATCCTGTGACAGATTATCAAACCTCATTTGGCACTGGTGTATCGAGAGGGATATTTGGGTTACGGCGGTATATCTACCAGGTAAATATAACACGGTGGCAGATGCTAGGTCACGATTGTTTAATGATAACACAGAGTGGATGTTGAATCGTGCAGTATTTAACAAAATAACTACACGATTTGGCATTCCAGATATGGATCTGTTTGCATCTAGATTAAACCATCAGTTGCCCAGATATGTGTCCTGGGAGCCGGATCCAGGAGCAGTCAGTGGATGCTTTCTCCCTAAACTGGGGAGGAATGTTTATGTATGCTTTTCCGCCATTTTGCCTCATAAACCGATGCTTGACTAAAATCAAGCAAGACAAAACCACAGGCATTTTGGTAGTACCAGATTGGCCTACACAAGCCTGGTTCCCGAAGATTTTGGGAATCATAGTCCAGCCATTAATGGCTGTACCCAAGAGCAGGGACCTCCTAGTGAACCCAGTTACAGGGAGCAATCATCCACTACATGAACGTATTAACTTGTTGGTCTGCAGATTCTGAGGAGGCCATTTCAAGGCATAGGACTGTCCGAACAAATACAACACAGTACGGATAACGGATGTCTTGGAGTTCCTATCAACTCTGTACTATAACTATAAACAAAGTTATAGTGCAATCTATAGTGCCAGAGGTGCACTCTCCTCCTATCTGATGCCGGAAGCAGGGCACGATTCGATAGGAACGCACCCCTTTACAACAAAATTCATGAAGGGAATTTACAATTTAAGACCTCCAAGGCCAAGGTACATGGACACATGGGATGTTAGCGTGGTACTAACCCTACTTTGACAGTGGGGACCGCCTATAACTAACCCTGAAGGTGGTATGCTGACAAAGAGTCCAGAAACTGCAAAAGCTACGGTTGGACTACATGACCACCAATATGAACAACATAACATTCCTAATCAGGAACCTGATAAAACAGAGCAGGCCAGTGTAAGTTATTGGGGCAAATCCTCCAAAAAATTATGGAAGAACTTGGATAAGGACATGGATATTTAAAAAAGACAGATTTGCTGGCTGCAACGGAAAAATCCCCAATCCACAGAAAGAATCAGTTTCAAGTTTCAAACCCGTCTGGCCTGTGGATTTGGACACCACACAACGGTGTGAACAGGAAAGGCTGAGATGGAGATAACGAGATTCTCTTGGATACACAAAGGAAGGAACCAAGCCTCAGCAGACGGTGGTAAACAGGCCAGCAGAAGCACAATCACCATCGGGGATGATAACGATCAGGCTGAGGGATCATGACATCAGCAAACCCCTTATCGTCGGAAGCCTATTGTTCATGCCAGATCGAAACTGGGAATCATCAAAAGAACCCTTTTATCCAGAGGACCACCTGGGGGTTTCAAAGGAATCTCAGGTATAAAACAGGAATCAAGCCAGAACTCGCTCTCTTCCTGCTCTTCCTGCTCTTCCTGCTCTTCCTGCTCTTCCTGCTCTTCCTGCTCTTCCTGCTCTTTCTGCTCTGCTGGACAGCTCGTGGGCCTGCATCGACTTAAGCTGTGAGTATCCTGGTGACCTGGTGAAATTCCCGAAATAGGATAGAGGTTGAGGGGGAGTAAAATTGTGTTAAAGTAAGTTTCACGACATGCCCGATAGTTTTCCGTCCATAGTCTTAGTTTAAAGCATAAGTTTAGCCACGTATTATGTAGTGTTGTTGAGATTCGATTTCTCATTGTTTAATAAAGCCTGTAATTTAGACTTGCTTTGAGTTCATCTTGGTTTCTGTTTTCTCTCATCAGCACACTCTGGTCAATTCAACCTTTTTATCATATCCCACCATAATTCCGAGGTCTAGAACCTAGGGGAATCCCTTTTGTTGTATTCTCTCTCTTGGAAACCGCTCGAGTGGAGTGGTGGCCGTTTGACCCTCCGACAAGGGAGAGAATAACTCGGGCAGTTGGGCCCGAAGTGGAGTAAAGGGAAACGCGAAACCCCTACAGAATGGCGACCATGGCAGGACCTCGGTGGTTTGGGATATGTAATTTGCCAGAGTGGGTGAGAGAACGTAGCAAGATGGAGGAGAGAATCTCCTCTTATCTGTTTAAAAAGATCAATCTCACCAAACAATGGGTGATAGCATTGTTGACAGCACAGCAGCCTGCAGGAGCTGCGGCTCAATGGACGGAAAGCAAAGCGTATAATAAAGGGCAGAAAAAGGCAGTTTGGTTAGCGTGCCTATCACAGCAGGTAGCAAAAATGCACAGACAGGTAGATAGACTGGAAGAGCAGTTGAGAGAAGCTAGGGCCAGCGCTGAAGAAAGCGCTAGAGAAGGGAAAGGGCTATCTGAGGAGTGCAGTAAACCCAGGCAGTGTATCTTGCAGGTGAGGGAGTCCCACAGAAATGCCCAGGAATTCCTCCAATGCCAGGTGGTAGAGGCAAAGGAGAGGGAACGGAATGCCCAGGAACTCCTGGCTCAGAGTACACAGAAGTGCAGGGAGCTGGAGGGACAGTTCCAAGATATCCAAGCAGCATACAGGGTGGCCCGTAGCAAGCTAGGGGATAGTGATCACGGGCCTTGCCAGGCAAGGATAGCGCAGCTGGAGGAGACTCTGTCCAAGACTAGGGGACGGGTTCACCTGGTAGGACCAAGGGGGTCCCCCGGGGGCAGAGGGCTTCCCTCAGCAGATGATTCCCCAGGGGCAAAGGGGAATAGACCGCCTCCTGAGGCGCCGGGGATAGGTCCGGGTCGGCAGGTGGGGTTCGGGTTGTCCGGGGAGGGACAGGCCCAAGGAGGGGCGGGAGAGCACCCTCAGTTAGCGGCTTCCGCGCCATGTGTAGCACACCACGAGGTGGTGGGGTTACCGATCATAGTGGGAGAGCCGGGGGTAAATGGGCAACAGCCCCGGGTAGGGCAGATGTGCCCGGCACGGCAAAGGAACTATGGTCCCCCGGTAGGGCAGGCAGATAGGGGCCCATAGAGAGTGATATCATCATTCCCCATGGGGCACATGTGCTGAGGGGGATGGTGGCTCAGGTTCCCAAGTTAACCAGGGCAGGAGACCCGTCATTGCATTTTATGGAGGTGCAGCAGGCAGCCGACATAAACGATTGCGATGAGGTAGAACGGGTAAAGCTGCTACTGATGACCCTAGATTCATACCTATGCAAGGCGGTGACCTCCAGGGAAGGGGGAAGACCTGAAACATGGGTAGCGGCACAGACAGCGGTTCTGGAGGCCATGGGGTTGAATGAGGGTAGTCCTTTCACCAGGGTGGGGGAGACGAAGCAGCAGGTAGCTGAGTCCCCGGACATGTTCGCAGACAGGCTGTGGGCAGTGTATGAGGGAGCGTGTGGGATGCCTTTAGATAGGCAGAATTTAGATGAGAGAACAGCTCACTGGCTGAAGACTCTGGTGGCGAATTGCCTCCCGCGAGTTAGGGCAAGGGCCGAGCACTGGTTCGACCCAGCTGACCCAAACCTTAACGAGGCGGAGGTGATCAGGAAGCTCACCCTTGCGTATCGCAATGGGGAGAGAAGTGAGGAGAAGCCCTTTAAGGGCAAGGTGCACGAAATAGTACCGGCACCCCCCCAAAAGGAGGCAGTGGAAACAGGAAGGCAGCCAGACCTCTTCCGAGATGAGGCTGGTGTGCTATGGGTGTGGGAAGCCCGGGCACTACAAGAGGGAGTGCAGAAACCCAAGTAGAGCAGTGGGGGATAGGACCCCGGGAACAGCCGACCCAGCCCCGGAGGTAACAATAGATATAAAATATCTATTGAACTATTTGCAGTCCAAGGCGGGAGGGTCTGGACGGGTAGCCATGGCAACAGGCCAGGGTGCACCCGTATCCGCGCCCCCGGCACCTTTATGACTGCCAGTGAAACAGGCCACATTCCTATGCCCGTTAGAGTGTGGCCCATGTGGGAGACCCTGGGTCAAGATGGAGGTCCAGGATGTGGTCGGGAGTTATCTGCTAGACATTGGTGCTTCCAGTAGCATTGTCCACATGGACAATCCCCGTACATCCCCTCTATCTAGTGGGGTACCCTATAGTCTTGTCGGTTTTACGGGAAACGAGAAGACGGGGTTTTTCTCTGTTCCCTTGTTAATTCAATTAGGAGCACTCCAGGCGCAGTGGAAATGCGTCCTGATGAGTTAGGAGCAGGAGGGAAAGGGGATACTAGGCGCCGACTTTATAGTGGCCCACCAGGTCCTGGTGGACCTGAGGAACCACTGTTTGTGGGGCATAGCAGGAGAAGGGGCTGAGAGAGAGAAGGAGTTAATGGTCATCGAGAGGGCATCAGAGAGAGGGGCTCTGTGTGTCGTGAAGCCCAGAGAGGGGTACGATCTAGAGGTCCTAGTGAGGCAGACCCCGACAGAGTATCGAGGCCATGTTAAGCGAAATTTGGCCACATTCGCTACTCACAAGCATGACTGTGGAAGGGTCACAGGAACAGAGGTCAGGATAGACGGGGATCCCATGTCCCGACCGCAGAAACAGTATAGTTTTCCCTGAGAAGCGGAGGCTGACTTAGAAGTCGCCCTGAGTTCACTGGTTAAGCAAGGCGTTTTGAGGCCCATAGCCACCCACGTGAACTCACCGCTCTGGCCTGTACGGAAGCCAGACAATTCCTGGAGGGCCACGGTAGATTATAGGATCCTGAATAAGAATATTCCGGCTTGCGCACCAACTGTGGCAGCTGTAGCAGACCTATTAGCAGAAATTCCAGCGTCTGCATCTGTATTTACGGTGCTAGACATCTCGAACGGTTACTGGTCTATCCCGGTCAGGAAGGAAGACCAGTACAAATTTGCTTTCACATTCAAGGGGCAGCAGTACACGTGGAACTGTCTTCCCCAAGGGTTCCACAATAGCCCCAGCATTTTCCACCAATGTATGGCAGAATGTTTAAAGGAATTTAGTGAGCCCCACAAGATCGTCCAGTATGTGGACGATATTTTGCTATTCACGGACACCAGTGAGGAACATGGGCCCCTAGTAAATTAACTGCTGGAGCTGCTCTGTAAGAGCGGTTTAAAAATAAATCCCAAGAAGGCACAGATAGGGTTACAAGAGGTAAAGTTCTTGGGACTGACCCTTAGGGCCGGAGAAAGGGGTATCGATACAGCAAGAAGGCAGGCAGTGCAGGAACTCCCAGTCCCAACGGACGTGGGGGGGGGTAAGATCATTTCTGGGAGTCACGGGCTACTGCCGAGACTTTATAGAGGACTATGCCGCGACCGCAACACCTCTGTACCGGCTGCTACGCAAAGGGGTAGAGTGGGAGTGGGATGAGCAGTGCGAGTCGGCATTCGTCCATTTGAAGCGGGACCTGCAAAAGGCCCCAGCTCTGGGAGCCATTGACTACAGGGAGGAATTTTTCCTGGAGGTAGCCGCAAGCAGCGATGGCCTGAGCGCAGTGTTCCTCCAGGAACGGCACGGCAAGTTAAGGCCAGTGGTGTATTCCTCCAGAGTCCTCACAGAGGTAGAAAGGTCCTATTCAAACTGTGAGCGGCACCTGCTAGCCACATACTGGGCAGTGAAGAAGGTACAGGTCTTCATAAGAATGTCCCCCATAACCCTCCTGACCCACCATACCCCAACCCAGATGCTGCTGGACGGTCGGATTAAGGATGGGACCGTTAGCAGTGCGAGGATCACTCGCTGGACCCTTCTCCTTTCCCAAATGGCCTTACGGGTTGAGAGGCTATGTGAGCCCAAGTTCGCAGCCAATTTGGTGTACCCAGGGGAGCCACACCATTGCTCGGTGGAAGGGGTATGGGTGGTGGACTTTGGGCTTAGAGCAGGGTTACATCCCACGGGTAGGGAAATATACGTGGACGGGTCCAGTTTCGTGTCCGAGGGCATACGGCTCACGGGCTGTGGGATCTGGGACCCCGAGGCAGAGATAGCCCTAGCTCTTAAACTCCCACATACGTTAAGCGCCCAGCAGGCAGAGCTGGCGGCGGTAATGTACGTGGTGACCCATCCCGAGCGTTTCCCCACTCCATGCACCATATGTTCGGACAGCATGTTCACATGCAATTCCTGCACGGAATATCTGGCCATCTGGTCCCGCCGAGGGTACACCTCATCGGACGAGAAGCCCCTGACCACTAAACCCCTATTAGAGAGGATTGTAGCAGCCATAGGGAAGGGCGGGGATAGATATATCCATAAGGTGAAGGCCCATTCCAAAACGGAGCCACGGGGAAAGGGAAATCAGAGGGCAGATTGCTTGGCCAGGGAAGGAGCCAGGAGTGGGAAAGCATGGGACCCCTATGAGGAAGGACAGGTAGCTGCAGCCAGGGAGCAGCCTCGAGAAAAGGAGAGTGCGGGAGTGGTTTTGGCTCCGGACCTGACCACGGTCCAGGCACAAGACCCTATTTTAAATGCTGCCTCAGCAGCCATTTGCAGGCAGGAGAAAATAGAGGGACCGTATGGGGGTAAAGACATGTCAGTAAAGGAAGACATGTTATTCAAGGGAGATAAGTGGGTGGTGCCTTCCCTGTACAGAAGGGAATTTTTAAAACTAGCCCATGAGGGTCCAGGGGCAGGTCACCCCGGGCCAGAGACCACATGGCAGCGAGTAGAGATGGCAGGATGGTGGCCAGGGCTCAGGGAAGACGTTCGCGACTTTTGTGCAAGCTGTCTGGTTTGCGCAGCAAACAACCCAGACCCCCAGAAAAGGAAGGTTTCCATGGGACACATCGGGAGGGTGGAGGGGCCATGGCAGTCGATTCAAATCGACTACATCGGACCCCTTCCAACCGCTCAAGGAGGTTACAAGTACTGCTTAGTCCTTGTGGATGTGTTCTCAAAATGGGTAGAGGCTTTCCCTTGCAGAGCAGCCACCGCTATGGGTACGGCAAAAATCCTGGTTAGGGAGGTGTTCACCAGGTGGGGACTCCCACAGTTCGTGGAGTCAGATCAGGGGAGCCATTTCACGGGACAGGTCATGCAGTCCACCCTTAGAATACTGGGCATCAAGGCCAAGTGGCATGTGGCCTACCACCCCCAGTCCTCGGGTCCGGTAGAGCGGTTGAACCGGACAATAAAGGAAAGGATAAGGAAGGAAACAGGGGACTCACCCAACCGGTGGGTGGAGGTTTTACCCCTGGTCCTTATGGGGATTCGGGCCAGCCAGTCCAGGAGTACGGGGTACTCTCCCCATGAGCTTATGACGGGCCGGGTCATGAGAACGCCTATGCACGTTATGGTCCCAGAGGGCAACAGAGGGACAGCTCAGGGAAGTGAACCGGGACAAGTTTGCCAAGAGGCTATTTGAACAACTTAGGCAGGTTCACTGGCAGGCAGCCAGAAACATGGGGGCCCAGCACCAAAGAAACAAGCTACTGCTGGAGCCTCGCAGGCATTGCGAGTGGGCAGTGGGAGACCAGGTAATGGTCAGGAGATATGCTAGGGTAGGGGTGTTTGAACCCTTGTATGCAGGCCCATACAACATAGTGGACAAAGCCAGTCCCATGGTGTATGCCATTCAGCTTCCCCGTAGAGTCAAATGGTTCCACATCAACCAGTGTAAATTGTTTGACCCCACAAGGGCAGGGAAAAGTAAGAAAGGGATACATGTCAGAGAACAGGATCAGGAACAGACCCGGGTTGATGTGGAAACCGTAGGGGAGCCAGGCGAGTCCACAGGTAGTCAGCCTGAAGTAGCCGGCTGTGTTCCAGGGCGAGGACTGGAAGCAGCGGAGAAGGAGGCTGACTCCAGCCCTCCGCAGGCAGGTACCGTAGACTGCGTAAGAGAGGCAGAACTAGCAGAAACAGAGGAGATGGAGGTATCACCTCTGGTGTGGGAACTCCCGGTCAGACGTAGGAGTGACAGGGTCACTAAACCCCCAGTAAGGTGGTCCCCATCCCTAATTAAACCTTGGGCTAGGGCCGGCCACAGGAGGGCCGGGAAGGAGAGTGGCCAAAACAGGGCACTACGGAGTGCGGCTGGAGGGAGCCCAGTCTCCACATGGAACATAGGGGTAACTCAAAACCCCGTAGTACAAAGGGAGGTGAGGGGCAGTCAGGCCCCTCGACAGGAGGAGTTCTGGCCTGCACGGGTGGGCCCCCAAGAGGGGTGGCCCCAGCGTGACGGGGACCAGTTATGAGTTGGCCACCCGGAGACGGGTGGCGTTGTATATAGCATTGGTTTGTGTGTAAGTAGATGTAGTTAGCGTAATTAGATATAGGGTTTTGTATAGCTACAGGGGAGTACAGGGACAGACAGTACGGGATCGAAGGGATGCGCTGTGGAAAAGTAGACCACAACAGACAATCAAAACCCCAAATGCCATTATTAGGCAGATAGCTCTGTGGAGGCAAGGAGGTGTTTTGCTTTGTTTTCCAGATAAGTAGCCCCGCTGTATGGATGATGGCAACGATGTGCCTCCGGATGTGCGTGGCGCGTCGCGGGGTCACGGAGGAGTCCATCGGATTTGACTGAAGTGCGGTTACCCGCATGGTGCCCCCGCGAGATGGAATTAAAAGACATGTTCCAGAAATTCCACAACCTGGATTTCGGAGACATAGACATAGAAGAGATGTACCGCGGGGGAGGGGATTTCACTTTGGGGTCCGGTAGGCAAAGACGAGGGGTGGTTAACGATGGGTTTACAGCATTTAACACGGGGACGTCTATTATTAATAGCATGGACAACGTAGAACTGGCCCTGCAGATCAATCAGTTGAAGGGCCAGTTACGAAAGGTTCTGGGGGAGGAAAATGCGGTGGTAGGATCGAGACTGCACGAAGAGGTGGCAATGACTCTACATCTAAAAAAAATCATAGCACAATTGGAGACACATGCAAAAACGATAAACGCTTTGATTAAAGAGGACCGGAATGCGTCCGATCAGGCTGCACAGAATGAGGTGTGTGGGCTGTATGGTGCGTGGTTGTTGGGGGAGGGGAGGAGCAACCTGGAAGACCTGAGGCAAGGTCGGGTCCCCTCCTGGATAAGCAACCAGCACCTAGCAGCGCTACACCCTTATAACAGCACTGTGAGTCCTTGTCAGCTTCGTGTGGCCTCCGAGGCCTACCGGTGGATTGCGGAAAATCCAATCACACCATAATGGGAGTGGTCGTAAGAATCCCGGTGATGGGAACCTCGGCACGACCAGCTCCTCTGTACCAAGTGGAGAACGTGGGAGTTGTTCGTGGGGGGGTGCATATTCGCTACGGGAAGGTCCCGCCCTATGTCATAGTGAGGGAGCAAGCTGTGACAGGCATTGACCTTTTGGGTTGTCGGAGCCGGGGAGCACAGGTAATCCTGTGTCCCCAGCACATGGGCGCTGAGGCTAGGCCTCAGTGTGGGTTCAGGGCTGTTGGGGCACAGCCTATAAACTGCACCATGGAGGCGATGGCGGCAGACCATGTCCCTCCACAGGTGGCGTATATAGGCAGTGGGACGTACTGTGTCACCACAAGTGCCCAGCGGTATCAGCACGGATCACAGCTGTGGTGCCCGATACCACACAGCAGCTTCTGCTTTAAACCCAGGGCAGAAGTCCATGTGGCACAGCAGCGAATATTACCCATCCCGGAACCTTCTTCGGTTCACCTCTCGGTACGAGAAAATGTAACTGACTTATTTAACTATGTTGCCCATTTTGGGTATGATATTCCCCCAGTGAATGAAAAATTAAAAGAGTTGCTGGTGGCGGTCGAGTTGTCGCACAAACACTTCTTCTCCCTGGAACAAAAGACTCTGGATATCGCCAGGGAGATCGAAGAGATCAAGTCTCCAAGTTGGTGGGACCTGGAGTCTTGGATCATAGTTCCAGCATTGGTCCGCATCGTGTCCCATGTTCTGATCATCTGCCAGATGATAATTGTGCTGTATTTGCTATGCATTAATTGCAAATTTAAAAGGCGGAGGAGGATGGCCAAATTACAACAGCTGGTAAATCGAGCCGCCCGACGTCACCGTAACGACACCCCATCACTGTAAAATGTCTGTACTCTAGTGCAATAGTTTTTGTACATATGTTGTAATCCCTGCATTTTCAGGGAATGGTCGTGAGGGTACTGTATGGTTTGTGGGATTGATGTAAAGTAAAAGGTGTATAGTGTAAGTTAATGTGCTTCGAGGGCCTAGTTTAGCAATTAAGGGGGCTTTCGGGGTACATAATTTCACCTTCTCACCAGGAGTGTTTACAGCTCTTGAGGCTGGAGGATTGCCCACTAACTTTGTCAATCGATACGGTCCGTGCAAGCCTGGACGTATCGTAGGGGCATGTAAGTTATTGGGGCAAATCCTCCAAAATAATGGAAGAACTTGGATAAGGACATGGATATTTTAAAAAGACAGATTTGCTGGCTGCAACGGAAAAAACCCCAATCCACAGAAAGAATCAGTTTCAAGTTTCAAACCCGTCTGGCCTGTGGACTTGGACATCACACAACGGTGTGAACAGGAAAGGCTGAGACGGAGATAACGAGATTCTCTTGGATACACAAAGGAAGGAACCAAGCCTCAGCAGACGGTGGTAAACAGGCCAGCAGAAGCACAATCACCATCGGGGATGATAACGATCAGGCTGAGGGATCATGACATCAGCAAACCCCTTATCATCGGAAGCCTATTGTTCATGCCAGATCGAAACTGGGAATCATCAAAAGAACCCTTTTATCCAGGGGACCACCTGGGGGTTTCAAAGGAATCTCAGGTATAAAACAGGAGTCAAGCCAGAACTCGCTCTCTTCCTGCTCTTCCTGCTCTTCCTCTCTTCCTGCTCTTTCTGCTCTGCTGGACAGCTCGTGGGCCTGCATCGACTTAAGCTGTGAGTATCCTGGTGACCTGGTGAAATTCCCGAAATAGGATAGAGGTTGAGGGGCAGTAAAATTGTGTTAAAGTAAGTTTCACGACGTGCCCGATAGTTTTCCGTCCATAGTCTTAATTTAAAACATAAGTTTAGCCATGTATTATGTAGTGTTGGTGAGATTCGATTTCTCATTGTTTAATAAAGCCTGTAATTTAGACTTGCTTTTTGTTTTCTCTCATCAGCACACTCTGGTCAATTCAACCTTTTTATCATATCCCACCATAATTCCGAGGTCTAGAACCTAGGGGAATCCCTTTTGTTGTATTCTCTCTCTTGGAAACCGCTCGAGTGGAGTGGTGGCTGTTTGACCCTCCGACAAGGGAGAGAATAACTCGGGCAGTTGGGCCCGAAGTGGAGTAAAGGGAAACGCAAAACCCCTACACCAGGAATGCCAGGGATGGAGATCCAGTTCTTGGCATATCCAGAGGACCAACGGTTGTGTGTGTGGTAACATACTAAGACCACTATCTGAGAGTTACGGAGAACCTCAGAGGCTCAGAGGCTCAGAACAATCGGTCCAGATGGTCAAAAGAGGTAATTACGGTAGCAGGAGTAAACATTTATATGGTTAAATCTCAGTCCACCAGGGCTGCATCTACGTCGGCAGCAAGAGCTATGGACGTGCCCCTTGATGACATCCTAGTGGCTGCAGGATGGACGAATGAAATAATGGTCCACCGGTTTTTATAACACCCATAACCGGACTGGGGGTGTTTGCACGTACCATTTTAAGTTCTGTCCCTTAGTTTCCCCCCAAGGTTGGGAGGGGTAACTAACTTTACTTAACTATGTAATGTCTGAATGCTTTAATGATTACACGCATCCATGGTTAATCCATTCAGTGTGTGATCACAGAGCTTTGAAATCTTCACGTAGTCACTCACGTGACTCCGAAGTAAAATAGTAAGATTAAACGAGAACTTACCAGTTTGAAATTTGATCTTGATTTTATGAGGAGTTACGATGAGCGATTACGTGCCCACCGCTCCCACCCTCATACTATCAAGGTCATATGGAAGTTCTAGTTTCTTCACAATCTTACTATTCTCAGGCCTTCTTATTATCTGTGATTTAACGCCGCTGCTTTGAAGATTGACGCGCACGCAGACGGACGGCCCTTCTTCACGTAATCGCTCATCGTAACTCCTCATAAAATCAAGATCAAACTTCAAACTGGTAAGTTCTCGTTTAAACTTACTATTAAACTCACAACCTCCTAATGGCTCCTTAACCTTAAGTTTCTTTATCATATCCAGATCCTTTACCAATTCCATGTTGTATTCCGTTCCATGTTCCTTGTTCCATGTTCCACATTCTCTGTTCTACGATCCAAGTTCCACAGTCCACGTTCCAAGTTCCACGGTCGATGTTCCTCGTTCCATGTTGCATGTTCCACGCCCTGCATTCATGCATCATCCACCATTACCTCTCCAGCTTGCATTACTTACTGCAGCTGCTTCACATAAAGAACATCAAGTCAAAGGCTATATCCATGTCCAGATGGACTGCAATTAAGTTCAGTTACTCTGGCTGCCTGAGTGAATGCAGAGGTTAACGGAGCCTGCACAATAAATTGCAAAGGTGTTTACTGGCAAAGAATATACAACCCATTCAATCTTCCTCCTGCCAATGTGGCACTTTCTCAGTGATAAATATATTGAAGGTAGTTTAATATTCATTTATTATGTTGGTCACTAATGGACAAAAATGGCAATAAATTAATACTAAACCGCTCTCAGCACACATATTTACTTTCCCTGGATCCATAACTATTAACATTATTTATAACGTTATACTGTTAATAGATATGGATTCAGGGAAAGTAGATTCAACATCATCATGCTAATGACATAAACAAAGAATAACAAAATAGACACAAGGAACTGCAGATGCTGGTATTCTGAGGGAAAAACACAAAGTGCTGGAGTAACAGCACATCAGGCAGCATCTCTGGAGAGCATGGATATAGTCATAGTTATACAGCATGGAAACAGGCCCAAGCTGCCCGCACCAACCAACAGACCCAACTGCACTAGTCCCAATTGTCCACATTTGGTCCATATCTCCCTAATGTACAGATCCGTGTACAGATCCGAATGCCCTTTAAGTGTTGTTATAGTACCACAGAGAGAACATTTAAACTCCAGCACATTGTCTACCTCCTCTGACAGCTCGTTCCATACACCCACCACGCTCTGTGTGGAAAAGTTGCCCTCAGGTTCCTATTGATGAATAGGTGATGTTTCAGATTGGGACCCTTCTTCAGACTGATGGAGTGGGGTGGGGGGGGAAGCTTGAGGAAAGGTGCGGCTGGGACAAAGCCTGGCAAGTGATAGGTGGATACAGGTGATGGGGGGGGGGGGGGGGGGGGGGGGCGGGGAGAGAGGTTTGATTGGCAGATGGGTGGACAATGGCCAGAGATGCAATGCAGGCAATGGCTGCAGGATAAGGAGAGAAGAGATGGGAATGGTGAAGTGGGAGAATGGGTTGTCCATGATGTCGACCCAGTTAGAAAGGAGATGAGGAGGAATTTCTTTGTTCAGAGGGTGGTGAATTTGTGGAACTCATTGCCACAGACGGCTGTGGAGGCCAAGTCAGTGGATATTTATAAAGTGGAGATTGACAGGTTATTGATTAGTACGGGTGTCAAACGTTAAGGAGAGAAGTCAGGAGAATGGGGGTGAGAGAGAAAGACAGATCAGTGCACAATGTTGAAACAAGGAACTGCAATTCTGGTCTACAAAGAAAAAGACAAAGTGCTGGGGTTTGTACGTTCTCCCCGTGACCTGCGTGGGTTTTCTCCGGGTGCTCCAGTTTCCTCTCACACTCCAAAGGCGTACAGGTTTGTAGATTAATTGGCTTTGGTAAAATTGTAAATTGTCCCTAGTGTGTGTAGGATGGTGCTAGTGTGGGTGGTGATTGCTGGTCAGCGTGGATTCGGTGGGCCGAAGGGCCTGTTTCTGTGCTGTATCTCTAAACTAAAAAAAATGCTGGAGTAACTCAGCGGGTCAGGCAGCATCTCTGGAGAACATGGATAGGTGACGTTTCACAGAGTGCTGGAGTAACTCTGCGGGTTAGGCAGCATCTGTGGAGAACATGGATAGGTGACGTTTCAGAGTGCTGGAGTAACTCAGCGGGTCAGGCAGCATCTGTGGAGAACATGGATAGGTGACGTTTCACAGAGTGCTGGAGTAACTCAGCGGGTCAGGCAGCATCTCTGGAGAACACAGATAAGTGATAAGATGTTTCAGGTCGGGAACCCTTCTTCGGATCGAAACGTTATCTATTCCTTTTCTCCAGGGATGCTGCCTGACCTGCTGAGTTACTCCAGCACTTTGTGTCTAACTCTGGTATAAACCAGCATCTGCAGTTCTGTCCTACACATGGATTATAATCATGTGCATCACGCAACAAAAAGGCTTTTCACTGCAACTACCGAGGTGACACGTGACAATAAGTTAAACAAAACTAAAGTGAAGGCAATTTCTCTTCCCTGTCAGTGTTCTCCTGTAATCACCCGCACCATCTCTATGCTCTGAACCTTGTATTGTTCTGAGCCTGTGTCTTGTCTGTAACTAGAGGCTGCTGCAGCTGGGGTGAAGTGTGCTGGAAGTTCTTTGTCAATGTCTCTTGCCTCAGTGGCAGAGAAAGGACGTGACCTTGGCCCGACTTCACGTTTGTTCCTGGTAATGATGGAGGTCATCAATTTCTGTCGGGAGGTTGCTACGTGACTTGGGTACCGTTTCCAGGGCAACAGAAACTAGGAACATGGAGTTGTCCATTTGACCTCATTGTGTCTTTCCATGTGATCAGGGCCAGTCATTGAAATTCCCCGGCTTTTTCCATCTCTCTCCACACACCAGAGCAGCGAATTGTGGACGCAGCCCAGACCAGACCGTCACACAAACCAACCTCCCTTCCATTGACTCCATCTACACCTCACGCTGCCTCGGCAAGGCCAGCAGCATAATCAAGGACCAGTCGCACCCCGGCCACTCCCTCTTCTCCCCTCTCCCATCGGGCAAGAGGTACAGAAGTGTGAAAACAAACACGGACAGTTTCAGGCAACTGAACCATCCTACCACAACTAGAGAGCAGCCCTGAACTACTATCTACCTCTTTGGTGACCCTCTGACTATCTTTGATGGGACTTTGCTGGCTTTACCTTGCACTAAACATTATTAACGATATTCCCTTTATCATATATCTGTACACTGTGGACGGCTTGATTCTATTTATGTATTGCCTTTCTACTGACTGGTTAACATGCTTTTGACTGTACCTCGGTACACGTGACAATAAACTAAACTCGAACTGTATAAACTATACTCATCACTCTGCAGTCGTACAGCACGGAAACAGGCCCTTCGGCCCAATCTGTCCATGCTGAACAAAATGCCCGGTGCAGTGGTAAAGTTGCTGCCTCACAGCGCCAGAGACCAGGGTTCGATCCCGACTATGGGTGCTGTCTGTACAGAGTTTGTATGTTCTCCCCGTGACTGCGTGGGCTTTCTCCAGGTGCTCCTGTTTCCTCCCACACTCCAAAGACGCACAGGTTTGTAGGTCTAAAAAGCTACTCCCGCTTGCCTGCGTTTGGCCGATATCTCTCTCCACCTACATCCTTAGGTTTATTATTGTCACGTGTACCAAGGTACCTTGAAAAGTATGCATGCTATGCAATCTGCCTGCAAATGATCCATATCCTTCTATTCCCTGCACTTCCATCTGCCTATCTAAATGCTTTTTAAATGCTACTATTTCAGATGAGAATGGAAGTATGGAACTCACTGCACCTCTTGTTATAGAGTCATAGAGTGATACAGTGTGGAAACAGGCCCTTTGGTCCAACTTGCCCACACTGGCCAACATGTCCCAGCTACACTAGTCCCACCAACCTGCCTTTGGCCCACATCCCTCCAAATCTGTATTATCATCATCATCATCATCATCATCATCATCATCATCGATAGCATCATCATCATCGAAAACATCATCATCGAAAACAGCATCATCATCATCAAAACCATCAACGGGCACGGTACCTTACAATGCTGTGTACGACAGTGATCGCAACTTCTACTGAAGTGTATACAGCCGTTGGCTCACTAGAAGCTCATCCGCCCTTTGACAGGTCTTGTTTTTGGTCCTGCTGGGGGTCCACAGCCCCCTCCTCACCTGACAAACCAGGTGGGGAGACGGTTTAGTCGCCGACTATCAGACCATGGAGCAGGTAGCACGGGATTACATGGTACCCGTGGCCGGGGGGGAACTCCCCCCCCCGACCTGACCTTCATGTACCTATCCATGCACCTGTCTAAATATTTCTTAAACCTTGCGATAATACTTGCCTCAACTACCTCCTCCATCTGCTCGTTCCACACACCCACCACCTTTACTGTTACACCAATTAATATATTGGAAAGATTAAAATGTATGAAAATCTTGTTGCAGATGGAGCCAAGAATTAAAACAATGTGTAAGAAGGAACTGCAGATGGTAGGTTATGCCACAGATAGACACAAACTGATGGAGTAACTCAGTGGGACAGGCAGCATCTCTGGAGAGAAGGATTGGGTGACATGGAGTTGGAGTGTAGTTTATTGTCACGTGTACCGAGGTATGGGGAAAAGCTTTTGTTGCGTGCTAACCAGTCAGCAGAAAGACAATACATGATTGCAGTGGAGCCATTTACAGTTTCGAGGTTTAAGAGTGGGAGTGATTGTTATATGTCATTGTAGAGCTGTTTCTGTGGCTAGCATGCAAGTTGAGGCCCTTCTTCAGACAATGTGTTGCTTTAAACACTTGATGGAAATGCTGTAACAAACTCTAGTAGTGTCGTTATTCTCAAATACACAACGTGGAACAAGTAGACAGATTATTCTGGTGGAGAGGTCAGTTCACCTTTGGCTGGGGCTTGAGAACCATCATCGACCATCCTCAGGAGAGGTCGTGGAGAAAAGGGAGGTCATGATTATAGAATAATATAGGATTGATTGTTCTCACGAGGTTATCTTGCATGCTGCTTTGTCCAATGCTTTCTTGAAAGCAAATACTGATAAATGTTGGACACAGAGTGCTGGAGTAACTCAGCGGGTCAGGCAACATCTGTGGAGAACATGGATAGGTGATGTTTCACACAGTGCTGGAGTAACTCAGCGGGTCAGGCAACATCTGTGGAGAACATGGATAGGTGACGTTTCACACAGTGCTGGAGTAACTCAGCGGGTCAGGCAGCATCTGTGGTGAACATGGATAGGTGACGTTTCACAGAGTGCTGGAGTAACTCAGCGGGTCATGCAGCATCTGTGGAGAACATGGATAGGTGACGTTTCACAGAGTGCTGGAGTAACTCAGCGGGCAGTACCATGTGGAGAACATGGATAGGTGATGTTTTGGGTTGGGATCAATCTTCCAACTTCAAATTAAGAAAGGCTAATAAGAGCAGAGGTCGAAGCCTGATCAACTTTAGCTACATAGCAACAGGGCACAGTTTCTAATGCAGCGTTCAGTGTATCACAACATCCTGTGTAATGAGTTCAAAATATAGAGCTACATTTTATATAAACTGCAAACGGAATGGGAAAGCCGATGAATTTTTCCAGATATATCTGTAGCTTAAATCTTGTGCTGAGTATGAGAATGACTGGTTGTAAATGTAACGACTTACTCCACCGATATTTTGTGCTGAGAATGTGAGAGGTAGCAGTACCTGGGATTTACAACCGAATTACTGGAGCCATTTGTTACGTTCAGTGTGAAGGGTTTACTTCCCTTTCCTGAGAATAAAAGATTGTACGAACGAAAGTTGCTGAGAACTTCAATATGCGCGGATAAGTTGAAGATCTTGACCCAATCATTCCATTCTCCAGAACACCACAAGCACAAGGCTCCCTCTATCACACAGACCCTCAGTAAGGGCGGCATGGAGGCACAGTTGCTGCCTTAATGGCCTGTCCTACTTGGCCGTCATTTGCGCCTCATTTACGCGTCATATGTAAAATAGGTCGACGCGACATCGCGCGGAAATCACGCGTCATCATGCCGCCTGGTGCGCTTGACGTCATTAGAATACCCTGCGGCGCGCGGCGACACATGGTTACACACGGTGACGTAACCATGCGTCACCACACGATACAAGTGAGACGTTGGGATGCCAGCGTGCGACGCCAATGCATCAGCGATACGTCACGCAGGTGGCGCGCGAGGATTTTATGCAGCCCAAAATCCTGGAGTGCCACGTGATACCGTGCGCAACTCCACACTCCTCCACGCCTCTCCATGCACCCGTCCCGCGCTACCCTTATGCTACCCGTGCGTCAAAACGCGACAACCACATTTTTGGATGTCGCGTAAATGACGGCCAAGTGGGACAGGCCCTTTACAGTGTTTACAGCGCCAGAGACCAACATGCTCCATCTACAGTAATCCCACTTGCCTGCATTTGGCCCATATCCCTCTAAACCCATCCTATCCGTGTACCTATCCAAGTGTCTTTTAAATGTGATAGTGCAATAGACAATAGGTGCAGGAGGAGGCCATTCGGTCCTTCGAGCCAGCACCGCCATTCAATGTGATCATAGCTGATCATCCACAATCAGTACCCTGTTCCTGCCTTCTCCCCATATCCCCTGACTCCGCTATCTTTAAGAGCCCTTTCTAGCTCTCTCTTGAAAGTACCCAGAGAACCGGCCTTCACCACCCCCTGAGGCAGAGAATTCCACAGACTCACAACTCTCTGTGAGAAAAAGTGTTTCCATGTCTGCATTCTAAATGGCTTACCCGCCTCAACGACCTCCTCTGGCAGCTTGCTGTTCCTGTGCTGTTCTGTTCTATGTTTCATGTTCTAGCCATTCCTAGAACAGATCAGATCAGCACAGTTCAGTTTAGTTTATTGTCACGTATACCATGGTACAGTGAAAAGCTTTTGTTGTGTGCTGTCCAGTCAGCGGAAAGACAATACATGATTACAACCAAGACGTCCACAGTGTACAGATACATGAAAAGGGAATAACGTTTAGTGCAAGATAAAGCCAGTAAAATCCAATCAAGGAGAGTCCGAGGGTCACCGATGAGGTAGATAGTAGTTCAGCGCTGCTCTCTGGTTGTGGTAGGATGGTTCAGTTGCCTGATAACAGCTGGGATGAAACTGTCCCTGAATCTGGAGGTGTGCGTTTTCACACTTCTGTACCTCTTGCCCGATGGGAGAGGGGAGAAGAGGGAGTGGTCTGGGTGCGACTGGTCCTTGATGATGCTGCTGGCCTTGCCGAGGCAGGGTGAGGTGTAGATGGAGTTAATGGGAGGGAGGTTGGTTTGTGTGTGGATTTACTCTCCTGGCCAGAAACAATGAGAGAAATGCCGGTGGTTTCATGGTCTGCACTGCTGAGATTAGTTCCAGATTATTTAATTAATTTAAATGTCACAGATATTACGATGGGATTTGCGCTGGGCTCCCTGGATTGTTCATCTAGTTCTGCGGATGACTGCAGCAATAATTCTACCACTGACTACCATCTGGTGAAGTGGTTTAAAATTCCATCATGGCAACTGGAACTTGTATTTGTGTAATTAAATAAAACGGGAAGGAAATGTTGGTGTCCCGATAATGGTGACCCAATTATTCTGAGAACTGGCTTGTCCTTCTTTAGGGAATGATATCAGACAATTCTACTCTTGAGATTACTCCAGGCATTGTGATAGACATTGCAAAGTTACTGACCTCCCCACCATCGAAGGTCCATCACAGATACTGACCTCCCCCCCCACCCCATCATCAAAAGTCCATCACGGGGACTCACCTCCCCACCATCAAAGGGATCTACAGGAGTCGCTGCCGCAAAAAGGCAGCCAGCATCATCAGAGACCCACACCACCCTGGCCACGCTCTCATCTCGCTGCTACCATTGGGAAGAAGGTACAGGTGCCTGAAAACTGTAACGTCCAGGTTTGGGAACAGCTTCTTCCCAACAACCATCAGGCTATTGAACAGTGCACAACACTAACTTCAGCAACTGTGATCTTCTATGGACTGTGTCATTGAACTTCAGGTTTGCACTATTATGGTCTACATACCTGATATTACTGACTATGAATTTATCGTGTTATGGATTATTGTATATTTACCTATGTGCTAATGAGCCTATAATGCTGCACTGTTCCGTTGTTAGATGTGTGCTCCTGTTAGTAAACCGACAGTTCTTGTGTCTCTGGCAATTAAGTTCATGTCATAAGTGATAGTTGCATAATTAGGTCATTCGGCCCATCAAGTCTACGTCATTCAATCATGGCTGATCTATCTCTCCCTCCTAGCCCCATTCTCCTGCCTTCTCCCCATAACCCCTGACACCCGTATTAATTATTAACCTATCTTTCTCTGCCTTAAAAATATCCATTGATTTGGCCACAACCTTCTGTGGCAATTAATTTCACAGATACACCACCCTCTGCCTAAAGAAATTACTCATCATCTCCTTCCTAAAGGAACATATTTTACTTCTGAGGTTATGACCTCCGGTGTAAACATTCTTGACACATCCACTCTATCCAGGCCATTCACTGTTCAAATCCTCTCTTGAACAAATGTTTGCTTTGTTAATGTTCTCTGAAAGATCGGGCAAGTCATTTGGATAAAGAGCAATAAATATTGGTGTTGCACTGATGTCCACATGCGGTGAATGAATGATGAGAGGCTTGTTGTAAGTCACCGCTGTATGTCACAGCACCTTTATTAACAATGCGTGAGTCAGTGTGTTGGCTGGACTCTGTGAATTACAGTGGTGGAATTAAGGAGGAATTAATGGGAAGTTAGACACAAAAAACCGGCGTAACTCAGCGGGTCTGGCAGCATCTCTGGAGAAAAGGAATAGGTGACGTTCCTTCTTCGGACTGAGTCAGGGGAAAGGGAAACAAGAGATATAGACGGTGATGTAGAGAGATACATAGAAAATAGGTGCAGGAGTAGGCCATTCGGCCCTTCGAGCCTGCACCGCCATTTAATATTATCATGGCTGATCATCCAACTCAGTATCCTGTACCTGCCTTCTCTCCCTACCCCCTGATCCCTTTAGCCACAAGGGCCACATCTAACTCCCTCTTAAATATAGCCAATGAACTGGCCTCAACTACCTTCTGTGGCAGAGAACTCCATAGATTGTGTGAAAAATGTTTTTCTCATCTCGGTCCTAAAAGATTACCCCCTTATCCTTAAACTGTGACCCCTTGTTCTGGACTTCCCCAACATCGGGACCAATCTTCCTGCATCTAGCCTGTCCAACCCCTTAAGTAACAATGATAAAGGAAACAGGCCATTGTTAGCTGTGGCCTAGGTGAAAATGAGTTACAGACAATGAGACTCAAGCAGATGACTTTGAAGCTGGTGCGACGTGTATGGGGGGGGGCAGAGAGAGAGGGGAAGAAGAGGAAATAAAACGGTATTAGTACTAATGTGTGGACAAGATAACACACCAATGCTTTTACTTCCTTAGTAGTCTTAGGAAGTTCGGCATGTCCCCAACAACTCTCACCAACTTCTACAGATGCGCCGATGAAAGCATTTTATCGGGATGCATCACAGCTCGGTTTGGGAACAGCTCCATCCAAGACCGCAAGAAATTACAGCGAATTGTGGATGCAGCTCCGACCATCACACAAACCAACATTCCTCTTATTGAGGTGTATAAATTCATGAGGGTAATAGACAGGGTGTATATATAGCGTCTTTTATCCAGGGTAGGGGAATCAAGAACTAGAGGACATAGGTTTAAGGTGAGAGAGAAAAGAGTTAATAGCAACCGGAGAGGGATAACTTCTTCACACAAAGGGTGGTGGGTGTATGGAACGAGCTGCCAGAGGAGGTAGTTGAGGAAGAGACTAGAAGAACATAATGTGAGAGTCTAGAACTATCCTCAGAGTTAAAGGACGTTCTTTGAGGAAGATGTGGAGACATTTATTTATTCAAAGTGTGGTCAGAGGGCTGTGGAGGCTGTCATTGGATATTTTTAAGGCAGAGATACATAGATTCTTGATTAGTACGGGTGTCAAGGGTTATGGGAAGAAGGCAGGAGAATGGGGTTAGGAGGGAAAGATAGATCAGCCATGATTGAATGGCGGGGTAGGCTTGAGGGGCCGAATGGTGTAATTCTACTCCTTTCACTATGACCTTATGACCTTAAAAGATATTTGGGCAGATACATGAATAGGAACAGTTTCGAGAGATGTAGGGAAAATGCGGGCAGGTGGGACCAGTGGAGCTAGGGCATGGTGGTCAGTATGGGCAAGTTGGGCCGAAGGGCCTGTTTCCACACTGTATGACTATGACTTTCCGGCTGTGTCATACTTCACTAGCCTGGGTGAACGCTGCTCTTTCTGAAAAGCTTGTCACTGTACCTCGGTAGATGTGACAATAAGCTAAACTCAACTAAACTCAAGAATTAACATAAGTGTCAAAGACAAAGCAGCCCATTTGATTGGCATTCCATTGACCACCTAAATTCTTCCTTCTCCCCGCCAGTTTTCAGTTTTAGTTTTTTAGTTTATTGTCACGTGTACCGAGGTACAGGGAAAAGCTTTTTGTTGCGTGCTAACCAGTCAGCGGAAAGACAATACATGATTACAATCGAGCCAGTCACAGTGTACAGATACATGATAAGGGAATAACGTTTAGTTATTTAGGTAAAGCTTGCAAAGTCCAATCAAGGATAGTCAGAGGGTCACAAATGAGGTAGATAGTAGTTCAGCACTGCTCTCTGGTTGTGGTAGGATGGTTTAGTTGCTGGGAGGAAAATATCCCTGAATCTGGAGGTGTGTGTTTTCACACTTCTGTACCTTTTACCTGATGGGAGAAGGGAGACGAGGGAGTGGCCGGGGTGCGACTAGTTCATGACTCGTCCTTAAACCCCTGTCCCACGGTACGAGTTCATTCCAAGAGCTCTCCCGAGTTTGCCCTGATTCGAACTCGGAGATTTACGGTAATGGCCACTCGTCGGTACTCGAGGCTCTCGTGCTTACCTGCCGTTAGCGAGTCTTCCCGAGTACCTGCCGTTAGCTAAGAGACGTCCCCGAGCTCCGACGTACCCGCTACGTTCATTCTCCGTGCCTACCACGAGTTTGATTTTTTTAAACTTGGGAGAGCTCTTGGAATGAACTCGTACCGTGCGACAGGGCTATTAAGCTGCCACCAGCATGTGGTGTGGCTGCAGATGTGCCAATTACATAAACACAGTGGGGCTGGTTTCCAATGTTATTGCGACTGGTTTAAGCTTGGGTTTAGCCCTGTCATGTGTACCGAGGTACAGTGAAAAACTTTGTTTTGCATGTAATCCAAGATAAACCTACACATAAATGCAATCAAGACAAACTCTCCTATCTACCCTTCCCAACTGTAGAAGCATTTCCATATTCATCAGTTCCCAACCAGTTCATGGCAATATCTGTGCAAATCTTCACTGCACTGTCCAGCTTGAGGTCTGTGGAGGGAATGGACAATATGGCGGGACTTTTCTTCATTAGTTCATGTGATAGGAGCAGAATTAGACGATTCAGCCCATGATGTCTACTCCACCATTCAATCATGTCTGATCTATCTCTCCCGCTCAACTCCATTCACCTGCCTTCTCCCCATAACCCCTGACACCCGGACTAATTAAGAACCTGTCAATCTCCACCTTAAAAGCATCCATTGACTTGGATTCCACAGCCTTTTCTGGCAATTAATTCAACAGATTCACCACCCTCTGGTTAAAGAAATTTCTCCCCATCTCCTTCCTAAAGGAATGTTCTTTTATTCTGTGGCTGTGCCCTCTGGTCCGAGACTCTCCCGCTAGTGGAAACATCCTCTCCGCATACACTCTATCCAGGCCTTTCACTATTTGAGAAGTTTCAATGAGTTTCCCCTCATCTTTCTAAACCCAGTGGTGTCAAACGCTCATCTTACCTTAACCTACTCATATTTGGGATCATTCTCATAAACCTCCTCTGGACCCTCTCCAGAGCCAGCACATTCTTCCTCAAATATGGGGCCTAAAACTGCTCAGACATTATGAGTTTCTTTTATCTTGATTCATTTGCCTGGTCCTAGCATTCTGATGGGTGCAATTGTAATATTAACATTCAGAGTAGTGCTGGGCACAAAAAAACATTCTTTGAGGTCAGTTCGGAGAGACAGAGGGCAGTTGTGCTGATGGATAATTCTGCTTAAGGACCAGAACAAACACAGCGGGCCCCTTTAAGGTGAGAGGGGAGATATTTAATAGGAATCTGTGGGGTAAATTTTCCACACAAATGCTGGTGGGTGTATGGAACGAGCTGCCAGAGCACATAGTTGAGGCAGGGACTATCACAACATTTAAGAAACAGTTAGACAGGTACATGGATAGGACAGGCTTGGAGGGATATGGGCCAAATGTTGGCAGGTGGGACTAGTGTAGATGGGACATGTTGGCCGGTGTGGGCAAGTTGGGCCGATGGGCCTGTTTCCACGCTGTGACTCTGTGACTCTATGAAATAGTCTTCCCCCCACTATATAATTCTACAAATGCAGGGAATAATTGGGCGGTTAACAGACTAAACCGTGAGAGCAGTTGGACAAAGGGAGAATTCCCTTTGGGTGTGTGGTTTGTATTCAGGAAGAGGTCTGATGCTGCGGCTGAGGTGAATCCATAGATATTTCCCTTTCTTGTACAAAATCGAATTCAAAACTATCCTCATTGTGTCAAGATTTATTAATGAGCTCAACAACAAAGAAGTTAAAAGACATGCCAGTGTCCTGTAAAAACAATCTATTGTGGATCTATGTAATCCTGGAGCCATCCCCTTAGCTAATTTATTGATTGCATTTTCATACTCTTGAAGGACAGAGCATGTCTCACAATGCATCTCTACATCTTGATTTATAAGGGAAGATTTAGATTACTAAATTATTTTTGTATTTTCACCTCCAAAGGGAAATTATCAGACCTTGCAATCAGATGCAATTTCATGAACTAAATATTTATATCCATTCAGTACTCTTCCTTTAAATAATCCACATCTACAGTATTTCATATTAAATGAATTTTTTTTAAAGATTATACTTATTAGACCAGCGAGTCACCAACTACAGTAATTTCCTGCTGTGATCAAAACATATATTATATGGAGCATTACAAGTTTGAAGCATTAGAGAAATATTTCATTTAATTTGTGGTGATTAAACTTGACCTGCCAATTATGCATTTACATTTGCTGTTGAATTTTACACACTTCTGCAAGCGTAGCGGTGTAGTAGAAACAAGGGGCTGCAGATGCTGCTTTACAAAAAAAGACAGAGTGCTGGAGTAACTCAGCGGGTCAGGCAGCATCTGTGGAGAACATGGATAGGTGACGTTTCACAGAGTGCTGGAGTAACTCAGCGGGTCAGGCTGCATCTTTCCCAGATGGGATTCTGAGAACTATAACACCACTTTAATTAAATGTGCTTACTGTATGTAGTCGAGAGAGCAATCCCCGGTAAACATTGACTACTCTGGTTGCACAAAGAAAAACAGTAATTGATTCAAATAAACTTGACAATCTGCAGGGCTCTGCAAAAGTGTAAATGCATTGCCATGAAGTCCAAAATAATGCCTGCTCACGGGATGTGAGCATTGACGAGTGACTTTTAATTACAAGAGTTAACCTCAGGGGAGAATTGTTGATTGGAGTAACTGGGGGGGGGATGTTCACGGATGTCTTTAATCTCTCCCTAGTCCGTTCAGAGTTGCCCGCCAGCTTCAAGAAGACCACCCTCGCTCTGAGGCATTTCCGGAACCGCTGGGCACTGCAGCGGTGGAGTCCATCCTCAATAAAGATGGGGATATAGTCATTCAATATTTAGAACTTAAGAATATTAGCTTTACTTTGTATCTTGGTGGTGGGTTCGTTTGTATTGTTTTGTGTTGTACATATCATTTTTGTATATAATTGATTTAAATCATTTTTGGTTAAAAAAAAGGGGGCCACCATCATCCCAGTGCCGAAGAAAAGCAAGCGGTAGAGGCCTTCGTAAGTTCTTAGGTGATTGGAGCAGAATTAGGCCATTCGGCCCATCAAGTCTACTCTGCCATTCAATCACGGCTGATCTGTCTTTCCCTCCTAACCCCATTCTCCTGCCTTCACCCCGTAACCCTCTGACAGCCATACTAATCAAGAACATGTCAATCTCCGCTTTAAAAACTTATTATATGAGGAGGCAGAAGAGGAGAAACTCACAGGTTAATGTAGACAATAGACAATAGGTGTAGGAGTAGGCCATTCGCCCTTCGAGCCAGCACCGCCATTCAATGTGATCATGACTGATCATCCCCAATCAGTACCCCGTTCCTGCCTTCTCCCCATGTTCCCTGACTCCGCTATCTTTAAGAGCCCTATCTAGCTCTCTCTTGAAAGTATCCAGAGAACCGGCCTCCACCGCCCTCTGAGGCAGAGAATTCCACAGACTCACAACTCTGTGAGAAAAAGTGTTTCCTCGTCTCCCTTCTAAATGGCTTACCCTTTATTCTTAAACTGTGGCCCCTGGTTCTGGACTCCCCTAACATCAGGAACATGTTTCCTGCCTCTAGCGTGTCTAAACCCTTAATAATCTTATATGTTTCAATATGATAAAATAATGTAGCTGGAGGAACAACCTGCCTCATTTTGCTGAACAGAGAACAGTTGCCTCCTACACCACCGACACACGTGACAGGGAATAACTAATCGGGCGGCTCCATGGCGCAGCGGTAGAGTTGCTGCCTCACAGCGCCAGAGACCGGGTTTCATCCTGACTACGGGTGCTGTCTGTACGGAGTTTGCACGCTCTCCCCGTGACCTGCGTGGGTTTTCTCCGGGTGCTCCGGTTTACTCCCAAGACGTGCAGTTTTGTAGGTTAATTGGCTTGGCATAAATGTAAATTGTCCCTAGTGTGTGTAGGATAGTGTTAATGTGTAGGGATCGCTGGTCGGTGCGGACTCGGTGGGCCGAAGGGCCTGTGTCCGCGCTGTATCTCCAAACTAAACTATAAAGCTGCTTCAAGAAGACCACTAGGCTGATGAAAAACAAGCAGTGGAGGCTTTCCCAAGGTGCCTGTCCAGAGGACCTGAAGGCTCGTCGGTCAGCGTAACCGGGAGGGAGCTGGAGACTTCAGTCGTGAGGAGCAAGGGTCGGTAGGAGGGTGAACCGGGGTAATGCCTCCAGTGCCTTCACTGTCGGCTGCAGGAGAAGCCCCCTGGGTCACAGAGATGGCCAGGCGAGGAGAGGAGAGGGACACATCAGTTCACGGGCCAAGGGTGACGGAGGAAGGCACTGCAGGAACCTGGGGCTTGTCTCGATCGGGAACTGGTCCAGTCGACCGAGTGCGTGGGCCGATCAGACTTTGGACTTTGTTTTAGTTTAGTTTAGAGATACAGCACACGGAAACAGGCCCTTCGGCCCACTGAGTCTGTACCAACCAGTGATCCCCACACACTGGCACTATCCTACACACACTAGGGACAATTTACATTAATATCAAGCCAACCCACCTACAAACCTGTACGTCTTTGGAGTGTGGGAGGAAACTGGAGCACTCAGAGAAAACCCACGCAGGTCACGGAGAGAATGTACAAACTCTGTACAGACAGCACCCGTAGTCAGGATTGAACACAGGTCCCTGGTGCTGTGAGGCAGCAACTCTAATACCATTATACCAAGGTTGCATTCTCAGCCCCCTTCTTTACTCCTTGTACACCCACCACTGTGCAGCCATGAACAAATATAATTCAATTTATAAATTTGCAGAAGATGCCACCATTGTGGGCCGGATATCAAATAATGCTGAGATGGAGTACAGGAAGGAGATGGAGAACCTCGTGTCCTGGTGCCGAGACAACAACCTTTCTTTCAATGTCAGCAAGACAAAGGGGATTGTGTGCAGTTTTGGTCCCCTAATTTGAGGAAGGACATTCTTGCTATTGAGGGAGTGCAGCATAGGTTTACAAGGTTAATTCCCGGGATGGCTGGACTGTGATATGCTGAGAGAATGGAGCAGCTGGGCTTGTACACTCTGGAGTTTAGAAGGATGAGAGGATATCTTATTGAAACATATAAGATTATTAAGGGTTTGGACACGCTAGAGGCTGGAAACATGTTCCCAATGTTGTGGGAGTCCAGAACCAGGGTCCATAGTTTAAGAATAAGGGGTAAGCCATTTAGAACGGAGATGAGGAAAAACTTTTTCACACAGAGAGTTGTGAGTGTGTGGAATTCTCTGCCTCAGAGGGCGGTGGATGCTGATTCTCTGGATGCTTTCAAGAGAGAGTTAGATAGAGCTCTTATGGATAGCAGAGTTAAGGGATATGGAGAGAAGGCAGGAACGGGGTACTGATTGGGGATGATCGGCCATGATCACATAGAATGGCGGTGCTGGCTCGAAGAGCCAAATGGCCTACTCCTGCACCTATTGTCTATTGGAATATGGAGCGAAGAATGTAGAACATGGAATGTAGATCGTGGAACATGAAATGGAACAGATCATGGAACACGGAATATGGAGCAGAGAACGTGGAAAAAGGAATGCATCAGAACATGGAACGTAGAATGCGGAACATGGAACATAATAGAACATGGAACATTGAACATGGAATACTGATTGTGGATGATCAGCCATGGTCACATTGAATGGCGGTGCTGGCTCGAAGGGCCGAATGGCCTACACCTGCACCTATTGTCTATTGTCTATAAGTGTAAATTGTCCCTGGTGTGTGTAGACTTGCGTTAATGTGTGGGGATCGCTGGTCGGCGTGGACTAGGTGGGCTGAAAGTCCTGCTTCTGCGTTGTATCTCTAAACTAAAACACTGAACTAAAACATGCAAACTCCACACAGACAGCACCAAGGTCAGGATTGAACTTTGCTGTGCTGCCTATTTAGTGCCTTTAAAATTGTATTTCCTTCTAAAGTACAAGTACACAGCTAATAACTGTGGAACTTTTCCCATTGCTGCTACAGTCTTGTCTCCATTTAATCATGGCAGAAATATCAAATCATTTTTCTATTCCCTAATTCAAAGTCGACACTTTCCTGCATGGCTTGGCTCTTTTGACCTTTTCACTTATTCTTTAATTTTCCTCTTCACACTACTGAAGTAAATTAATTTGCTTCATCTGTCCTGCTCCCAGCTGAAGCAATAAGAGTTTTAATCCATTCACACCTGCCAAATGATTAAACCCTGTCACTTGCCATCACAAACATCAAGATTGCCCTGTTCATTAGTTTAGATTAGTTTGGAGATACAGCATGGCAACAGGCCCTTTGGCCCACTCTGCCCATTACGACCAAGTCAAACTCAAGTACCATAGGTAGAGCAAAGGAGAAGATACAGACTGCAGAATATAATTTAATTTAGTGTAGTACAATTTAGAGATACATCGCGGAAATAGGCCCTTCGGCCCACCGAGTCGGCACCGACCAGCGATCCCCGCACAATAACACTATCCTACACACACTAGGGACAACTTGCAAGTTTACCGAAGCCAATTAACCAACAAACCTGTACGTCTTTGGACTGTGGTAGGAAACCGGAGCACCCGGAGAAAACCCACGTGGTCACAGGGAGAACGTGCAAACTCCATACAGACAGCACCCATAGTCAGGATGGAACCCGGGTCTCTGGCGCTGTGTGGCAGCAACTCTACCGCTGCGCCACCGTGCCCTAATAAAATAATTTTATAATTTTCACAACTATGGCAGTAAACTCAGCCTCAGGGTGGCACGGTGGCGCAGCGGTAGAGTTGATGCCTCACAGCGCCAGAGACCCAGGTTCAATCCTGACTACGGGTGCTGTCTGTACGGAGTTTGTACGTTCTCCCCGTGACCTGCGTGGGTTTTTTCCTGGTGATCCGGTTTCCTCCCACACTCCAAAGACGTGCGGGTTTGTAGGTTAATTGGCTTCTGTAAATTGTAAATTCCCTCGCGTGTAGGGAGTGGATGAGAAAGAAGGATAACATGGAACTGGTGTGAATGTGTGATCGATGGTCGATGTGGGCCGAAGGGCCTGTTGCTGTGCTATATCTTTCAATGATTCAATGCCAGGATGCTACAAGGCTGTTGCAGAGATTTGATGTCCTGATCTATCAGGAGAGGTTGAGCAGGCTGGGACTCTATTCCTTGTAGCGCAGGAGGAACTTATAGAGGAGTACAAAATCATGAGAGGAATAAATCGGGTGAATGCATAGTCTTTAACACAGGGCAGCAGAGTCAAGAACCAGAGGATATAGGTTTAAGTTGACAGGTGATGGTGGGTGTATGGTACGAGCTGCCAGAGGAGGTGGTTGAGGCAGGGACTATAACAACATTTCATAGTGTAGTAGAGTGTAAAAACAGGCTCTTCAGCCCAACTTGCCCACACCAGTCAACATGTCCAACACTAGTCCCATCTGCCTGCTTTAAAATACATTTAGACAACTACATGGATAGGACAGGTTTAGAAGGGTATATGCCACATATGGGCAAATGGGGCTAGTGTAGATCTTGGTCTGCAGGGACGAGTTGGGCCAAAGGGTCTGGTTCTGTGCTGAGTGACTCTATGTCTGCAGTCTTCCAGAGCATTTAAATAATTTGTTCCACCTTTGCTTAATTGACTTTCCACACTCCATCGACAACTTAATTTAATGTCGTAACCATATAAAATAATATATATTCATATTCCTGGATCATCAGCGGAAATAATGGATCTGTTTAATTTCCCTGTGGTTTAAATACCTAGCGTTATAGTCATCAAGTGATACAGTGTGGAAACCGGCCCTTCGGCCCAACTTGCCCACACCGGCCAACATGTCCCATCTATACTAGTCCCACCTGCCTGTGTTTGGTCCATATCCCTCCAAACCTGTCCTATCCATGTACCTGTCTAAATGTACAGTTAGTTTTAGAAAGTCTAACTTTGCCTCTATTTAAGGCATTGCCTTTTCATTTATATACACTTAGATTGTAAAGTCACTTGATTTAAATCTGAAATTCACCAACTTTTAACTGCTGCTAAAATAAGCAAAAGGTGATATTTCATCATATTCAATCAATTTTTCATCCTTATTTACGAGTTTACTTTATTTTTCTATAATGAAACTTGAGCATGGGCCTGTACTAGCTGGAGTTTAGAAGGATGAAGCTCTTTGAAACTTACCGAATAGTGGATAGAGTGGATGTGGAGAGGATGTTTCTACTTGTGGGAGAGTCCAGGACTAGAGGGCACAGCTTCAGAATTAAAGGGCATACCTTTAGCAAGGTGATGAGGAGGAATTTCTTTAGTCAGAGGGTGGTGAATCTGTGGAATTCATTGCCACAGAAGGCTGTGGAGGCCAAGTCAATGGGTAATTTTACAGCGGGTATTGATAGATTCTTGATTAGTGCAGGTGTCAGGGGTTATGGGGAAAAGGCAGGAGAATGGGGTTAGGAGGGAGAGATAGATCAGCCATGATTGAATAGCGGAGTAGACTCAATGGGCCGAATGGCCTCATTCTGCTCCTGTGACGAGGTTAATCCCCGGGATAGCGGGACTGTCGTATGAGTGTAGTCAAGTCGTGGTGCCATCGAGTGTGGCTGCCTCGCCTGTAGCTGTCTGTCCTTTCATTCTTTTTGTTATTTTTAGTCTGTTTTAAAGTTTGTTTTTGGAGGTCTTTTAGTCTTGTTTTTGTGGGGGGAGGGAGGGAGGGGGGAGGGGGAAACAGTTTTCTTAGTCACGTCCTGGTCGAGGATGCAACTATTCTCCGAGCCGCTTCTTCGCCCCCTCCTCGCGGCCTACCACCTGGATTGGCGCGGCATTTCCTGCAGGGACCGGCCAGAGCCTCAGCTTCAGCAGCGGCGGCGCAACACTGGATTCCACCATGGAGCGAGCGATGCCTTACCGGGGTCGCCGTGTTGGAGCTCCGGAGTGCCGGGACTGCCGACTTTGAACACTGTGGAGCTGTGGTCTGTATAGCTTCCAGCGGAGGCCTCAATAGGAACAGAGGAAGAGGACTGAACTTTGGTGCCTTCCCTCGCAGTGGGAAACGTTGATTCCTCTGTGGGGGGATGCTTTTTATGTTTTATGTTAAATTCTAAAGTGTTGTGTTTATCTTATTTGTGTGCTGCATGGTAAGTCAAATTTCACAGCACCAATTGGTGTACGTGACAATAAATGTCCTTTGTTCTTTGTCCTTTGAGGACAGATCGGAAAGGCTGGGCTTGTATTCAATGGAATTTAGAAGGATGAGAGGGTATGTTGTAGAAACATATAGAATTACTAGACTAAGTGGGACCCGTTGGGTCCCAGCATCACACAGGAGGGCTGGTCATCCAACGCAATATTCCACCTCTCCACCAATTCTAATATTGGTGGCCAGTTGGGGGGGGGGGGGGGGGCTTTCTGGAGCTTAGTATGGGTGTTGTGGGCTGAAGGGACTGGTTTCCGGAGGGCTAGTATGCAAATTGTGCGCCAAATGGATTCTTGGGCTGGCGTCTCAGTCAATCAAGCCTGTTGTACTGGCAACTCACTCACTCACGGCTGGTGGGCTGGTAGTTGACTCACAGCTAATCCTTGAAATTCTATTTCAAGCAGGGTATAAGGCCACCAAATTCAAGTACAGTTTCATACCATTTGAAGTAGGGTGCAAAGCCACTAAAGACAGCGAGTCGTGACCACTCCCTCCTCCATCTTGCAGAGACTGAGCCACACCCACATTTCCGGGTTTTATAACCCCTCCCCACCCCCCCACCCCCCACCGGAAAAGGTGTGGTTTTCATGGAGTGATTGACAGGAGAGAGATTCTCAACATTTAAAAAAAAACTAATAACACTTTTATTTTTCATTGATGGGAAGAATTCTCTGCATCTGCTCAACGGATGGGGACTGAGTAAGATGGCCAAAAATCACAGCCGTAAGTGATAGCGTTTTATCTAAAATCAATATACAGTGCAAACAGGAAGTAAGTGCATTTACAGTAGTGCCTTTTAACTTCAAGCCAAAGTACCCAAGCCACCATTTGCAGTAAGTAGTGCCTTATAACGTCATGCTACAATTTGCAGTAAGTGGTGCCTTTCAACTTCAAGCCAATGCACCCAAGCCACCATTTGCAGTAAGTAGTGCCTTTTCTACTTCAAGCCAAACATCCCAAGCCACCATTTGCAGTAAGTAGTGCCTTTCAACTTCAAGTCAAAGCTCCCAAGCCACCATTTGCAGTAAGTAGTGCCTTTCAACTTCATGATACCATTTGCAGTAAGTGGTGTCTTTCAACTTCAAGCCACACCCAGGCCACACCCAAGCTACCATTTGCAGTAAGTAGTGCCTTTCAACTTCAAGCCAAAGCAACCAAGCCACCATTCGCAGTAATAGTGCCTTTCAACTTCAAAGCTCCCAAGCCACCATTTGCAGTAAGTGGCATCTTTCAACTTCAAGCCACACCCAAGCCACCATTTGCAGTAAGCAGTACTTTCAACTTCAAGCCAAAGCAACCAAGCCACCATTTGCAGTAAGCAGTGCCTTTCAACTTCAAGCCAAAGCAACCAAAGCACCACACCCAAGCCATCATTTGCAGGAACTTCAAAGCTCCCAAGCCACCATTTGCAGTAAGTAGTGCCTTTCAACTTCATGCCACCATTTGCAGTAAGTAATGCCTTTCAACTTCAAGCCATTGCACCCAAGCACCATTTGCAGTAAGTAGTGCCTTTCAGCTTCAAGCCAAAGTAACCAAGCCACCATTTGCAGTAAGTAGTGCTTTTCAACTTCAAGCCATTGCACCCAAGCCACCATTTGCAGTAAGTAGTGCCTTTCAACTTCAAGCCAAAGCAACCAAGCCACCATTTGCAGTAAGTAGTGCCTTTCAACTTCAAGCCAAAGCACCCAAGCCACCATTTGCAGTAATAGTGCCTTTCAACTTCAAGCCACAATTTGCAGTAATAGTGCCTTTCAACTTCAAGCCAAAGCAACCAAGCCACCATGTGCAGTAAGTAGTGCCTTTCAACTTCAAGCCAAAGCTCCCATGCCACCATTTGCAGTAAGTAGTGCCTTTCAACTTCAAGCCAAATCAACCAAGCCACCATTTGCAGTGAGTAGTGCCTTTCAACTTCAAGCCAAAGCTCCCAAGCCACCATTTGCAGTAAGTAGTGCCTCTCAACTTCATGCCACCATTTGCAGTAAGTAGTGCCTTTCAATTTCAAGACACACCCAAGCCAAGCCAACCAGGGGAGGGGGGGGGGGGGCTTTCTGGAGCGCTAGTATGAACCATTTTAGAACCAATCGACATTTTTTTGCAAGCTTTAGAACCAATCGACATTTTTTGCTAGCTTTAGAACCAATAGACATTTTTTTTGCAAGCTTTAGAACCGATAGACATTTTCTGAAAGCTTTAGAACCAATAGCCATTTTTCTGCAAGCTTTAGAACCAATAGAGACACTTTTTGCAAGCTTTAGAACCAATAGACACTTTTTGCAAGCTTTAGAACCAATAGACACTTTTTGCAAGCTTTAGAACCAATAGACATTTTTTGCAAGCTTTAGAACCAATAGCCATTTTTTTTGCAAGCTTTAGAACCAATAGGCTTTTTTTTTGCAAGCTTTAGAACCAATAGACATTTTTTGCAAGCTTTAGAACCAATAGCCATTGTTTTGCAAGCTTTAGAACCAATAGACATTTTTTTGCAAGCTTTAGAACCAATAGCCATTTTTTGAAAGCTTTAGAACCAATAGCCATTTTTTTGCAAGCTTTAGAACCAATAGACATTTTTTTGCAAGCTTTAGAACCAATAGTCATTTTTTTGCAAGCTTTAGAACCAATAGAACATTTTTTGCAAGATTTAGAACCAATAGAGACACTTTTTTGCAAGCTTTAGAACCAATAGACATTTTTTTGCAAGCATTAGAACCAATAGACATTTTTTTTGCAAGCTTTAGAACCAATAGACATTTTTTTTGCAAGCTTTAGAACCAATAGACATTTTTTTTGCAAGATTTAGAACCAATAGACACTTTTTTTTTCAAGCTTTAGAACCAATAGACACATTCTGCAAGCATTTTAGAACCACTAAGGGCACTTACATTTGAGTAGACATGTGTTCAGTGATATTCACAGCTCAGAGAAACGTGACCCTCTGCCTTCCTCCATCTTGAAGAGACTGTGTGGCACACCACTTCCTGGTTTTATAGTCCCTCCCCCCTGCCGCCAGCAGGGGCAGCAGAGGAAATGGGGAATTTTGTAAAAACATTAATATCTCTGTCATTTTTAATCGATGGGAAAAATCCTCGGCACACATGCGGCGGAGGGGGGCTCTGAGCAAGGTGGCCAAAAATGACGGCCGTAAGTGGGGCGTTCTCTCGGAAATCGCAGCACAGATGGCCAAAACCGGTCAAGAACAGGCTTTTAGTAATATAGATAGATAGAAGATAGATAGATAAAACGACTGGACAAGCTAGATGCAGGAAAAAAATTCCCATGTTGGGGGAGTCCAGAACCAGGGGGGCACAGTCTAAGAATAAAGGGGAGGTCATTTAAAACTGAGATGAGGAAAAACTTTTTCACCCAGAGAGTTGTGAATTTATGGAATTCCCTGCCACAGAGGGCAGTGGAGGCCAATTCACTGGATGAATTTAACAGAGTTAGATAGAGGTCTAGGGGCTAGTGGAATCAAGGGATATGGGGAGAAGGCAGGCACGGGTTACTGGTTGTGGATGATCAGCCATGATCACAACGAATGGTGGTGCTGGCTCGAAGGGCCAAATGGCCTCCTCCTGCACCTATTTTCTATGTTTCTTTGACTTATGAAGGATGCAAAAAGTGAGATAACATAAAACTATCGTATGGGTGATCTATGGGCGACACGGATTTGGTGGGTCGATGGGCATGTTTTCACGCTGTTTTGTATCTCTGTATTAGAAGATTAAAAGGAGTTTCTGTTCCTTCTGAGGAGAGAAATTAAATTGCTCTTGAGAACTTTGATAAAACAATAACAAGAAAAACATACTTGGCGTTGAGAAATTATATGTTGGGAAGAGCAATTGCTTTGCGAGGCAGGCAGGAATGAATGACTTCACACGGATAGCGTTGGCTCAGGAGGCTTTGTCACTGTCATATTTGTTTCATTCTCTTGTTCACCGCATGCCATGGCATACCACCCTGCCATCATTACTTCATTATCTTCAAGGATATCTTCAGTGCAGCTTCTGATTCACAGCCCACATCAGTTCATGAATAACACTTGCTTCCCTCAAACACCATCAAGCCCATCAGCATTGTTTATTTGCAACTTCTACATAAAAGCTCTGTTTGAAAACAAACAGCTGAGCAAATACATTTTAGACAATAGACAATAGGTGCAGGAGTAGGCCATTTGGCCCTTCGAGCCAGCACCGCCATTCAATGTGATCATGGCTGATCCACAATCAGTGCCCCGTTCCTGCCTTCTCCCCATATCTCCTGACTCCACTATCTTTAAGTGCCCTATCTAGCTCTCTCTTGAAATCATCCAGAGAACCTGCCTCCACCGCCCACTGAGGCAGAGAATTCCACAGACACTTCCACATTTTGTTTTCTCTACTCCATGAGAGGAATAGATCGGGTCAACATGTCCCACCTACACTAGTCCCATCTGCACAAGGTGTTTCCTCCCACACCCCAATGATGTATAGATTTGTAGGCTAATTTGCTTGGTATAATTGTAAATTGTCCCTAGTGTGTGTAGGATAGTGTTAGTGTGCGGTGATCGCTGGTCGGCGCGGTCTCGGTGAGCCAAAGGGCCTGTTTCCGTGCTGTATCTCTAAACTAAACTAAAATAAAAGTTAACATTCATTCTGTTAAGTAAACAGGAATGTCATGAGCACAACAAGGCATTTTTTTTCATCTGATCTCAGGATAATTGATGGTTTATATTGGAGTTGCTGCCAGACCCAACAATATAAAGAGCCAACCACAAATGATCTGATCCACAATGGTCTATGTTTTCTGTTTCGGTCTTCTCCATTGGAAGATGCATTTTATTCAATCATTTGTTATCAGTCGTATCCAGCCTCAGCTGCCAGCTACAGAAAGGATGGGGAAATGGTATTCCAAAACACATCAGAAGTCACTGAAGCATAACGTAGTCCACAATACTCTTGTATGTCATTGTTATTGTGTTATGTTAGTGTTAACACCAGTCTAGGACACGAGGGCACAGTCTCAGAATTAAATAACGTTTCTTTAGGAAGGAGATGAGGAGACATTTATTTAGCCAGAGGGTGATGAATCCTCTTCATCTCCTTCCGAAAATAATCTCCCTCAGGTTCCTATAAAATCTTTCTCCCCTCACCTTAAACCTATGTTCTCTGGTCCTCGAGTCTCTTGCCCAGAGAAGGGAAATCAAGGACCAGAGGACATAGGTTTAAGGTAAGGGGAGAAAGATTCAATAGGAACCTGAGGGACATTCTTTTATGAAGGTGATGATGAGGAATTTCTTTAGCCAGAGGGTGGTGAATCTGTGGAATTATTTGCCTTTAAAGGCTGTGGGGACAAGTCAATCGATATTTATAAGGCAGAGAGAGATCTTGATTAGTACGGGTGTCAGGGGTAATGGGGAGAAGGCAGGAGAATGGGGTTAGGAGGGAGAGATAGATCAGCCATGATTGAATGGTGAAGTAGACTTGATGGGCTGAATGGCCTAATTCTACTATCACTTATGGCCTTATGAGGGGTACTTTTTCACACCAAGGGTGCTGGGGGAAAGGAACGAGCAGCCGGGTGGTGGAGGTAGTTAAGGCAGGGACCATATGTTTAAGAAATATTTAGGTTTAGGACGGTTCAGTTGCCTGATAACAGCTGGGAAGAAACTCTCCCTGAATCTGGAGGTGTGTGTTTTCACACTTCTGTACCTCTTGCCCGATGGGAGAGGGGAGAAGAGGGAGTGGCCGGGGTGAGTGGTCTTTGATTATGCTGCTGGCCTTGCCGAGGCAGCGTGAGGTGTAGATGGAGTCAATGGAAGGGAGGTTGGTTTGTGTGATGGTCTCGGCTGCGTCCACAATTCTCTGTAATTTCTACACAAGACATTCCTCCCTCTGGTAATTGCAGGTGTTCATGTTCATTAGTGATAGGAGCAAAATTAGGCTATTCAGCCCATCAAGTCTACTCCGCTATTCAGTTATGGCTGAACTATCTCAGCCCCATTCCCCTTGCCTTCTTCCATAACTTTGACACCCGTACTAATCAAGAATCTGTCAATCTCCACCTTAAATACATCCATTGCTCGGTCCTGAGGAGGCGCTGTCCTGTACGGCTGCCTGTCCTGCAGCTGTACGTTTTTTTCACTTCTTTTTTATTATTTTTAGTACGTTAAAGTGTGTAGTCGGGGGGTCTAATCTTTTTATGTGTGGGGGGAGGTGGGGGGGAAGGGGGAAACTGCTTTTTCAAGTCCCTACCTGGTCGGAGAGGCTGCCTTCCTCCGAGCAGCACCTTCGACCTTTCCTCGCGGCCTACCAGCGGGTCCTGGAGCGACGTTTCCTGAGGGGACCTGGCCAGAACCTCGGCTTTGGCGGCGGCACAGCGCTGGAGCGCTATTGCGGAGCGGGCGATGCCTTTCCTGGGTTGCCGAGCTGGAACTCCAGTATGCTGGGACCGCCAATGAAAACATTGTGGAGCCGCGGTTCTGTGGAGCGGCCAGCTGCGGCGCTGAACTTTACATCCCGGAGCCTGGGATCTCTCGCCGAGATCGCCAGTGTGTGGAGCTCCGTCAAACGCGGTCTGTTGGCTTGGAAGCCGCGGTCTCCGGTAAGAAGGCGGCCGTTCCTGGCACCCCAAGCCGCTGAGGGTTCTCCCGACGCCGGAGCACCATCACCCGGCGAGAACATCGGGCGCCGTGGCGGCGACTGTGGAGGCCTCAATAGACCCGACTCTGGGTGGACAAGAGGATGGGGACTGGCCTTTGTGCCCACTGTGGGGGGATGTTTTTTGTGTTTTGGTGTTGAACTTCTTGAATGCTATGTTGTATTTTTATTAGTGTGCTGCAAGGACATCTGAATTTTCCCTGAATAAGGGGATTAATAAAGTAAATCTAATTTAATCTAATTGACTTGACCTCCACTGTCGTCTGTGGCAATGAATTCCACAGATTCACCACCCTCTGGCTAAAGAAATTTCTCTTCATCTTCTTCCCAAAGGAACGTCCTTTCATTCTGAGGCTGTGACCTCTGGTGTTAACACTAACATAACACAATAACAATGACATACAAGAGTATTGTGGACTACGTTATGCTTCAGTGACTTCTGATGTGTTTTGGAATACCATTTCCCCATGCTTTCTGTAGCTGGCAGCTGAGGCTGGATACGACTGATTACAAATGATTGAATAAAATGCATCTTCCAATGGAGAAGACCGAAACAGACAACATAGACCATTGTGGGTCAGATCATTTGTGTTCGGCTTTTTATATTGTTGGATCTGGCAAGAACTCCAATATAAACCATCAATTATCCTGAGACAAGATTAAAAAAAGATGAGTTCCATTTAAATGTTCAAGAAGGAACTGCAGATGCTGGAAGATCGAAGGTACACAAAAATGCTGGAGAAACTCAGCGGGTGCAGCAGCATCTATGGAGCGAATGAAATAGGCGACATTTCGGGCCGAAACCCTTCTTCAGACTGATATGCCCTGTTGTGCTCATGACATTCTTATTTACTTAATGGAGTGAATGTTGTCTTTTAGTTTAATTTAGTTTAGAGATACAGTGCAGAAACAGGCCCTTCGGCCCACCGAGTCCGTGCCGACCAGCGATCCCCGCACACTAACACTATCCTACACACACTAGGGACAATTTACATTTATGCCAAGCCAATTAACCTATAAACCTGTACGTTTTTGGAGTGTGGAAGGAAACCAGAGCACCTTGCTCACGCCAGCCAACATGTCCCATCTACACTAGTCCCACCTGCCTGTGTTTGGTCCATATCCCCTCTAAACCTGTCCTATCTGTGTACCTGTCTAAAAAATGTTTCTTAAACGTTGCGCTAGTCCCTGCCTCAACTCCTCCGGCAGCTCGTTCCATTCACTTGGTTCTCCCTTCATCTACTCTAGGCAAGAGACTCTGTGTGTCCACCGAGGAACTGCCCAACTTTACCGTTACTTCTGACCATCGCCGCCTCACCGGCCATCCGCTGACCCGGACCATCGCCGCCTCACCGGCCATCCGCTGACCCGGACCACGGACGCTTCGCCCGCTGACCCGGACTCCACTCCCCGCGGGCCTCGACCATTGACTCGACCCACCCTCGCCACTCCACCGCACACCAGCAGGCCGCAGCCGTCGCCTTACCTGAGTCCCAGGCTCAGCACCGGGCCTGGTCTCCACGCTGCAGACTCTCACACCACGGGGTCTAACTGTGCAGGGTCCTAGTGCCCCCCCCTCTAACACCACTGGGCCTGACTGTGCAGGGTCCTAGTCCCCCCCCCCCCCCCCATGCCCAACACCACGGGATCTAACTGTGCTGGGTCCTAGTGCCCCCCACCCCCAAACACCATGGGGTCTAACTGTGCTGGGTCCTAGTGCCCCCCCCTCCCCAAACACCACGGGGTCTAACTGTGCTGGGTCCTAGTGCCCCCCTCCACCAACACCACTGGGCCTGACTGTGCTGGGTCCTAGTGCCCCCCCCAACACCACTGGGCCTGACTGTGCTGGGTCCTAGTGCCCCCCCCAACACCACGGGGCCTGACTGTGCAGGGTCCTAGTGCCCCCCCTCAACACCATGGGGCCTGACTGTGCTGGGTCCTAGTGCCCCCCCCCCCCCAACACCACGGGGTCGAATTGTGCTGGGTCCTAGTTCCCGCCCCCTCCCCCATCTAACACAGGGAACCTCAGTGGCCGTTCCACTGGGTCTTCCCCTTCCCCCTTAAACCATGTGACCCCAGCTCCTCCCCACCCACACTACAGTCTTCATACCCTGCTCCTCCCTCACCGCCCACCAACCCCCCCCCCCCCCCCCCCCCCCCCCCCCAGACATCGGCCTCCATCCACTCACCTGCCTTCCTCCGGTCCCAACCCCCATCCTTGCCGTGTGTTCACCATCCCCCCTGACCTCCCCCTCTCTGATACCGAACGGTCTGTCCTCAGCAGAGGCCTCACCTTTGTTCCCCTCCGTCCCCATCTCAATGAGTTCCATGCCCGCCACGATGTGGAGCTCTTCTTCCGTCGCCTCACAGCGTTTTTCCATGGGAAGGAGTCATCGACCCCCAGTGATGAACCCTTCTCCCGTCTCCAATGGACCCCCTCCTCTTGGACCCCCCCCGATGGCCATCTACCAGCTTTAGACCTTATTATTTTAAACTGCCGGCGGGACATCAACCGCCTCAACTTCTCCACTCCCCTGTCTCACTCTAACCTCTCCCCCCCTAAACATACAGCCCTCCACTCACTCTGCAACAACCCAGACTGGGTGATCAAAACTGCCGACAAGGGAGGTGCCGTGGTAGTCTGGCGTACTGATCTCTACAAGGCTGAGGCCATGCGCCAACTCTCAGACACCTCCTCCTACTTATCCTTGCACCATGACCCCACAGACGAACACCAGGCCACTGTCTCAAACATTATCACTGAATTCATCACTTCTGGCTCCCTGCCCTCCCAAGCCTCCAACCTCATCGTTCCCCAGCCCCGCACGACCCGATTTTACCTTCTTCCCAAAATCCACAAACCTGACTGTCCTGGCAGACCCATTGTCTCTGCCTGTTCGTGCCCCACTGAACTTATTTCCACATACCTCGACTCCATCCTATCCCCCCTGGTTAAATCCTTCCCTACCTATGTTGAAGACACCTCACACGCTCTTCGTCTCTTCAATGACTTCCGTTTTCCAGGCCCCCATTCCCTCATCTTCACCATGGACGTCCAGTCACTCTACAACTCCATCCCCCACCAGGAGGGTCTCAAAGCCCTCCATTTCATCCTCGACCAGAGAACCCACCAATCCCCGTCTACAGATAATCTCCTCCGCCTACCGGAGCTGGTCCTTACCATCAACAACTTTTCCTTTGACTCCTTCCATTTCCCCCAAATCCAAGGCATAGCTATGGGCATGCGCATGGGCCCCAGCTATGCCTGTCTCTTTGTAGGGTACGTCAAACAATCCTTGTTCGAGACGTACTGTGACCCTATCCCCGAACTCTACCTCTGCTGCATCGACGACTGCATTGGTGCTACCTCCTGCACCCATGCAGAACTCACTGACTTCATCCATTTCACCACTAACTTCCATCCGGCACTCAAATACACCTGGACCATTTCCGACATCTCCCTACCATTTCGAGACCTCACTATCTCCATCGCAGGTAACAGACTATTGACCGACATCTACTACACACCCACTGACTCCCATGGCTATCAGGACTACACTTCTTCCCACCCTGCCTCCTGTAAGGACTTCATCCCCTCCTCCCAATTCCTCTGTCTACGCCGCATCTGCACCCAGGATGAGGTGTTCCACACCAGGGCATCGGAGATTTCCTCATTCTTCAGGGAACGGTGGTTTCCCTCTACTACTATATATGAGGCTCTCACCAGGGTCTCTTCTACACCCCGTAACTCTGCTCTCACTCCCCATCCCCCCCACTCGTAACAAGGGCAGAGCCCTCCTTGTCCTCACCTTCCACTCTACCAGCCGTCAAATACAACAGATGATCTTCCGACATTTTCGCCACGTCCAACGGGATCCCACCACTTGCCACATCTTCCAAACTCCCCCCCTGTCTGTTTTCCGCAGAGACTGCTCCCTCCGTAACTCCCTGGTCAATTCGTCCCTTCCCACCCAAACCACCCCCTCCCCGGGTACTTTTCCTCGCAACTGCAGGACATGCTACACTTGTATGGAGGGGTAAGGAGAGAAGGCAGGTACAGGATACTGAGTTGGATGATCAGCCATGATCATATTGAATGGCGGTGCAGGCTCGAAGGGCCGAATGGCCTACTCCTGCACCTATTTTCTATGTTTCCATGTTTCTATGTCCCTTTACCTCCCACCTTGACTCCATTCACGGACTCAAGCAGTCTTTCCAGGTGTGGCAGAGGTTCACCTGCACCTCCTCCAACCTCATCTATTGCATCCGCTGCTCTAGGTGTCAGCTGCTCTACATCGGTGAGACCAAACGTAGGCCTGCCTGATCTCCCGGTGGCTCAGCACGTCAACTCCCCCTCCCATTCCGAATCCGACCTTTCTGTCCTGGGCCTCCTCCATGGCCAGAGTGAGTCCCACCGTAAGTTAGAGGAGCTGCACCTCATATTTCGCTTGGGCAGTTTGTACCCCAGTGGTATGAACATTGACTTCTCCAATTTCAGGTAGTCCTTGCTTTCTCCCTTTCCCCTCCCCTCCCCAGCTCCCCCACAGCCTACTGTCTCCGCCTCTTCCTTTCTTCTTCCCGCCCCCCCCCCCCCATCAGTCTGAAGAAGGGTCTCGACCCGAAACGCCACCTATTCCGTCGCTCCATAGATGCTGCCTCACCCGCTGAGTTTCTCCAGCATTTGTGTCTACCATTGATTTTTCAAGCATCTGCAGTTCCTTCTTCAACAACTGTGCATCCACCCGATTTGTTGCTCTCATGATTTAGTGATGGGTGATCCTCTAGGGGTGTGCAAGATCATGAGAGGATTAGATAGGTTAGATGCACAGAGCCTTTTAGACAGAGTAGGGAAATTAAGAATTGGTTTAAGGTAAGGGGAAAAGATTTAATTGGAACCTGGGAATTATAGGCCGATGATCTTAACATCTGTAGTTGGAAAGTTACCAGAGAGTATTCTGAGGGATAGATTATACAGACATTTGGATGAGCAAGGGCTGATTAGGGATAGTCAGCATGGTTTTGTATATGGGAGGTCGTGTCTGACAAATCTGATTGAGTTTTTAGAAGACATGACCAAAATCTGGGGGCAGAGCTGTAGATGTTGTGTACATGGACAAGTAAGGCATTCAACAAGATTCTGCATGGTAGGCTGCTCTGGAAGGTTAGATTGCATGGGATCCAAGGAGAGATAGCTGAATGGATAGCACATTGGCTTCATGGAAGGAAGCAGAAGGTGATGGTGGAAGGTTGCTTCTTGGACTGGAGGCCTGTGACTAGTGGTGTGCATCAGGGTTCGGTGCTGGGCCCGTTACTGTTTGTCATCTACATCAATGATTTGGATGAGAACATACAGGGCAAGATTAGCAAGTTTGCTGATGATACAAAAGTGAGTGGTTTTGCAGATAGTGAAGATGGTTGTGAACGATTGCAGCAGGATCTGGATCGATTGGCCAGGTGGGCGGAGGCATGGTTGATTGAATTTAATACAGAGAAGTGTGAGGTGTTGCATTTTGGGATGTCGAACAAGGGCAGGACCTACACAGTGAATGGTAGTCCTCTGGGTGTTGTTGTAGAGCAGAGGGATCTAGGAGTACAGGTGCATGGTTCCTTGAATGCTGAGTCGCAGGTGGATAAGGTGGTCAACAAGGCTTTTGGCACATTGGCCTTCATCAGTCAGAGTTTTGAGTATAGAAGTTGGGAGGTCATGTTGCAGTTGTATAAGATGTTTGTGAGACCGCATTTAGAATATTGTGTTCAGTTCTGGGCACCATGTTATAAGAAAGATGCCAAACTGGAAAGGGTTCAGAGATTAAAGGGCCTGTCACACTGTACGAGGTCATTCAAGAGTTCTCCCGAGTTAAAAAAAAAATCAAACTCGTGGTAAGCACGTAGAATGTACGTAGCGGGTACGTCGGAGCTCGGGGACGTCTCTTAGCGGCTCGTAACGCTAATGGCAGGTACTCGGGAAACGCGGTAAGCTCGTGAAGACTCGTGAAGATTTTTCAACATGTTGAAAAATGTCCACGTGAGCCCCGAGTACCTACGAGCGGCCATTACCGTAAATCTCCGAGTTCGAACCAGGGGAAACTCGGGAGAACTCTTGAATTAGCTCGTACAGTGGGACAGGCCGCATTACGAGGATGTTGCCAGGACTAGAGGGTGTGAGCTACAGGGAGAGGTTGAGTAAGCTAGGCCTCTTTCCATTGAGTGCAGGAGGATGAGGGGAGATCTTATAGAGGTGTATAAAATCATGAGAGAAATAGATCGGGTAGATGCACAGAATCTCTTGCCCAGAGTAGGGGAATTGAGGACCAGAGGACAAAGGTTTAAGGTGAAGGGGAAAAGATTTAATAGGAATCTTAGGGGTAACTTTTTCACACAAAGGATGGTGCGTATATGGAACAAGCTGCCAGAGGAGGTAGTTGAGGCAGGGACTAACACAACTTTAAAGAAACTGTTAGGCAGGTACATGGATAGGACAGGTTTGGAGGGATATGGACTAGTGTAGGCAGGTGGGACTAGTGTAGATGAGACATGTTGGTCGGATGGGCAAGTTGGGCCGAAGGGCCTGTTTCCACACCGTGTGACTCTGACTATGCATCTGTGGCTGTTCCTCTATTTTGAGACTGTGATCTTCGATTCTCATGCAAGGATAAATCTCTGAATTTCGTCCTTATTTATGCATCTTATATAAGAGTCATAAATAATTTTATTACTAATAATATCTTTTGGAATCAGTGATAATGGGATTCTCTGTCTGATAATGGCTTTGGAAAAACCATTGAAAATCTTTTCTATTAAATGGGAGCATAAATCGTGCCTTCCTGATGGCTATTATTATATTTAATTATTATTTTATTTCTCATCATGGCAAAGAATTGTCTTGTTTTTGATTCAGTTCTTCATGACAAAAGGGAATAAAAATCACTAAAGTTAAGTTTGTGTCACGGTGGTGCAGCGGTAGAGTTGCTGCCTCACAGCGCCAGAGACCAGGGTTCCATCCTGACTACGGGTGCTGTCTGTACGGAGTTTGTACGTTCTCCCTGTGACCTGCGTGGGTTTTCTCCGGGATCTCTGGGTTCCTCCCACACTCCAAAGACATACAGGTTTGTAGGTTAATTGGCTTGGTATAAATGTAAATTGTCTCTAGTGTGTGTGGAGTAGTGTTAGTGTGCGGGGATAGAAACATAGAAACATAGAAAATATGTGCAGGAGTAGGCCATTCGGTCCTTCGAGCCTGCACCGCCATTCAATATGATCATGGCTGATCATCCAACTCAGTATCCTGTACCTGTCTTCTCTCCATACCCCCTGATCCCTTTAGCCATAAGGGCCACATCTAACTCCCTCTTAAATATAGCCAATGAACTGGCCGCAACTACCTTCTGTGGCAGATAATTCCACATATTCACCACTCTCTGTCTGAAATTTTTTTTTCTCATCTCCATCCTAAAAGATTTCCCCCTTATCCTTAAACTGTGACCCCTTGTTCTGGACTTCCCCAACATCGGGAACAATCTTCTTCCACCTAGCCTGTCCAACCCCTTAAGAATTTTGTAAGTTTCTAGCGAGTACAAGCCGAGTCTATCCAGTCTTTCTTCATATGAAAGTACTGCCATCCCAGGAATCAGTCTGGTGAACCTTCTCTGTACTCCCTCTATGGCAAGAATGTCTTTCCTCAGATTAGGAGACCAAAACTGACCAAAACCAGGCTGGTCGGCATGGATTCGGTGGGCTGAAACACCTGTTTCCGCGCTGTAGCTCGAAATTAAACTAAACTAAATTTGCTGCAAATATAAACTGTAAGCAGAAAATATAAAAAATATGCACCAGGTCAGGTAGCAGAGTTAATGGCACAGAGGTGCAGCGGGTAGAGCTGCTGCCTCACAGCGCCAGAGACCCAGGTTCGATCCTGACCTCCGGTGCTGTCTGTATGGAGTTTCCTCCAGGTGCTCCGGTTTCCTCCCACTTCCCAAAGGTTAATTGGCCCTCTGTAAATTGCTCCCAGTGTGTAGCGAGTGGATGAGAAAGTGGGATAACATAGAACTAGTGTGAACGGGTGATCGATGGTGGGCATGGACTCGGTGGGACAAAGGGCCCTTTACATGTGGTAACTATTAACTAAACTCAACTAAACACGACCATCTCTGACTGAACTTTAGATGACTTTATTTATATTGAATAAATACAAAATTTGAATGTATATAAAAAATAATTAGCTAAACATTCAAGGGGGAAATAATTGCCCATTCTAAATTCCCAAATTAGCCAAGTTTAGTTTAGTTTAGTCTGAAGAACATGGATAGGTGACGTTTCACAGAGTGCTGGAGTAATTCAGCGGGTCAGGCAGCATCTGTGGAGAACATGGATAGGTGACGTTTCACAGAGTGCTGGAGTAACTCAGCGGGTCAGGCAGCATCTGTGGAGAACATGGATAGGTGACGTTTCACAGAGTGCTGGAGTAACTCAGCGGGTCAGGCAGCATCTGTGGAGAACATGGATAGGTGACGTTTCAGAGTGCTGGAGTAACTCAGTGGGTCAGGCAGCATCTCTGGAGAACATGGAATGGGCGGAATCTTTTAACTAAACTAAGTATCTTTACTAATGATATAACGCAGTAATGGTAGCCGGCATGTCAGAACTGAAGGGAGGGTCAAATATCTTGGTTGGGATTGTGCCATATTGATGAAGTCGAGGGCTGGTGAAGTAAGGATTTGCAGCCTGGTTCGCTGATGGAGTAGAATGCACATTGGTGTCATTAATAAGAGACATACCCCTTAAGGGCCTGTCCCACTTAAGCAATTTTTTGGCGACTTGCTGGCACCCTTCATAGTCGCAGCAGGTTGCCCAACATTTTCAACATGTTGAAAATCCAGCGGCGACTAGAAAATGGTACGACTCTTTGGGCGAATACTCACCGTTACTCACCACTGGGTGACGCCTGTTTGGTGGTGAGTCGTGGCCCAAAAAGTCGTACCTTTTTCTGGTCGCCGCTGGATTTTCAACATTTTGGCAAGCCGCCAAAAAAATCGGGTAAGCAAGACAGGCCCTAGTCTTACCTAGTGGTTCATTTATATTTGGAAGGTATGTTGCTTGATCTAAGGTTTTAATGTTTGATGTTGGCTTAGTCCTGCAAAATTAAATTTGGTGTTAACATTCTTATAGTTTTGCAAATAAAAATCATTGCTTTTCAACTCAAAGGTTAAAGGATGATGGTTAGTCCTTAATTGCAAACATGATATTTGATGAGTTCTCCCACCAGTAGCTCCATCTGTAGATACACTTCATTGGCTCGTCTCCAGCTTGTTCAAAATGCTGCCGCTCGCCTTTTGACTGGAACTCGAAAGAGGGAGCACATTACGCCAATTTTGGCCTCCCTTCACTGGCTCTCAGTGCACTTTCGAGTTCATTTCAAAATTATTTTATTTGTTTTTAAATCGTTGAATGGGCTCGCCCCGCCTTACCTCTCTGAGCTGCTCCACCTATATGCTCCTGCCCGGTGCCTCAGGTCAGCTGATCAGCTGCTCCTTGAGGTACCAAGGTCTAAGCGGAAGCTCAGAGGGGATAGAGCCTTTTCTGTTGCTGCTCCGGCACTCTGGAACACCTTGCCGCTGCACATCAGACAGGCCCCCTCACTGTCCATCTTCAAATCCTCCCTAAAAACACATTTTATTCTTCGGCTTTCGACACTGGCTGAGGCATTGCTATTGTTTTTAGTACTTTTAATGTCTTTTAATTTTTAGTGTGTTTTTTATAGTCCTTCGTTTTACGGTTTTTAATGGTTTTTAATTGTTTGTAATAGCTTTTTGTTCATGAGTTCTCATGTACAGCACTTTGTGGCAACTGCAGTTGTTTAAAGTGCTTTATAAATAAAGTTATTATTATTATTATCATGCTGCCTTGGGACAGCAGCCACAATAATCAAAGACTCGTCCCACCCCGGTCATTCCTTGTATGTTCACTGTGCTCTAGGAGCAGAATTAGGCCATTCAGCCCATCGAGTCCATTCAATCATGGCTGATCAATCTTTCCCTCTCAATCCCATTCTCCCGCCTTCTCCCTGCAACCTTTGACATCCTTATTCCTTCTTCTCCCCGCTCCCGTCCGGCAGAAGGTACATAAGCTTGAAAGCACGCACCACCAGACTCAGGAACAGCTTCTTCCCCTCTGTTATCAGGCTTCTGAACGGCCCTTCCATAAGCTAGGGTACTGTCTGATTCACCTCTACCCCATTGCGGACATTGGACTTTGTCTCTGGAACTGATGCGCTACAATGCTGAGAACTATATCCTGCACTCTGCATCTTCCCCTTTGCTCCACCTATTGCACTGGAGTTTGAAGTGATTGTATTTATATGTAGTATAATCTGATCTAAATGGAGAGCATACAAAACAAAGCTCTTCACTGTACCTCGGTACACGTGACAATAATAAACTTAAACATAAACATAAATCTATTCTGGAAAGCGGTAGAGTTGCTGCCTCACAGCGCCATAGACCCAGGTTCGATTCTGGCTATGGGTGCTTTCTGTACAGCATTTGTACGTTCTCCCTGTGACGTGCACGGGTTTTCTCCGGGGGCTCCGGTTTACTCCCCCACTCCAAAGAAGTGCAGGTTTGTAGGTTAATTGGCTTAGTTAAAAATTGTAAACTTGTCTCTGGTGTGTTGGATAGCATTAGTGTACGGGGTGAATGCTGGTCGGCGTGGACTCGGTGGGCCGAAGAGCCTGTTTCCATGCTGTACCTCTAAACTAAAAACTGGTACGGTGGCGCAGCGGTAGAGTTGCTGCCTTACAGCGATTGCAGTGCCAGAGACCCGGGTTCGATCCCGACTGCGGGTACTGTCTGTGCCGAGTTGGTACGTTCTCCCCGCCACCGGATGCTTCAGTTTTCTCCCACACTCCAAAGACAAGCAGGTTTGTAGGTTAATCGGCTTGGTATAAATGTAAATTGTCCCTAGTGTGTGTAGGATAGTGTTAGTGTGCGAGGATCACTGGTCGGCACGGACTAAGTGGGCCGAAGGGCCTGTTTCCGCGCTGTATCTCTAAACTAAACTAAACGAAACTAAACTAAAACTCAAACAGCAACCAGCCAACAGCTAGAGAAAGAGAACAGAATATTTTGAGGATGGGTGCAGTGTCTGGTTAGCTCTGTAGTTTGTGCCACTAAGATATATGTCAGGTCTCAACTATGGATCTTACTTGATTGTATGTTATATAAATGATGATCAGTACTGTCCTGGAAACATGAGACAAATCTATCCCAGTGAACGAAGGAATATAAGCAAGCATCTTAACTGAAAACTCAAAGTAGTTGCAAAGACTTAAGATGAAAGGTGATGAGAAGCCAAAAGAAAATCTCACAGAAGTGAGAGACAGTCAGAGTGGGAGGTCGACTGATTAATAAAAGCAGATTGAACAGCTCAGCGTTTTATGCAAGCAAGTTTCTGATCAAAGATTATAGACTGCGGATAAAATCATGAAGGGAATAGATAGGGTGAATGCACAGAGTCTTTTATCTATAGGGGGGGCAAGAACCAGAGGACATAGTTCTAAGGTGAATGGGAACGTTTTAATAGGAAACTAAGGGGTAATTCTTTCACACAGAAGGTGGTGGATGTATGGAACGAGTTGCCAGAGGAGTTTAGTCGAGGCAGGTAGTATAACTGCATTTAAAGGTTGCTTAAACAGGTATATGGATAGGAACATGGATAGGAACTTCTGCAGTTGTATAGGGCTCTGGTGAGACCACATCTGGAGTATTGCGTCCAATTTTGGTCACATAATTTGAGGAAGGTCATCCTTGTGATTGAGGCAGTGCAGCGTAGGTTCACGAGATTGATCCCTGGGATGGCGGGACTGTCATATGAGGAAAATTTGAAAAGACTTGGCTTGTATTCACTGGAGTTTAGAAGGATGAGGGGGTATCATATAGAAACATATAAAATTATAAAAGGACTGGACAAGCTAGATGCAGGAAAAATGTTCCCAATGTTGGGCGAATCCAGAACCAGGGGCCACAGTCTTAGAATAAAGGGGAGGCCATTTAAGACTGAGGTGAGAAAAAACGTTTTCACCCAGAGAGTTGTGAAATTGTGGAATTCCCTGCCACAGAAGACAGTGGAGGCCAAATCACTGGATGGATTTAAGAGAGAGTTAGATAGAGCTCTAGGGGCTAGTGGAGTCAAGGGATGTGGGGAGAAGGTAGGCCCGGTTTATTGATTGGGAACGATCAGCCACGATCGCAATGAATGGCGGTGCTTGCTTGAAGGGCCGAATGGCCTCCTCCTGCACCTATTTTCAGTGTTTCTATGTTTCTATGAAAGATCCAGAGTGATAAGAGGCAAACACAGACAAATGGGACTAGATTAGATTGGGCATTTTGGTCGGCTAGAACATGTTGGGCTGAAGGGCCTGTTTCTGCACTATATACAGTGGCTTGCAAAAGTATTCATACCCCTTGAACTTTTCCACATTTTGTCACGTTACAACCACAAATGTAAATGTATTTTATTGGGATTTTATTTGATAGACCAACACAAAGTGGCGCATAATTGTGAAGTGGAAGGAAAATGATACATGGTTTTCAAATTTTTTTACAAATAAAAAACTGAAAAGTGTGGCGTGCAAAAGTATTCAGCCTCCTTTACTCTGATACCCCTAAATAAAATCCAGTGCAACCAATTGCCTTCAGAAGTCACCTAATTAGTAAATAGAGTCCACTTGTGTGTAATCTAATCTCAGTATAAATACAGCTGTTCTGTGAAGGCCTCAGAGGTTTGTTAGAGAACATTAGTGAACAAACAGCATCATGAAGCCCAAGGAACACACCAGACAGGTCAGGGATAAAGTTGTGGGGAAGTTTAAAGCAGGGTTCGGTTATAAAAACATATCCCAAGCATTGAACATCTCACGGTGCACTGTTTAATCCATCATCCGAAAATGGATAGAGTATGGCACAACTGCAAACCTACCAAGACATGGCCGTCCACCTAAACTGACAGGCCAGGCAAGGCGAGCATTGATCAGAGAAGCAGCCAAGAGGCCCATGGTAACTCTGGAGGAGCTGCAGAGATCCACAGCTCAGGTGGGAGAATCTGTCCACAGGACAACTATTAGTCGTGCACTCCACAAATCGGGCCTTTATGGAAGAGTGGCAAGAAGAAAGCCATTGTTGATAAAAGCCATAAGAAGTCCCGTTTTTAGTTTGCCACAAGCCATGTGGGGGACACAGCAAACATGTGGAGGAAGCTGCTCTGGTCAGATGAGACTAAAATTGAAGTTTTTGGCCTAAATGCAAAACGCTATGTGTGGCGGAAAACTAACACTGCACATCACCCTGAACACACCATTCCCACTGTGAAATATGGTGGTGGCAGCATCATGCTGTGGGGATGCTTTTCTTCAGCAGGGACAGGGAAGCTGGTCAGAGTTGATGGGAGGATGGATGGAGCCAAATACAGGGCAATCTTGGAAGAAAACCTGTTAGAGCCTGCAAAAGACTTGAGACTGGGGCGGAGATTCACCTTCCAGCATGACAACGACCCTAAACATACAGCCAGAGCTACAATGGAATGGTTTCGATCAAAACATATTCATGTGTTAGAATGGCCCAGTCAAAGTCCAGACCTAAATCCACTGAGAATCACTGGCAAGACTTGAAAATTGCTGTTCACAGACGCTCACCATCCAATCTGACTGAGCTTGAGCTATTTTGCAAAGAAGAATGGGCAAAAATTTCAGTCAAGTTTAATTTGACACCTAATTCACTTTCATATCTTCAGTATTAAAACAGTTATGGCCATTTTCATACTCGGAAATTAGCATCTTGTTCCCTATTGCTTTTCCATTGACTTAACACAAAAGCTGTGATCAAGGACAATCAAAAGCCCATAACTTTCTTAAAAATTAAGAGAACTGAAATAAATGTTCAGTTATTATAGATTGAAGCATTCTGAAACAAATATGAACAATCTTACTTGGATGACCTGAAATGAAAGCATATAATTAGTTAGTTACCCAATTGTAGCTAATTACATAATTCAATTACTAGATCTAAACATCCATCCATTTCTTAAGAAAAGATCAACATTTTTAAATAGCCTAAGTGTCCAAATAACATACACACAAGAATTCACAATACAACATGATTTTTAAATCTCATTGTCATGGATTTATAGGCCAAATGGAAGGAATTTAGTATTTAATACCTGCAAATTAATGGCCATTTAAATCATCTTGCGAGTGGGTTTTTCTGGAACGCGATCATTTGGAATGTTGCAGTTGAGGTGAATTTGAGCCCCATATCGGCATGAAAAATACTGCCGGTTCAGATGGGTTCCATGTCACCTTCTCGCAACTTAAAATTTTGATCAAATGGATCTTAAGAAGCACTTTTTAATGTAAAAATAAACAGCCTACCTTACCTTGTCCCCTACGTGAGATCCGTCCCGTTGTCGGCGTTCGCGGCTTTAGAAGATGATTTTTAATTTACTATAGTAATTAAATGATCCACCTTAGTTTAAAAATAACTGCAGAGAACGAATGTCGCAGCGATTTTTCGTCAGCAACTAAACAGGCTGAACGACATCGATTTCAATAGCCTGGAGAAAACAGCATTTTAAACCCGCCCCCCTCTCAAAGGCGCCAAAGTCGCGCACATGGGCCGCTGAAGGTAAGTTTTGCAACATACCTACGACAGATGGCACAATGGGCTAAGTGTTCGGCTGGCAACCGGAAGGTAGCCGGTTCGAATCCCGCTTGGAGTGCATACTGTCGTTGTGTCCTTGGGCAAGACACTTCACCCACCTTTGCCTGTGTGTGAATGTGTGTGAGTGATTGGTGGTGGTCGGAGGGGCCGTAGGCGCAGATTGGCAGCCACGCTTCCGTCAGTCTGCCCCAGGGCAGCTGTGGCTACAGAAGTAGCTTACCACCACCGAGTGTGACTGAGGAGTGAATGAATAATGAGATGTAAAGCGCCTTGAGTATTAGAAAGGCGCTATATAAATCCCATCCATTATTATTATTACCCATATCCCCTGACTCCGCTTTCTTTATATGAAAGAACCTATATGAAAGAACCAGAACCAGGACATGCCGAACTTCCTAAGCCATCTAAGGAAGTACAAGGTCAACGTTGGAGCCGACTGGAAAATATGGAATGCCTAATCATGCTTCAAGATATATAAGGTCTATGTTTTTTTTATTTCCACAAACTCATGAATTATTCTGTTCACAGTACTCCTGTCTCCAGGTATGGTTCACATCTACTAGGTAAATATTTTACAAGATTGTGGAGAATAAAGGATTCATCATATACGTATAATGGAACTGTTATGTTCATCCGTTGACACGGCTGATAGCCCTGTCTGCCCAAAGTTTAGAATAAATGCAAACAAACATTTTGGTCTCACAGCCATTGGTTCATACGTGATAGGAGCAGAATTAGGCCATTCAGCCCATCAAGTCTGGTCCGCCATTCAATCATGGCTGATTTATCAACCCGTTCTCTTGCCTTCTCCCCATAACCCCAGACACTCGTACTAATCAAGAACCTGTCAATCAGTATCTCCACATTAATAGGGGATACAAATTGGGGGAGACCACCAGTAAATGGGGAATTATGGGAGGGCACAGGTCAAGTCGGGGGGAGTTCCCCCCACCACCGTCATCCCGTGCTATCTGCTCCATGGTCAGATAGTTCGCGACTAAACCGTCTTCCCCACCTGGTTTGTCAGGTGAGGAGGGGGCTGTGGACCCCCAGCAGGACCAAAAACAAGACCTGTCTGATGATGATGATGATGACTGGTAAATGGGGAACAAGGGGAGGGTAGCCAACATAATCAAAGACGTCCTACCCCGGTCATTCCTTCTTCTTTCCTTTGAATTAATTTCAGTTTCTTGTACAATCTTCAACCGGAAAAGTTTCTTAAACGGTTTTTGTCTTTGTGGTAGAATCACAGACTCGTGGAGATGTACAGCATCGGCCCTTCGTCCCATCTTGTTGGCATATTGGGCTAGTCCCATTTGCCTGCCCCTGGCCCACAAACCGCTAAACCGTTCCAGACAAATGGTATGGTGTGGCGGCGCCTAATGGCAGCGGCTTTAACATCGCCTCGACGCTGCAGTTGGACTGCTGGACCGCGGGAGAAGAACAAAGGGAAGGGATAAGACTTTGCCTTCCATCACAGTGAGGAGGTGTTGGAGTTTCACTGTGATGGATGTTTGTGTAAATTGTGTTAAGTGTGGGTCTTGTTTTTTTTTTGTAATGTTAAGACTGTAGAAATGCAATTTCGTTCAAACCAAGCTGTTTGAATGACAATAAAAGGCATTCTATTTTATTCTATTCTATTCTATCCTATCCATGTATCTGTGCAAAGGTCTTTTAAAGGTGCTAATATTACCCACTGCTATAGCTTAATCGGGCAGCTCGTTCCAGACATGGACAACCCTCTGAGTAAAAAAGTTACGCCTGAGGTCTCTCTTCAATCTCTCCCCTCTGACCTTTAACAATAGACAATAGGTGCAGGAGTAGGCCATTCGGCCCTTAGAGCCAGCACCACCATTCAATGTGATCATGGCTGATCATCCACAATCAGTACCCCGTTCCTGCCTCCTCTCCATATCCCCTGACTCCGCTATCTTTAAGAGCCCTACCTAGCTCTCTCTTGAAAGCATCCAGAGAACTGGCCTCCACCACTCTCTGTGAGAAAAAGTGTTTCCTCATCTCTGTTCTAAATGGCTTACCTCTTATTCTTAAACTGTGGCCCCTGGTTCTGGACTCCCCCCAACATCGGGAAACATGTTTCCTGTCTCTAGTGTGTCCAACCCTTAATAATCTTGTATGTTTCAACAAGATCCCCTCTGCAATGTTGGGGCCGAAGGGCCTGTTTCCACTGTATCACTCCACGACTCTATCTCCTCACGGTTTGCTACATCTCTATAAGATGACCCTTTTCTTTCTGACCAGTTCCCGGGACCCAGCAATAATTAATGTGTAGGAAGGAACTGCAGATGCTGGTTTAAATCGATGGTAGACACAAACTGCTGGAGTAACTCAGCGGATCAGGCAGCATAGACATAAACTGCTGGAGTATCATTCCGACATCAGTCTGAAGAAGGGTCTCGACCCGAAACATCACCCATTCCTTCTCTCCAGAGATGTCGCCTGACCTGCATTTTGTGTCTATCTTTAACAATGATGAATATTGGGTTGATTCAGATGCTTTACCAGCTGCTATCATTCCCACTGACCAATCCCACCCAGTGTTTGGTACACACATACGAGGGATGTGTAATACACATGTAACATTATGCCTTTTCAATCCTCCACATAATTAACCATGCTTACGATTTTTTGTGCCACTAGCAAATAATTAATATTCCATCGTCTGTGCTCTGGGCTAACTCACTCACAGGAACAAAACCTCCAAATAAATCATTTCACTTCAGAAGTGTTGATCTATTTCTATTAATAAATAATAATAATAATAATAATAATAATAATAATAATAATAATAATAATAATAATAATAATAATATTAATAATAATAATAATAATAATAATAATAATAATAATAATAATAATAATAATAATAATAATAATAATAATAGTAATAATAATAATAATAATAATAATAATAATAATAATAATAATTTTATTTGTATAGCATGCTTAAAAACAACTCACGTTGACCAAAGTGCTTCACATCAGTGCGGGTACTACTTTTGATCCATACAACGGTACACAGACCTAACAATGCATACATAAACTGTTTACAGCACCCCCTCAGAGGGGCTCAAACACGCTAGGGAGTAGAAATAGGTTTTGAGTCGTGACTTAAAGGAGTCGATGGAGGGGGCAGTTCTGATGAGGAGAGGGATGCTGTTCCACAGTCTAGGTGCTGCAACCGCAAAAGCGCGGTCGACCCTGAGCTTAAACCTAGACCGCGGCATGTTCAGTAGCCCCAAGTCGGCCGACCTGAGGGACCTGGAGGTAGAATGGTGGGTTAGCAGAATTTTGATATGGGGGGGAGGCAAGCCCGTTAAGGGCTTTGTAAACGTATAAGAGGAGCTTGAAGTTGATTCTGAACTGCACTGGGAGCCAGTGGAGAGGGGCCAGAATCGGGGTGATGTGGTCCCTTTTACCCGTCAGGTCTTTCTGCGGCGTTTTGGACCAATTGCAGGCGGGACAGGGATGATTGGCTGATGCTAGTGTATAGGGAGTTGCAGTAATCGAGGCCGCTTGTTGGGTTTCAGGGGGAGATAGAGCTGTATATCATCTGCACAACAGTGGAAAGAAATGCCGTGCCTTTGTATGACTTGGGCGAGGGGGAGCAGGTTCAGAGAGAAGAGAATGGGGCCGAGGATGGAGCCTTGTGGAACCATGCAGAAAAGGCTAGCTGGGGAAGAGAAAGAGTTACCTATGTTGGTAGACTAACTCCTGTTTTTTAGGTAGGAAACGAACCAGCTCAGGGCAGTGCCATCAACACCAACCCCGCACCGGAGACGGTTAATTAGGATAGTGTGGTCCACTGTGTCAAACGCTGCGCTGAGGTCGAGAAGGAGCAAGATTGCACAGTTGGCGAGAAGCAGATCATTGTGTACCTTCAACAAGGCAGACTCTTAGCTGTGGTGGGCCCTGAAACCTGATTGGCAACTTTCCAGGATGGTATTTTGGTGTAGATAAGGCATTATTTGATTTAGAATTACCTTTTCAAGGACTTTTGAGAGGAAAGTTTGGAAATAGGTCTGTTGTTGCTAGGCAAGGTGGGATCTAGGTTAGGTTTTTTCAGGAGGGGCTGGACCACCGCATGCTTGAAACAGGTTGGAACAGCGCCAGTGGCCAGAGAACTGTTGATGATGGCGAGGATGCAGGGACTGGCTATTGCAAAGACATCCTTCAGAAGGGCAGAGGGGAAAACGCCGAGGGGGCAGGTTGCAGGTTTCATAGTGGAGACCAGCTTTACAAGGGAGGGTAGAGTAACGGGTTGGAAACTGTCTAATTTAGAAGAACAGACCAATGAGAATGCTAGGTCACGGATGGGAGGGGAAATATTCGTTCTGATGTTCTCAACTTTGCTGGTGAAAAATGTAGTAAATTCTTCGCACTTGGCAGGAGACCCAGCTAAGCTGGTACTGGGGGCGGGACATATGGCAGAGGTAATGGTACTAAATAGGAATTTTGAGCATTTTTGGAAATAAGGTCGGAAAAGTATTGTGTTCTCGCAGACTTTACTGCTTCCTGCTATTTGAGGAGATTGTTTCTCAGAAGTTCGAAGGAAATTTGAAGCTTATCACATTTATACTTCCGTTCTGATTTTCTGCACTCTCTTCTTAGGACTCTGGTGGTGTCATTGAGCCAGGGCCAGACTTTAGGCTTAGGCTTTTTCATTTTAAGTGGAGCAGCAGAATCCAGGATGGAAGAGCAAGTGGTATTGAATAAAAAAATGAGGTCGTCAGTGCTGATGTGGAGGGGAGAAGCCTCGATGGTGCAGATGTCGGGGGCGGCTATGAGAGCCTCAGAGAACATACTGGCAGTCGAAGAGTTTATGTAGCGGGAGTAGCGAACAGGGAGATGGGATTTTGAGGGGGAGAAAGGCAGAGATGCATCAAATATAATTGCACTATGATCTGACAGACAAACATCAATAATTTCTATATTACAAATTGGGAGACAAGATGATAGCACCAGGTCGAGTGTATGGCCAAGCTTGTGTGTGGGTCCAGTGGTGAGTAGAGTCAGATTGAAGGACTCAACCAGGTGCATAAATTTACTCACAAGAGGCTTAGTAGGACAGCAGACATGAATGCTAAAATCACCAAGGATCAGGACCCGGTCAAATTTGGGCAACAAGCTAGAGATAAGATCAGCAAATTGTGTGATAAAGTCCTTATGCATTTTTGGTGGGCGATACACAAGACCAATTAAAAGTGGACAGACTAGACCAACTATGATTAGTTGATGTTCGAAGCTGGAGAAATGACCAGCGTTCAGAAGGCGGCAGTTGAAATGTTTCTTAAACACAGTGGCTAGGCCCCCACCGCGTCCAGAGAGCCAGGGCGAGCTGAAAAAGTTACAGGTATCAGGACAGAGTTCCACGAGTGGAGCAAGCTCACCAGGGTTAAGCCAGGTTTAAGTGATCAGTAAGAAGTCCAATCCACGTGCGGTGAAGAAGTGAAGAAATTAAGGGAGTGATTTATCACTTGGAGTCTTTCCTTATTGTCTTTGGGAGGGGAATATCTATCATTAGTAAAGTAGAGGAAATAGCAGAGACAGTTCACAAGTTCGTACGTCATGCCTAGGCACATGTGACAATAAAGTATCACTGAATCATTAAATGGAAGAAGGATCCCGAACGGAAACAGGGTTTGTCCATTTCCCTCCACAGATGCTGCCTGGTCCGCTGAGTCCTTCCAGCACTTTGAGTTTTGCTTTCTATATCTTTGCCAGTTTAGTTTAGTTTAGAGATACAGCGCAGAAACAGGCCCTTCAGCCCACCGAGTCCGCACTGACCAGCGATCCCCGCACATTAACACTACCCTACACACACTAGGGACAATTTACATTTATACCAAGCCAATTAACCTACAAACCTGTACGTCTTTGGAGTGTGGGAGGGAACTGAAGATCTCGGAGAAAACCCATGCAGGTCACGGATAGAACGTACAAACTCAGTACAGACAGCACCCGTAGTCAGGAAGGAACCCGGGTCTCCGGTGCTGTGAGGCAGCAACTCTAACGCTGCACCACCGTGCCACCCGTTATAGGACCCATTAGTATGCATCAACTAAATTCACTCCAGTCCTGCCAAAAGGTCCATAATATTCTGCCTGAAACAAAGATAGAAAGCGTGCAACTACAATAACAATATTTCCCAGCTCCCTATGAAGCCTGGGTTGATTAATATATTACCTGGCCTAGTTCTAATATTGGTTTAGCTCTGGGGATAATCAGGCTGTAATCAATTATCATCAATTCCTCCAAAAAATAGCAACAGTATTTATCATTACTATGATTCATGCACATTTAGAGTGCTTTTCACTGATATTTATTCCTCATCAGCTCCTCCAACTTACAACCCCAGATTGAGTAACAGAGGCATTGTGTTGCCCTCGGGGGAAATCTACCCGACCCTTCAATCTAGCGTCTCATCAATTAAAGAATTTGTTTACACATCAATACATTGTCCGCCTGGATCTAAGTGATCTCCCGGTAGCTCAACACCTCAACTCCCTCTCCCATTCCCACATTGATCTTTCTGTCCTGGGCCTCCTCCATTGCCAGAGTGAGGCCCAGCATAAATTGGAGGAACAGCACCTCATATTTCGCTTGGGCAGCTTACACCCCAGCGGTATGAACATTGAATTCTCAAACTTCAAGTAATCCCTGCATCCCCTCTCTCTCCGTCCCTCCCCCACCCTAGTCGTTGTACTGGTTGCACTGTCGTCTTGGTGAGTTTCACTGCCTGTATAACTCGATATCACCTTCTCCACAGCCAACAATGGATCATTGTGGGCACCACCTTTCCTTTATCATCTTTACATTTTTGTATGTCTCTCATTCATCTATATAATTAAAAGTCTCATCTTGACCACTTCCTGTTTGCACTGTGCTTTGATTTTAGGAAAAACACTACCACATATGGCTGTGATTTTTTGGCCATCTTACTCAGAGTCCTCCTTCGCTGCGTGGTCCCTGAGGATTTTTCCCATCAATGAAAAATAAAAGACTTATTAGTGTTTAAAAAATCTTGAGATTCTCATTTATGTCAATCACTGCCATGAAGGCCATGCCCCTTCTGATGGGAGGGTGAAGGGACTATAAAACCCAGAAGTGTGGGCGCGGCTCAGTCTGACTGCAAGATGGCGAGGGAGAGGTCACGACTCTCTGTCTGAGCTGGGAAACTACCAACACTGTGAGTATGTAATGTACTTGAATAAATGATTTGTTAGCCCTTAATGAAAATGAAATTAGTTGTTTGGCCTACCCTGTGCTTGAAACTGCAATGGAAATAGAAATGAAATGAAAATACAATCAGCTGTTTGGCTTGGGCCTGTCCTGTGCTTGAAACTGCAATGGCAATGGAAGTGAAATAAAAATGCAATAAGCTATTCGGCCTGCCCTGTGCTTGAAACTGTAATGCAAGTGGAAATGAAATGATATGACTTGTTTGGCCTGCCTGAAACCACTAATTTCGGCCCACAAGGCCCCTATCAGCCGAGAAAGCAGTCCCTTTTGGCCAAAATGCCCCTATTAGCCCAGGAGGAGCATTTTGGCCCTAAAGGCCAAGGCCGGGCCAAGAAAAGTCCAGAAAAAGTGCCTTTCAGTGAGATTTCACTCGGCCCATCAGGCCCGTACTAGCCCAGGAGTCTCTTCAGCCCATCAGTAAGTATTCCCCCTGCAAGTATTACATCTCACCCCAGTATTTTTCTCCCTCCATTCATTTGCTCCCTGTGAGATCCAGGCCAGGATAGAATTTCCTCCTTCATTGCTGTGATCTGCAGAAAAAGATGAAAAATGTCTAAAATTGATTCTCCACCCTCTCCCCCTTCTCTCTCACAGTCTCTCACCTGTTTTGGGCAGAATTTCTGGCAGTTTCTGAGCTGCCAGCCCACCAGGCCTGGAGTGACTGAGCTGCCAGCCCACCAGGCCTGAGTGACTGAGCTGCCAGCCCAATAATCCATTCGGCCCACAATGTCCATACTAGCTCTCTGGAAACCAGTCCCTTCAGCCCACAACACCCATATTAGCGGTCCAGAAAGCCCTCCCCCCCCACCACTGGCCAGCAATATTGGAATTGGTGGAGAGGTGGAAAATTGCGTTGGGGGACCAGCCCTCCCATGTGAACATGGGACCCAACGGGTCCCACTTAGTCTAGTTTGTTCTATATCTCTCTACATCACCATCTATATTTCTCATTTCCCTTTCCACTGACTCTCAGTCTGAAGAAGGGTCTCGACCCAAAACGTCACCTATTCCTTCTCCCCAGAGATGCTGCCTGTCCCACTGAGTTACTCCAGCACTTTGTGTCTATCTTCGGTTTAAATCAGCATCTGCAGTTCCTTCAAATACATACATTTAATGGATTATTTGTCACATTTTTAAATATTTCAGAATGTCGTGCTTCATGTCCGAGCAGAGAAATTGTTATTAGATGAGCTTCAAAGTTTGCTTCTCAGTAATTTGAACTGAATTGAAAGTCATTTTTTGTAAGATCCCTCGACATTATCATTTTAATGAGACTTTATGAGCTCAGATTCCTAGTTTGACAGCAAACTGATTTGGTTCAGAAACGTTGCCAACAGAACATTGGTCGACAGAAAATATGAAACACTTCCCCAAAGTTAACATGAAGCACAGTGACTCATGATGCAAATGTAGTGATAACAGACCTTAGACACAAGCACAGCCCAGCGATCATATACCAGCTGCCCAGCAAAGATATGCACCGGCAGAATTCTCCAATGAGATCGGCGGTTTAGGGACTGAGATTGGCTGCAGATCCACAGAGGGATCGTTGATGTAAAGAGGGATCTGGGGATCCAATTCCACAACACCTTGTAAATGGCAACATCAGTAAAAATGCCTGATACTGTTTACATGTTTGAAGAGGCTGTCCCAGTTGGGCGACCTAATCCGCCAGTTCTGGCGAGTTTGCCCTCGACTCATACTCGCAGCATGGTCGACACGAGGTCGTAGGAGGTCTTCGTAACTCTCCTTCATGCTCGACAGTGGCCTCAGCTAGGTCCTGGCGTTTTGTTTCAATATGTTAAAAAATGCCCGCGAGTAAAAAAAGATCGCCATGGAAAAAATCTTTATTTTTTTTTACTCGTAGGTTTAGTCATCGTAGGTCGTAGTAGGTCGGCATGTTAGTTGTAGGTAATCGAGGGTGGTTGAAGGTAGTTGTGGATAGTCTTCATCATAGTCGAAGGGAGATCGAAGGGAGGTCGTCTTCACTCTCCACTATTCGGTGTCCAATTTTCCCGGTTAGTCGTAGCTAGTCGAAGCTAGTCGAAGCTGGTCTTCAACATAGTCGAAGGAGGCCTTCAACATGACATTTTTTTAAACTCTTCTAAACTCGCCAATCATGTCACCCAAGTGGGACAGCCCCTTAAGAAGGAACTGCAGATGCTGGAAAATCGAAGGTAGACAAAAATGCTGGAGAAACTCAGCGGGTGAGGCAGCATCTATGGAGCGAAGGAAATAGGCAATGTTTCGGATCGAAACCCTTCTTCAGACTGATGGGGGGTGGGGAGCGGGGAGAAGAAAGGAGGAGGTTGTGAAACTGTCTCCGGAGAGAAGAGGAGAACTTCTTCAAAGTAGAAGAAACGTTGCCTATTTCCTTCGCTCCATAGATGATACTATTTACAGTTTAGTTTATTGCCACGTGTACCGAGGTACAGTGAAAAACTTTTGTTGCGTGCTAACCAGTCAGCGGAAAGACAATACAAGATTACAATTGATCCCTTAACAGTGTACAGATACATGATAATGGAATAACGTTTAGTGCAAGGTAAACCCAGTAAAATCCAATCAAGGATAGTCCGAGGGTCACCAATGAGGTAGATAGTAGTTCAGCATTGCTCTCTGGTTGTGGTAGGATGGTTCCGTTGCCTGATAATAGCTGGGAAGAAACTGTCCCTGAATCTGAAGGTGTGCGTTTTCACACTTCTGTACCTCTTGCCGGATGGGAGAGGGGAGAAGAGGGAGTGGCCAGGGTGCGACTGGTCCTTGATTATGCTGCTGGCCTTGCCGAGGCAGCATGAGGTGTAGATGGAGTCAATGGAAGGGAAGTTGGTTTGTGTGATGGTCTGGGCTGCGTCCACAATTTTTTGAACGATTCTCATAGGTCAGGGCATTGAGTATAAGAGTCAATAGACAATAGGTGCAGGAGCAGGCCATTTGGCCCTTCGAGCCAGCACCGCCATTCAATGTGATCATGGCTGATCATCCCCAATCAGTACCCCGTTCCTGCCTTCTCCCCATATCCCCTGACTCCGCTATTTTTAAGAGCCCTATCTAGCTCTCTCTTGAAAGTATCCAGAGAACCTGCCTCCACCGCCCTCTGAGGCAGAGAATTCCAGACTCACTACCCTCTGTGAGAAAAAATGTTTCCTCGTCTCCGTTCTAAATGGCTTACTCCTTATTCTTAATCTGTGGCCCCTGGTTCTGGAACTGTGGACCCTGGTTCATGATGCAAATCAGGAAGTCATGATGCTGCTTCATGACTTGCATCATGACGTATAGGCAGCATTTGGAGTATTGCATGCAGTTCTGGTCACCCTATTTGGGATTGAAGGGCCAGTTACTGTGCAGTACTCTTCGATGTTCTATGTTCATTGCCTATTAATTCTGTATCACCTAGAGTTAGATTAATCCACTGATGGGGACAGCAAGCCTTTGTTTTATGAGTTTAGTTTAGTTTAGGGAGATACATTGCGGAAACCGGCATTTCGGCCCACTGAGTCCGCACCGACCAGCGATACCCGTTCACTAGCACTATCCCACACACACTAGGGACAATCTACAATTATTAACAAAGCCAATTAACCTATAATAATAATAATAATGGATGGGATTTATATAGCGCCTTTCTAATACTCAAGGCGCTTTACATCGCATTATTCATTCACTCCTCAGTCACACTCGGTGGTGGTAAGCTACTTCTGTAGCCACAGCTGCCCTGGGGCAGACTGACAGAAGCGTGGCTGCCAATCTGCGCCTACGGCCCCTCCGACCACCACCAATCACTCACACACATTCACACACATTCACACACAGGCAAAGGTGGGTGAAGTGTCTTGCCCAAGGACACAACGACAGTATGCACTCCAAGCGGGATTCGAACCGGCTACCTTCCGGTCGCCAGCCGAACACTTAGCCCATTGTGCCATCTGTCGTCCCAAACACTTAGCCCATTGTGCCATCTGTCGTCCCTATAAACCTGCACGTCTTTGGGATGTGGGAGGAAACCTGAGCACCCGGAGAAAACCCACGCGGTCACGGGGAGAACGTACAAACTCCATACAGACAGCACCGCTGCACCACCGTGCTGCTCTATTTGAAATAAATCAGCTATGACATCGTACCTCTCCAACACATTTCTCCCAAAGATAGACAGAGAGAAGGAATCGGTGACGTTTCGGATCGAGACCTTCAGTCTGAAGAATGGTGGTGACTCGAAACGTCACCCATTTCTTCTATCCAGAGATGCTGCCTGTCCCACTGAGTTACTCCAGCTTTTTGTGTCTATAATAATCAGACCTGCGGACTGATTTCTACAGAACATTCCTTTGAGACACGAGTGTTGAGGCTTTGAACTGTTTCATATTTTCTAACAGGGCAGGAAATGGAGCTGAGAGGGAATGAGTTCAGATTAAGATTCTTGTGGTGCAGGTAAGGTTGGAGCAGCTCAGATTCATCGCCTTGGATGATTCAAACTGCAGAGAAAATGTAATAAAAAGTAACCGCAGGTGCTGGTTTTTACCAAAGATAGACACTAAATGCCTGAAGGGCCCCGATCAGAAACATCACTTATCCATATTCTCCTGAGATGCTGCCTGACCCGCTGAGTTACTCCAGCACTCTGTGAAACGTCACCTATCCATGTTCTCCACAGATGCTGTCTGACCCGCTGAGTTACTCCAGCACTCTGTGAAACGTCACCTATCCATATTCTCCACAGATGCTGCCTGACCCGCTGAGTTACTCCAGCACTCTGTGAAACGTCACCTATCCATATTCTCCATAGATGCTGCCTGACCCGCTGAGTTACTCCAGCACTCTGTGAAACATCACCTATCCATGTTCTCCACAGATGCTGTCTGACCCGCTGAGTTACTCCAGCACTCTGTGAAACGTCACCTATCCATATTCTCCACAGATGCTGCCTGACCCGCTCAGTTACTCAAGCACTCTGTGAAACGTCGCCTATCCATGTTCTCCACAGATGCTGCCTGACTCGCTGAGTTATTCCAGCACTCTGTGTCCATCTTCTGTACTGTTCCATGTTCTATGTACTCTGCGTAAAAGACTCCCCTATCTATTCCATTCATGATTTTCTACCACTCTATAAGACCATATAGTCGTAGCCTGCATATCCTCTCCCTGTAGCTCAGGTCCACAAGGTCAGGCACCAAGGAGAGGGTGAGTGAGAGGTTATTATTGTCACGTGTACTGAGGTACAGTGGAAAGCTTTGTTTTACACGCTATCCAAACAATAGGTGGAGCAAAGGGGATGATACAGAGTGCAGAATATAGTTCTCAGCATTGTAGCGCATCAGTTCCAGAGACAAAGTCCAATGTCCGCAATGGGGTAGAGGTGAATCGGACAGTACCCTAGCTTATGGAAGGACCGTTCAGAAGCCTGATAATAGAGGGGAAGAAGCTGTTCCTGAGTCTGGTGGTGCGTGCTTTCAAGCTTCTGTACCTTCTGCCGGACGGGAGCGGGGAGAAGAAGGAATGACCGGGGTGGGACAAGTCTTTAAAAAGTGTCAGTAAAAACAGCACAGCCTTTTTACTTTAGACTTTAGAGATACAGCGTGGAAACAGGCCCTTTGGCCCACCGAGTCCGCGCCGACCAGCGATCCCCGTACATTAGCACTATCCTACACACACTAGCGGACAATTAACATTTATACCAAGCCAATTAATCTACAAACCTGCACGTCTTAGGAATATAAGAGGAAATCGGGAATCCCAGTGAGGTCCCACGCACGTCAGGGGGAGAACGTACAAACTCCGTATAGACAGCACCCGCAGTCAGGATTGAACCCGGGTCTCTGGCGCTGTGAGGCAGCAACTCTACCGCTGCGCCACCGTACCATTCTGGTTTGATGCCAGTTTTTACTGTGACGGGCTCTGTTGTAGAACACTCAATGCAAAGTGACTGAAACACACTTACAGTATCTCCATGTAATTCTCATGAAGAATACATTAAAAGAAACGTAATTTCACCGTGGAGAAACAGATGAGAGGACAGGGATGAGATGACGTTGTACATTTACAAGAGGCCGATTAGAATTCAGCAAAGTCGAGATAGACCTGAGCTGTGATGGGCATTCGGTTGCAAAGAAGGTTGTGCAAAATGCCAAACCACTAATAAGCCGAGGTGCTCAGCGTAAGGGCCAGCAGACAGCCTCTGGGTCAGTTTATATACGCTAATCTTATTTTCCTCCTGCCAATTATGTCTTCTGATAACAGAGACTCCTGAAGTAAATGATGCAATTAACAGGAATGAAAGGTCACAGCAGGGTGACAGAGTAGTGGAGAAAACACTATGTGGGAATTACTTTCTACATCTCACTACTGAAGACGCAGAAGTCCAACAAGACAGTATTGCCATGATGAACAAATGGCCAAATAATCACACAGTCTTTCATTAATCAGACTCATTTACTGAATACTAAATTACTTAATTATAACATTTCCTTTTCATTGCATTGGCTAATTTGTTACGATTTTGCAACGGGCAATTATTTACCCCTTGAATCGTTGGTAAATTATATGTTTTTTATCCATAATCAAATTTTGATTTAATTCAATATCAATAAAATCACCTAATTTTCAAACTCAGAGTTGAGCTTGTTTAGCTTTAGTATAGGAATTCTGCAAGGAAACAGGCCCTTTGGCCCAACGGGCCCGTGCCGACCATATAAGATATAAGATATACCATATTGAGGGGGAATCTTATAGAAACTTACAAGATTCTTAAGGGGTTTAGGGGGTTAAGGGGTTAAGGGATTCTTAAGGGGTTCTTAAGGGGGCTAGATGCAGGAAGATTATTCCCGATGTTGGGGAAGTCCAGAACTAGGGGTCACAGTTTAAGGATAAGAGGGAAGTCTTTTAGGACCGAGATGAGAAAATCATTTTTCACACAGAGAGTGGTGAATCTGTAGAATTCTCTGCCACAGAAGGTAGTTGAGGCCAGTTCATTGGCTATATTTATGAGAGAGTTAAATGTGGCCCTTGTGGCTAAAGGGATCAGGGGGTATGGAGAGAAGGCAGGGATGGGATACTGAGTTGGATGATCAGCCATGATCATATTGAATGGCAGTGCAGGCTCGAAGGGCCGAATGGCCTACTCCTGCACCTATTTTCTATGTTTCTATGTTTCTATATAACATATAAAATTGTTAAGGGTTTGGACATGGTAGAGGCAGGAAACATGTTCCCGATGTTGGGGGAGTCCAGAACCAGGGGCTACAGTTTAAGAATAAGGAGTAAGCCATTTAGAACAGAGACGAGGAAACACTTTTTCTCCCAGTGAGTGGTGAGTCTGTGGAATTCTCTGCCTCAGAGGGTGGTGGAGGCCGGTTCTCTGGATGTTTTCAAGAGAGAGCTAGATAGACCCCTTAAAAATAGCGGAGTCAGGGGATATGGGGAGAAGGCAGGAACGGGGTATTGATTGGGGATGATCAGCCATGATCACATTGAATGGTGATGCTGGCTCGAAGGGCTGAATGGCCACCTATTGTCTATTGTCTATTGTCTATAATGAACCTTAGTTCTATTTAATTACTGTGGATAGAGCTCTTGAGGTTCACGGAATCAAGGGATATGGGGAGGCAGGAACGGGGTACTGATTCTGGATGATCAGCCATGATGATCATATTGAATGGCGGTGCTGGCTTGAAGGGCCGAATGGCCTACTGCACCTATTGTCTATGTTTCTATGTTTCTATAAAAAAGACACAAAGTGCTGGAATAACTCGTGAAACCCCTTCCCTCTTATAGAAGCAGATACAACCGTGAAATGTTGTACATATATGGATCAGAGGGGTTTAGAGGGTTAAATATGGGCACATGAGATGAACTAGCCCAGTATGCCAACTTGGTCAGCATGGACAAGGTGGGCCGAATGGCCTGTTTCTATTCTGTGGAGCTCCATGACTCCATAGCAAAAAACTTCAAATTCTATGCTATATATTAGCAATTAAGAACAAAAGGACATAGGTTTAAGGTGAGGGGGAAAGATTTAATAGGAATCTGAGGGTTAACTTTTTCACACAGAGGGTGGTGGGTGTATGGAACGAGCTGCCAGAGGAGGTGGTTGAGGCAGGAACTATTGCAACGTTTAAGAAACATTTAGACAGGTACATGGATAGGACAGGTTTAGAGGGATGTGGGCCAAACGCAGGCTGGTGGGCTAGAGTAACTAGGGCTTGTTGGCCGGTGTGGGCGAATTGGGCCGAAGGAACTGGTTCCATGCAGTATGACTGTGACTGACTCTATCACTCTTTGAGCTCTGACTAATATAGACAAATTTAATTAAGCAATGCACAGAGGCTGCAGAATTGTTGGCATTTAGGTGAAAATAATAATAGGACATTTTACAGTTCTCATTTGACATTTGAGATGTCCTTTGTAACATGTACATGTGACAGGACTGGAACTGACAAGATAATTATAGGGCTTACAGAAGGCACTGTTGGCAATCATTAACCTCATAATAAGGAGTCTCATCTTTAGACTTTACTTGATACATTAGAAATACAGCGCGGAAACAGGCCCTTAGGCCCGCCGAGTCCGCACATTATCCTACACACTATCATTATCCTATACTAGCACTATCCTACACACACTGGGGACAATTTTACTCCTTACACAAGTCAATTAACCTACAAACCCGCACGTCTTTGGAGTGTGGGAGGAAACCGGAGCACCCGGAGAAAATCCACACAGGACACTGGGAGGACGTACAAACTCCGTACAGACAGCACCCGTAGTCAGGATGGAACTGGGGTCTCTGGCGCTGTGAGGCAGCAACTCTACTGCTGCACCACCGTGATGCCCCTTATCTCCTCTGCAGCTTGGCTTATGCAGGAGTGTTAACTTCCAAATATAGCAGAGACACACAGAGTTGGGGAATCGAGAACCAGAGGATTTAGGTTTAAGGTGAGGGGGGAAAGATTTAATTTAATAAAATATTTAATAAGAATCTGAGGGGTTAGGGTTAGGGTTGGGGTTGGGGTTAGGGTTAGGTTTAGGGCAAAGAGCGGTGGGTGTATAGAACAAGCTGCCAGAGGATGTAGTTGAGGCTGGGACCATCGCAGTGCATAATCCTGTGCATTCCATTCTACATTCTATTATCCAATTAACTTAAAATAAGATATGGATTTCAAATGCTGCTTCCAAAACCTGTAGGAAAGAACTGCAGATGTTGGTCTAAATTAAAGGTAGAAACAAAGTGCTGGAGTAACTCAGCGGGCCAGGCACCATCTGTGGAGAACAGGGATAGGTGACGTTTCACAGTGCTGGAGTAACTCAGCGGGTCAGGCAGCATCTGTGGAGAACATGGATAGGTGATATTTCACAGAGTGCTGGAGTAACTCAGCGGGTCAGGCAGCATCTGTGGAGAACATGGATAGGTGACGTTTCACAGAGTGCTGGAGTAACTCAGCGGATCAGGCAGCATCTGTGGAGAACATGGATAGGTGACGTTTCACAGAGTGCTGGAGTAACTCAGCGGATCAGGCAGCATCTGTGGAGAACATAGATAGGTGACGTCTCACAGAATGCTGGAGTGTGCAGAACAGCAGATGCTGGTTTAAATCAATGGTAGACATAAAATGCTGGAGTAACTCAGCTGCCTGTCCCACTGAGTTACACCAGTATTTAGTGTCTACCGCTGCTTCCAAAATGCCATTCCACCGAGGTCAACGGGGCTAACCCAGAAGTGGAGCGTATAGTTTCCAACTTTAGCACCAACAACAGGGGAGAGATTTCACATCAGCTGCAATATCCTTCCCTGTAAAAGAGGCCAGACCTCTTTGTTCAGATCAAGTGGACATTGAGGCCTGCACCAGAAACACAGAGACACAGTCACAGTCACAGTCACAGAGTCACAGAGTCACAGAGACACGGAGACACAGAGACACAGAGACACAGAGACACAGAGACACGGAGACACAGAGTCACAGAGTCACAGAGTCACAGAGTCACAGAGACACGGAGACACAGAGACACAGAGTCACATAGACACAGAGACACAGAGTCACATAGTCACATAGTCACATAGTCACATAGTCACATAGTCACATAGTCACATAGTCACAGAGACACAGAGACACAGAGACACAGAGACACAGAGACACAGAGTCACATAGACACAGAGACACAGAGTCACAGAGACACAGAGTCACATAGTCACATAGTCACATAGTCACATAGTCACATAGTCACATAGTCACATAGTCACAGAGTCACATAGTCACATAGTCACAGAGACACAGAGTCACAGAGACACAGAGTCACATAGTCACATAGTCACATAGTCACATAGTCACAGAGTCACAGAGTCACATAGTCACATAGTCACAGAGACACAGAGACACAGAGACACAGAGTCACATAGACACAGAGACACAGAGTCACAGAGACACAGAGTCACAGAGACACAGAGTCACATAGTCACAGAGACACAGAGACACAGAGACACAGAGACACAGAGACACAGAGTCACAGAGACACAGAGTCACAGAGACACAGAGACACAGAGACACAGAGACACAAAGTCGTAGACATAGTCACAGGGTCACAGGGTCACAGGGGTCACAGGGTCATAGGATCTCAGACTCAGAGACGCAGAGACGCAGAGACACAGAGTCCATCTTTGGTATAAACCAGCATCTGCAGTTGTTTGTTTCTACAAAGAAGAACTACAGTGAGGTTAACTGGGCAATAAGTAACTTTCCCTGACATGGCGTGCAGGATAGAACTAGTCCACCTGGCTTTATCCTTCCTCCGCGTTAACATGTAGAAACTGCGTTCTCTCTCAGTGGGCCAAGTCAATGGTCGGCCTCTGGGGAGTGTTGTAGAGCAGAGGGATCTAGGAGTGCAGGTACACCGTTCCCTGAAAGTGGCGTCACAGGTGGGACTAGAGTAGCTGGGGCATGTTGGCCGGTGGGGGCAAGTAGGGCCGAATGGCCTGTTTCCATGCTGTATGACTCTAATACAACCTGCTCCATCCAATTAGTTACCTGCTGCTGAGAACGTTGGCTCTGCCAGGCTGGCGCTGTCTCTGGTGGTAATGAATGTGGTTTGCAAGCACGGCCACGACATTAATTACAAGATTCCGTTTCGGACTGCCCGTAAATCTAGATCATTCATGAGTTATTCCGCATGGATGTGAGATCATTCATATTTGCTGCAAAATAAAATATTGTGCTTGGCAATGCAGCGACATAACTGGGTTAGTTCCCTCTCCTCCTCTCTGCCTGGAATCAATTGATAATATTCATTGAAATTTGCAGGCTCTTTACATCCAATCGGACTCGAATTTTAACATTGGTTCCATTAATTAATTTGATTAGTGCGGTTGTCAGGGGTTGCGGGGAGAAGGCAGGAGAGTGGGGTTAGGAGGGGTATATATATAGTCAATAGATAATAGACAATAAGTGCAGGAGTAGGCCATTCGGCCCTTTGAGCCAGCACAGCCATTCAATGTGATCATGGCTGATTATCCCCAATCAGTACCCCGTTTCTGCCTTCTCCCCATGTCCCCTGACTCCGCTATCTTTAAGAGCCCTATCTAGCTCTCTCTTGAAAGTATCCAGAGAATCGGCCTCCACCGCCCTCTGAGGCAGAGAATTTCACAGACTCACAACTCTCTGCGAGAAAAAGTGTTTCCTCGTCTCCGTTCTAAATGGCTTATCCCTTATTCTTAAACTGTGGCCCCTGGTTCTGGACTCCCCCAACATCGGGAACAGATCAGCCATGGCGGAGTAGACTCGATGGGCCAAATGGCCTAATTCTGCTCCTATCACTTATGGACTTAGGATCTTATGAACAACACTTTTGTTATTCAATAAATTGTTGAATTTTTCTCAGTTCAGATTCGGCTTTTGCTCTGTTTTCCTTATTTTTATTATTATTTTTTTTTTAAATTGAGTTTATTTTGTTTTTACATTTATAAGCTTCCTTTTAAAGATTTAACTATATTTACATAGAGACCGGGAGGTCTATATTCATTGTGTATTTTGACACTGGTCTCATATCAGGTTATACCTGTTATTAATATAATCCTGATCCCTATGTATCAATACCATTGTTATGTTTATCACTATAGTTTTTGCTCTGTCTTTTTTTCTGTTTCATTTTTGCTTTGTTTTTTTTGTTTTTTTGGAAAAGAAAAAAAACCAATAAAAAGATTTTAAAAGAAAGAATAACACTTTTTTTTGCAGGAGGCCCAGCCTCCATTCCCCCAAATAAAACACTGACTTTTTCATAATTGAGAACATGTTAATCATTGCTGTGCTGTCTCAATGGTTTTAATTTACCACATATAAAGACGTAGAGTGGAATTCTCTTATTGTGCACACTATTCAGTAAAGTACTATTCAGTAAAGTACTATTCAGTAAGGCACAGTCTGCGATAAGTACAAGGTGCAGAGAGATAGTCTAATCAGACCGCATGCAAGAGTCACTCAGGTTTGGAGCCATTTTCTAGGTCCAGTCCAGTGCGTGCTCTGCGGCTCCTGGGGCGGGGCACGATCCAGGCAAGCCCCAGGCTTCTGCCAGGCCTCCAGCCGTCGCCTCCGTCTGGATGGTCCAGTGATCCGACAACTTTATCCTCGCCCGGCCACCTTCAGCAGCTGTGACCCAAATCGGGGCCCCCCTCCCGCAGCCGGCATTGAAGGCATGGAAGGCAAAACCCTTTAGTGTGGCACGGTGGCGCAGTGGTAGAGTTACAGCCTCACTGCTCCACAGACACGGGTTCCATCCTGACTACGGGTGCTGTCTGTACGGAGTTTGTACGTTCTCCCCGTGACCTGCGTGGGTTTTCTCCGGGTGCTCCGGTTTCCTCCCACACTCTAAAGACGTAGAGATCTGTAGGTCAATTGGCTTCTGTAAATTGTCAAGTTTAAATTGTCCCTAGTGTGTGTAGGATAGTGCTAGTGTGCGGGGATCACTGGTCAGCGTGGACCCGATGGGCTGAAGGGCCTGTTTCCGCGCTGTATCACTAAACTATACTAAACTAAACTGCATAACAAAATAATAAACTTATAATTGTAGACCCAGCTTCCACACGTTCTCTGCCTTTCACATTCAAAGATTCAGTCCACGTAGAGCCACAATTTGCCCAGTCTAATTTAGGAGTTCTTTATCTTCTACAAGGAATAAACAACACAGTGGGAATTGCATTAAGAACACATCAAACAATAAATATGACTTAAAAATTATAGATTGTAAAGACCGAGCGCAGAAATATGAATTCAAACCATTAATGCTCTCCATTAGTGAAGTGGCAACCAGCACGCTATCTTACAACATATAGTTATTAATTATCTTTAATATTGAGGAGCTGTTACAGGCTGTATTCCAGCTTGCCGCTGCAGCCTGCGTGTTTTTAGTTACCGAGAAGAACTCAGCAATTCCTCAGCTGCACCGTGTATGTTATTTGTTAAACAAATTTATTTTTATATTCCTGCTGATTAAATGCGCTTCATGAACATTAAATCTTGCAAATAAGTGACTGGAAAATATGTTGTGTGCATTTCCATTTGACAGTGAGAGAAAAGCAGTTAGTTTTTCTAATGGGAATGAAAGTACTTTTTGCTTCAGATATATTATTCTGATCTTTAAGCTCTGAATTATTTGACGACTGTTCTATGCGCCATCATTAACATTTGACCAGCTGCCTCTCTTTGCATGGTAATGCGTCCATGAAATAATGCTGGCAGCTGATTAGTTTGTTTTGTATTCACACTCAGGTGAAGTTGGATTTATAACTTCAGCAACTTGCAACTGTTGGATCTTTGAGAAGGAAAAACGCTGTTTTTTAATTATGCAAACTAACGAAGAAATCGATGGTGAAGCAAAGAGGATGATGAGCGATCAAGAAAATTGGCCGAGAATGAACTGCAGATGCTGGAAAAATCGAAGGTAGACAAAAATGCGGGAAAAACTCAGCGGGTGAGGCAGTCTGAAGAAGGGTCTCGAACCGAAACGTCGCCTATTCCTTCGCTCCATGGATGCATCAGTCTGAAGAAGGGTCTTGACCCGAAACGTCGCCTGTTCCTTCGCTCCATAGATGTTGCATCACCCGCCGAGTTTCTCCAGCGTTTTTGTCTACCGAAGAAGATTGTCCAAGAGTGTGGTGGCCGGTGGCGCAGCGGGTAGAGCTGCTGCCTCACAGCACCAGAGACCCGGGTTCCATCCTGACTACGGGTGCTGTCTGTACAGAGTTTGCACGTTTTCCCCGTGACCTGCGTGGGTTTTCTCCGGGTGTTACAAGTCACATTTCTATCAGGTTTATCAGTGGTCGTGGATCAAAGGGAAGGCAGGAAGGATCATTTAGAGTTTGTACAGACACAGAAGTTCGAGGAACAGCACCTCATATTTGGGAAGCTTACACCCAGCGGTATGAACGTTGTTTTATCCAACTTCAAGTAACTCCTGCAAAACCCCTTGCTGGGCTGAATGGCCTGTTTCTGTGACGAGTTGTATAGTTGGAATTGAGAAATTGGATGGAGGAGGGGTAAGGGGGGGGGGGGGGGCGATCACATTGTTGGGAATGTACTATGTGCCCCCAAATAGTCATGGAACATTGACTTTGTAGATGAGACTAAAGTGCAGGTATCATTGATGGCATTGATATTTATCAAAATAATTACTGCAGTATCTTGATCAGCGGGGCAAATGGGTTGAGCAATTGTTAATGCATATAAGTACAAGGTGTTCTATTTTGGGAAGTCTAATATGGGCAGGACCGACACAGTGAATGGCAGGGCTTCTGGGTAGTGTTGTAGAGCAGAGGGATCTAGGAGTACAGGTGCATGGTTCCTTGAAAGTGGTAGATAAGCTTGGTAGATAAAGTGGTAGATAAATGGTAGATAAGCTTGAAACAGGTAGATAAGGAGGTGGTCAACAAGGCTTTTGGCACTTTGGCCTTCATCGGTCAGAGTATTGAGTATAGAAGTTGGGAGGTCATGTTGCAGTTGTATAAGACGTTGGTGAGACCGCATTTAGAATATTGCGTTCAGTTCTGAGCATCATGGTATAGGAAAGATGTTGTCAAGCTGCAAAGGGTTCAGAAAAGAATTACAAGGATGGTGCCAGAACTAGAGGGTGTGAGCTATAGGGAGAGGTTGAGTAGGCTGGGACTCTATTCCTTGGAGTGCAGGAGGATGAGGGGTGATCTTATAGAGGTGTATTGAGTACAGAAGTTGGGATGTTCTGTTATAGTTGTACAAGATGTTGCTGAGGCCACATTTGGAGTATTGTGTTCAGTTCTTGCCACCCTGGAATAGGAAAGATGTTGTCAGGCTGGAGACAGTGCAGAGGAGATTTACAATTGCTTGGATTTGTGGGCCTGAGCTGAAGGGAGAGGTTGGGCAGACTAGGACTTTATTCCCTGAAGCAGAGTCGTCTAGGGGATGATCTTATAGAGGTGTTTAAAATCATTGAGACCTCTTACCAAAATGCCTGACACCACACACTCTACACTGAACACTCTCTCTGCCAGAGCTTCTCACTATCAATGTGGGGGTGGTGGGTGCATGGGACCAGCTGTCGGAGGAGGTAGTTGAGGCAGGTACTATGGCAACATTTGGGCAGGTATGAGGACAGGAAAGGGGCAAAGGAATATGGGCCAAATGCGGGCAGGTGGGGCTAGTATAGATGGAGCATCCTGGTGGGAATGGATCAGTTGGGCTGAAGGGTCTGTTTCCATGCTGTATGACTATGATTCTAAACTCTGTGACTCTATGATACTTATAATGAGCAGCACGGCGACACAGCGGTAGAGTTGCTGCCTCACGGCACCAGAGACCCGGGTTCCATCCTGACTACGGGTGCTGTCTGTACGGAGTTTGCACGTTCTCCCCGTGATCTGCGTGGGTTTTCTCCGAGTACTCCGGTTTCCTCCCACACTCCAAAGACATGCAGGTGTGTAGGTTAATTAACTGGCTTTGCTATAGTTATAAAATTGTCACCACTGTGTGTATGTTAGTGTAGAGGAATCGCTGGTCAGTGCGGACTCGGTGGGCCGAAGGGCCTGTTTCTGCGCTATATCTCTAAAACTTAAAGGCTATAAACTAAAACCTGCAGATAGAAATTATAATTATCAGAAGATAAGACAGGTGCAATGTTATACAGAGGAAAAGAAAGTAATGGAGGTTTATTACCTGACAAAAATAGTAATTGTAAGCCGACAGTGTTCAGGGCACATACCATGATGTGGGTTATCAATGAAGGTGAGATAATGAGTGAGGTATTTGCACACTTAGTGTTAGTTTAGTTTAGAGATACAGCGCGGAAACAGGCTCTTTGGCCCACCGTGTCTGCACCGACCAATGATCCCCGCACACTAACACTAATCTACACACACACACTAGAGACAATTTACTTTCACCAATTAAACCTACAAACCTGCAGGTATTTGTAGTGTGGGAGAAAACCAAAGATTTCTGTGAAAACCCACGTGGTTACGGTGAGAATGTACAAACTCCATACTGACAGCGCCCGCAGCCAGGATCGAACCCGGGTCTCTGGCGCTGTAAGCGCTGTAAGGCAGCAACTCTACCGCTGTGCCACCGTGCCTCCCCTACTAGCTAAACACTTGTTAAATAAACAAGAGGACACCACCCCCCCCCCCCCCCCCCCGCCACCCCAGGGATCCAGATTTGATCCAATTCCTGCTTAAAATCAGATCACTTGACAGGCCATAACTTTTTCAAAGGAAGTCCTGCCAAAATGTACAAGAGTTTAATTTAAGAAGATAGACACAAAGTGCTGGAGTAACTCAGCGGGTCAGGCAGCATCTGTGGAGAACATGGATAGGTGATGTTTCACAGAGTGCTGGAGTAACTCAGCGGGTCAGGCAGCATCTGTGGAGAACATGGATAGGTGATGTTTCACAGAGTGCTGGAGTAACTCAGCGGGTCAGGCAGCATCTCTGGAGAGAAGGAATAGGTGACGTTTCAGTTCAATTTCCTTCTTACCAGTACCCCAACAGAAGGAGTGAGCTGATGATGCCTGGTGGGGCATCAATGGAGGGGCACTAAGGAAGGTTAGAGTCATAGAAACAGGCCCTTCAGCCCAACTCGCCCACACCGGCCAACAAATGTCCCAGCTACCCTAGTACCACTTGCCTACGCTTGGTCCATAATCCTCTAAACCTGTCCTATCCATGCACCTGTCCAACTGTTTCTTAAACGATGGGATACTCCCAGCCTCTACTTCCTCCTCTGGCAGCTTGTTCAATACACCCACCACCCTCTGTGTGAAAAAGTTACCCCTCAGATTCCTATTAAATCTTTTCCCCTTCACCTTAAAGCTACATCTTCGGGTCCTCGATTCCCCAACTCTGGGTAAAAGACTCTGTGTATCTACCTGATCTATTCCTCTCATGATTTTGTATACCTCTGGAAGATGCCCCCTCATCCTCCTATGCTCCATGGAATAGAGACCCAGCCTACTCAACCTCTCCCTATAGCTTATGTAAATCCTGGCCGAAATAAAGCAGAGGATCCATGCATTCACAAGGTCTTTTAGCTTTTTCTGTATTTCTGTATAAGAAGCCACAGGCTGCTAGCTGGTGCCGTGAAGTCTAGGTCCCAGTAGATAAGGATGGTCCAAGTATCTTTGTAATTGTTAGTATGTATGAGAATCTTGCAGAGGAGCTCCAAGGTATTGTAAATGCGTGAGTTTGATTGGATTGCAGCAAAGGAATTGTAAATAATGTAAATGATGTTTACACGACAGTTACCCTGGTGTTTGTTGATTGGCCAAAGTGATAAGCCCTGGTGGAATTGTTCTGTGTACCAGGGTAAATGTTGCATTATTCGGTTGACTAGCTTCCTTCCAGAAACATCTGTAAGAAACATTGTTTTAGACTCGCTGTAATTGGGTTGGGGAACTGTCAATAATGTATTGATGTAATTGATATGTTTGATTAGATTGTTTGGTGAATCACCCCTAGGTAGTTCGGCACCTCAAGGTTCGTGGACCTATAAAAGGTAGCCCCTATTTAGATCGGTGTCAATCTTCTGGAAGGTTGCTTGGGACTGCGTGATCTTTTGGGCAGTGTCTGCTTGCACGAGGCTGAAGGGCTTGGCCAGGCAGTGACAAGGATCAAACCCACAGTGGTTTAGGTATTGTACAGAGGAATTTGTGTTTGTTCTAAAAATAAAGATTAGTTGGTCCAGTGCTTGAGGCAGTGTTTTTTACTGAACTAGACTAGGGGGGTAAGCTTGGACCCGTGGACTCTTGGCGTGGAGCGGGTGAACCCTCGCTGGGGCTCGCTGGAGGGGAGCGCTCCGTTTCGCTGGCCCGGGGCAGCCGGCAGCCTGAAGTCGCAGCCTAAAGCCGCGGTCTGCAGAGCTCCAGCTGGTGCGGCGTCTACAGCCCGGCATCCCTCGTGGGGGACCCGGGGGAAGAAGAAGCTTCCACCGCCGGCCCGCGGCCAACTTCTACCGCGGGGCCGGCATGGACTTACCATCACCCCTGGAGGGGAGCTTCGACCGCCGGCCCTGCAGTCTACGGTGCTTCTGGCTGCGGCGGGGACTTTAAATCTCGACCGCCGGCCTGCGGCCTACAACAATCTAAAGCCGCGGTCTCCGGTGAGGAAGAGCCGATCCTGGACTGACTGGACTCTGGTCCTGTACACGGGGGGGAAATGGAGGAGGACTGGCCAAATTTTTGTGCCTTCCACCACAGTGATGAATGCTGTGGTGGATGTTTGTGTTACAGTTTTATTGTGTGTTCTTTATTATTGTACTGCTGCTGACAACCCAAATTTCCACCAACCCTGGTTGTGTGGCAATAAATTATATCTATCTATCTATCTATCTATCTATGAAGGCCAATGTGCCAAAAGCCTTGTTGACCACCTTATCTACCTGCGACTTGACCTTCAAGGAACCATGCAGCTGTACTCCTAGATCCCTCTGCTCTACAACACTACCCAGAGGCCAACCATTCACTGTGTAGGTCCTGCCCTTTTTCGACTTCCCAAAATGCAACACCTCACACTTCTCTGTTAAATTCCATCAACCATTCCTCCGCCCACCTGGCCAATCGATCCAGATCCTGCTGCAATCTTTCACAACCATCTTCACTATCTGCAAAACCGCTCACTTTTGTATCATCTGCAAACTTGCTAATCTTGCCCTGTATGTTCTCATCCAAATCATTGATGTAGATGACAAACAGTAACGGGCCCAGCACCGAACCCTGAGGCACACCACTAGTCACAGGCCTCCAGTCCGAGAAGCAACCTCCCACCATCACCCTCTGCTTCCTTCCATGGAGCCAATTTGCTATCCATTCAGCTATCTCTCCTTGGATCCCATGCGATCTAACCTTCCAGAGCAGCCTACCATGTGGACCCTTGTCGAACGCTAAACCATATCACTCTAAACCTGTCCTTTCCATCTACCTCTCTAACTGTTTCTTAAACGTTTCCAAATATTATTATTATTTAATTCTATAAAAGACTTGAATGAAGCAGATGTGTGTGTTAACAGCCGTATAGTGATTTCAGGGTCAGTATTGTTGATACTAAGTTTTTAATTCCTCTCTGATTAAAATTAATGTTCCTCGTAACCTGCTTTACATTGATAATTAACTCCTCTTGTCATTCTGATTTTTCTTATCCCGTTTAACTAGCTTATTATTCATCTAGTTTCACCAATTATAGCTAACAAAAGACCTGTCACACTGACCCACTTTCCATTGGATGGCAGTAGTTCAGGTTGTACAAGGATATCATTTTTAATTGGTGCACGAGAGGAACAGTAACGGATTTGGTCAAAGTTGATGCTGGGTATTAATAGGAAATACACTGTCAACTAGAATGGCAGGGGATAGCTGATGGATGTGCTGGAAATTTCATTTTTATTTTTTAAATCACAGTGGCAAAGCAGGTAGAGCCAATGCCTCACAGCACCAGAGACCCGGGTTCCATCCCGACTACTGGTGCTGTCTGTACAGAGTTTGTACGTTCTCCCCGTGACCTGCGTGGGTTTCCTCCGGGTGCTCCGGTTTCCTCCCACTCTCCAAAGACGTGCGGGTTTGTAGGTTAATTGTTCCTCTGTAAAATGCACCCTAGTGTGTCGGGAGTGGATGAGAAAGTGGAGTTTCGATACAATGCGATATTTTGATTAGCTGCAGAAATGTGCAGAGAACTTACAAATGGTGATTAACCTGAGCAAGTGTCAGGTGTTGCACTTTGGGAGGTTGAATGTAAGAGAGAATGTAACGTTAATAGCAAGACCCCGGACTCTAGCACTACCCTACAAACTAGGGACAATATACAATATTACTGAAGCCAATAAACCTATAAACCAGCATGTCTTTGGAGTGTGGGAGGAAACTGGAGCACCCGGAGAAAACCCACGTGGTCACGGGGAGAAACTCCATACAGATAGTGCCCGTAGCCAGGATCGAACCCAGGTCTCTGGAGCTGTGAGGCAGCAACTCTACCGCTGCGCCACCGTGACGCCCTGGATAAAATACTGTGCATTCACGGTATCTATACCAGGTAAATGGATAGGACATGTTTAAAGGGATATAGGCCAAACGCTGGCAGGTGGGACTAGTGTAGATGGGACATTTTGGCCGGTGTGGGCAAGTTGGGCCAAAGGGCCTGTTGCCATGCTGTAAGGCTATGACACTATGACTATTAGATCACCCCTCATCCTCCTGCTCTCCAAGGATTAAAGGAAAAAATGTCAGAAGTTCATCAAATAAACATTTATAATTTCAGTTATCTATAGAAGAATGAAGTTACATCACAGGAAAATGCCTTGATTTTGTTTCACCAGGAGAGGTATTGAATCGCGGCTTCTCAGAAGCCTGCGTTAGTGTGGAGGCCAGAACTGGCGTCATAGTGATGATAGACACAAAATGCTGGAGTAACTCAGCGGGACAGGCAGCATCTCTGGAGAGAAGGAATGGGTGATGTTTCGCTTCGAGACCCTTCTTCAGACTGAGACTTCTTTAGACTTCAGACTTGGGTCTGAAGAAGGGTCTCAACCCGAAACATCATCTTTTATCCAGAGATGCTGCCTGCCCCAAGTTACTCCAGCATTTTTTGTCTATCTTCGATGTTAACCAGCATCTGCAGTTCCTACCGACATGTAATGGTAATCTCTATAGTCACGTGTACCATTTTTTTTACATACAAATCAGCAAGGCAATCCCTGTACATAAACACAATCGCCACCGTCAGAACAGAACGTACAGAACTGACCACTGTGTTCATATATAAGAGGCCTGGATAGAGTGGATGTGGAGAGAATGTATCCACTAGTGGCAGAGTCTCAGACCAAAGGTCACAGCCTCAGAATTAAAATTAGAATTAGAATCGGGTTCCTGTATAGATGTCAGGGTTTATGGGGAGTAGGCAGGAGAATGGGGTTGAGAGGGAAAGGTAGATCAGCCATGAGTATATGGCGGAATAGACGTGAGGGGCCGAATGGCTTTATTCTGCTTCTAGAACTTATGAACTTCAAGATTCAAGAGAGTTTATTGTCATGTGTCACAGATAGGACAATGCAATTCTTGCTTTGCTTCAGCACAACAGAAAATAGTATGCAAAAATAAATACAGAACAGATCAGTGTGTCCATATACCAATGAATATATACACACACACACATAAATAAACATATAAAGTGCAATGGGCTATTAATGATCAGAGTTTTGTTTGAGTTGAGCTTAATGGCCTGATGGTGTGGGGAAGCAGCTATTCCTGAACATGGATGTTGCAGATTTCAGGCTCCTGTACCTTCTACCTGAAGGCAGCGGGGAGATGAGTGAGTAGCCAGGATGGTGTGGATCCTTGATGATGCTGGCAGCCTTTTTGAGGCAGCGACTGCGATAGATCCCCTCGATGGTAGGGAAGACAGAGCCGATGATGGACTGGGCGGTGTTGACAACTTTTTGCAGTCTTTTCCGCTCCTGGACGCTCAAGTTGCCGAACCAACATGTGTTTTTGTAAGTTCTCCCCGTGACCTGCGTGGGTTTTCTTTCCGGGTACTTCGGTTTCCTAACACTTCAAAGACGTAAAGGTTTGTAAGTTAATTGGCTTGGAGTAATTGTAACTTGTTTGTAGTCCCTGCTTCCCCGCTCTATATCTAAACTAAATAGCGTGGCAGAATTCGTGCTGCTCTACACCTGGAGATGGTTTTACATTTGTTCTGACAGAATATTTCAGACATCTTGTATTTGAATATTTCTCTTTGATTTGGCAGCTGCTTAGTTTATTCCGCACAAAAAAGAAATATTCCTGAAAGTTGCAAGGAGAATTAAAGATTACGGTCAATCCTGGGACAGGTACAAACTCAATGAGGTGCTCTGGATTCAAGTTGTCTCATCCTTGTCTCCATAGCCAGTCACCTTGTCTGATGGACAGATGCAGTATAATATAGATAAATGTGAGGTTATCCACTTTGGCGGCAAAAACACGGGGGCAGATTATTATCTCAATGGGGTTAGGACGCAGGCAGTGAAGAAAGCTAATGGAATGTTGGCCTTCATAACAAGAGGAGGTCAGTATAGGAGTAGAGAGGTTCTTCTGCAGTTGTATAGGGCTCTGGTAAGACCACACCTGGAGTATTGCGTACAGTTTTGGTCTCCTAATTTGAGGAAGGACATCCTTGTGATTGAGGCAGTGCAGCGTAGGTTCATGAGATTGATCCCTGGGATGGCGGGACTGTCATATGAGGAAAGATTGAAAAGACTAGGCTTGTGTTCACTGGAGTTTAGAATGATGAGGGGGGATCTTATAGAAACATATAAAATTATAAAAGGACTGGACAAGCTAGATGCAGGAAAAATTTTCCCAATGTTGGGAGAGTCCAGAACCAGGGGCCACAGTCTTAGAATAAAGGGGAGGCCATTTAAGAATGAGGTGAGAAAATACTTTTTCACCCAGAGAGTTGTGAATTTGTGGAATTCCCTGCCACAGGGGGCAGTGGAGGCCAAATCACTGGATGGATTTAAGAGAGAGTTAAATAGAGCTCTCGGGGCTAGTGGAATCAAGGGATATGGGGAGAAGGCAGGCACGGGTTATTGATTGGGGACGATAAGCCATGATCGCAATGAATGGCGGTGCTGGCTTGAAGGGCCGAATGGCCTCCTCCTGTACTTATATTCTATGTTTCTATGTTTCTATGGAGATAGGTGGAGGTAGACACAGAAAGCTGCAGTAACTTAGTGGCTCAGTCAGCATGGATAGACACAAAATGCTGGAGGAACGTTACAGTGGCCCCTACAGCCTGTCCGTCTTTTTTGTTTGTTTTGTCTAGTTAATGTAGTTGTTCGTGTTTTTTAATACTGTTTTTAAATGTGTATATGTGGGGGGCGAAGGGGGGAAATTAAAAAAAATCCCTTCCCTGCACGGGAGACCCAACCTTTTTCCTGTCGGGTCTCCGTTGTCGTTGGGGCCTAGCACCGTGGAGCGGCCTCCAGCCTGAACGACCTGGGGGCTCCAGTCGTGGAGCCTGCGGAGCTGCGGACTACTCACCATCATGGGGCTGGCTGGCATCGGAGCCTGGGGAGCGGTGGTGGCTCGCTGCTGCGGCCCGACTCCAGAGCTCGGAGGCTGCAGCTGCAGACCGGTGGACTGTCGGGATATCGGGAGCTCGCGTGTCCGGGTGGAGACCGCTTTTCGGAGCACCCGCAGCGGCAACTTCTCCAGCCCGTGTCGCGGGGTCGCCCGGCGCAGCCTAAAATTGTCGTGGGACTTACCATCGCCCGCCTGGGGCTTCGACATCGGGAGAGAAATGGTGCAGGGGAGAGAAAAGACTTTGCCTTCCATCACAGTGAGGAGGAGATTCACTGTGATGGATGTTTGTGTAAATTGAATTGTTTGTATGTCTTGTAGGAATTGTCTTTGTTAGTATGGCTGTGGAAATGGAGTTTCGTTTGAGCCTCACTGAGGTTCAAATGATATGGAATAAATATTGTATTGTATATTGTATGGTAGTTTTCGTCCCATTTGAGGAAGGATATTCTTGCTATTGAGGAAGTGCAGCAAGATTAATTCCCGGGATGGTGGGACTGTCATATATTGAAAGAATGGATCGACTGGGCTTGTATACACTGGATGAAAAATTTAGAAGGATGAGAGGCTCTCTTATTGAAACATATAAGATTATTAAGGGTTTGGACATGCTAGAGGTTGGATACATGTTCCCGATGTTGGGGGAGTCCAGAACCAGGGGCCACAGTTTAAAAATAAGGGATAGGCCATTTAGAATGGAGACGAGGAAAAACTTTTTCACTGAGAGTTGTGAATCTGTGGAAGTCTCTGCCTCAGAAGGCAGTGGAGGCCAATTCTCTGGATGCTTTGAAGAGAGAGCTAGATAGGGCTCTTCGAGATATGGATATGGGGAGAAGGCAGGAACGGGGTACTGATTGTGGATGATCAGCCATGATCACATTGAATGGTGGTTCTGGCTCGAAGGGCCAAATGGCCTACTCTTGCACCTATTGTCTATAATCTATTGTCTATAATGTTCATACCGCTGGGGTGTAAGCTACCCAAATGAAATATGAGGTGCTGTTCCTCCAATTTGTGCTTGGCCTCACTCTGACAATGGAGGAGGCCCAGGACAGAAAGGTCAGTGTGGGAATGGGAGGGGGAGTTAAAGTGCTGAGCAACCGCGAGATCAGGTAGGTTTAGGCGGACTGAGCGGAGGCGTTCAGCGAAACGATCGCCTAGCCTGCGCTTGGTCTCGCCAATGTACAGAAGTTGACACCTGGAACAGCGGATGCAGTAGATGAGGTTGGGAGGAGGTGCAAGTGAGCCTCTGCCTCACCTGGAAAGACTGTCGGGGTCCTTGAGGGGGAGGTAAAGGGACAGGTGTTGCATCTCCTGCAGTTGCAGGGCAGTCACGGTGGTGCAGCGGTAGAGTTGCTGCCTTACAGCAAAATGCAGCGCCAGAGACCCGGGTTCGATCCTGACTACGGGCGCTGTCTGTACGGAGTTTGCACGTTCTCCCCGTGATCTGCGTGGGTTTTCTCCGAGAACTTCGGTTTCCTCCCATATTCCAAAGACGTACAGGTTTGTAGGTTAATTGGCCTGGTAAGATGTTACATTGTCCAAGTTGGCGATATGCAGAGTACATCCCTGCCGACTACAACATTCAGAAGGTTCAGAAGGTTCAGAAGGAACGTACCTGGGGAAGGGGTGGTTTGGGTGGGAAGGGACAAGTTAACCAGGGAATTGTGATGGGAATGGTCTCTGCGGAAAGCAGAAAGGGGTGGAGACGGGAAGATGTGGCCAGTGGTGGGATCCCGTTGGAAGTGGCGAAAATGTCAGTGGATTATGTACTGCATGCGACGGCTGATGGGGGTGAAGGTGAGGACAAATGGAGATGGAATACAGTGCAGCAAAGTGTGGAGTCACGCAATTTGGTAGTCGGAATAAAGGCATAGACTATTTTCCAGATATCGGAGGTGCAAAGGGACTTGGGAGTGCTGATTGAATGGCGGAATAGACTTGATGTGCTGAACTCTTAGTTTGCATGCATGACCTCAATGGTCAATGGTTCAATGGTGCCTTATGTATCACCTTTAGAGTATTAGAGACCGCATTTAGAGTGTTGTGTTCAGTTCTGGGCACCCTGTTACAGGAAAGATGTTGTCAAGCTGGAAAGGGTACAGAGAAGATTTATGAAAATGTTCCCAGGACTAGATGGTCTGAGCTACAGGGAGAGGTTGAGCAGGCTGGGTCTCTATTCCTTGGAGCGCAGGAGGATGAGTGGTGATCTTATAGTAGATGGGGTGGGAGATTGCGACCTTCACGTGGTCTGCCCTGTTTCGATGAATGCAATCAACCCGGCGTGCACAATCAAATAAGATCAAGTAGTACAAGTTCCTATGGGACTAGGGGAGATTATGTGTTCGGCATGGACTAGAAGGGTCGAGATGGCCTGTTTCCGTGCTGTAATTGTTATATGGTTATATGGTTATAAGTTGTCCTACAATTAGCGGCTGTGCACGCCATACGCAAGAAGAAGAGAGTAGATGCACCATATCTCTTGCCCAGAGTAGGTGAATTGAGGACCAGAGGACACAGGTTTAAGGTGAAGTGGTAATGATTTAATAGGAATTTGAGGGGTGGTAGGTGTATGGAACAAACTGCAGAAGAGGTAGTTGAGGCAGGGCCGATCCCAACATTTAGACAGGTACATGGATAGGACAGGTTTGGGGGGATATGGACCAAACGCAGGCAGGTGGGACTAGTGTAGCTGGGACATGTTGGCCGGTGTGGGCATGTTGGGCCGAAGGGCCTGTTTTCACGCTGTATCACTCTATGACTTTATGCAACTGCACAATGGAACTCATTTTGCATATATTACACATGCGGACGCCGACATTATTGGTTCCATTATTCAAAGTCCAAAGTCCAGTCAGCCCGTGCGCTCGATGTCCTGGAGCAGTTCCCGTGAATCAGCGTCCCTCTCCTCTCCTCTGCTCTCCTCTCCTCGCCCGGCCATCCCGGAGAAGCCTCCTGCAGCCGACCTTGAAGGCGCTGGAGGCATTACCCTGGTTCACCCTCCTCCCGGCCCTTGCTCCTCGTGCCCCACGTCTCCAGCTCCCTCCCGGTCCCACGGACCCTGAGCCTTCAGGTAGGTTCCCGCTGTTGCGCGTGGGCCAAAGGGCCTATTTCCGTGCTGTATGACTCTATGCTTCTCATCTCCCAGTCTGCAGGTACCATTAGAACAATTAGGACAGAGATATGGACAGAAGGGTGCCACGATGGCGCAGTGGTAGAGTTGCTGCCTTTCAGCACCAGAGACCCGGGTTCAATCCTGACTACGGGCGCTGTCTGTATGGAGTTTGCACGTTCTCCCTTTGATCGTGTGGGTTTTCTCCGGGTGCTCCGGTTTCCTCCCACACTCCAAAGACGTGCAGGTTTGTATGTTAGTCGGCTTTGGTAACATTATAAATTGTCCCTGGTGTGTGCAGGACAGCTTTAGTGTGCGGGGATCACAGGTCGGCGCGGACTCGGTGGGCCGAAGGGCCTGTTTCCGCGCTGTATCTCTAAACTAAACTAAACTTAAAAAACGAAACTTCACCGTGATGTGTTTTTCATCTTTGCTTCCGTTCGCTCCCCAAAAGCCGTAATTCACGTTCTTTATTCATTATCAGAAATTACTTTCAGTAACTTTGAAATGTAGATCTTAATCCACAAATATGAAACAATCAGCCTGTGAATATTTTATGTATTTGTTAATAACATGCCTTAGCCACTGGAGTAATAAACTTGGTGAGCGACATGATTTAAATCATTGATTTATGTCATTGTTCCCATTCTTGGTAAAACATCAATCTACAGTCAATGGCTGCTATTTATAATTATAATATTATACCATGACTTATACTCTCAGTTTTTGACTTAATTAACTACTGCTAATATTGAGATAGTCACTGAGTCACACAGCACAGAAACAGACCCTTCACCCTAACTCATCCATGCCGACCAACATGCCCTATCTACGGTAGGCCCATATCCAGCAATTGGTCCATATACCTCGAAACCTTTCATCTCCATGTCTCAGAAACATAAAAAATAGGTGCAACAGTTGGCCATTCGGCCCTTCTAGCCAGCACCGCCGTTCAATATGATCATGGCTGAACATCTAAAATCAGTACCCCGTTCTGCTTTTTCCCCATATCCCTAGATTCCCCTTGCCACAAGAGCTAAATCTAATGGTTGCTGCCGTCAACGATGGCAGCCTCGCCAACAGTCTGTCTGTCTTTTTTGTTATTTTCAGTGTGTTTTAAAAGTATGTGTTAATGTTCTCTGGTTTGTTTTATGTGGGGGGGGGGGGTGGGGGGAGGGGGGGTCGGGGGAAACTTTTTTTCAATCTCTTACCTTGCCGGAGATGCGATGAGGATGCAGGGTGACTTGGACAGGTTGGGTGAGAGATGCATGGCAGATGCATATACATCTGCATATGTGGATAAATGTGAGCTTATCCACTTTGGTGGCAAGAACAGGAAGACAGATTATTATCTGAATGGTGTCAAGTTTGGAAACGGGGAAGTAGGCTGTGATGAAAGCTAATGGCATGTTGGCCTGCATAGCAAGAGGAGTTGAGTATAGGAGCAACGAGGTCCTTCTGCAGTTGTACAGGGCCCTAGTGAGTATTGTGTGCAGTTTTGATCTCCAAATTTGAGGAAGGACATTCTTGCTATTGAGGGAGTGCAACGTAGGTTTACAAAGTGAATTCCCGAGATGGCGGGACTGTCATATGTTGATAGAATGTTACATTTGTGTTGATTGTGTGTTTTTGTCATTTTTTAATTATATGTATGACTGCAGGGAAACAAAATTTCGTTCAGACCGAAAGGTCTGAATGACAATAAACTAATCTAATCTAATCTAATCTAAAGAATGGAGCAGCTGGGCTTGTACACTCTGGAATGTAGAAGGATGAGAGGGTATCTTATTGAAGCATATAAGATTATTAAGGGTTTCGACACACTAGAGGCAGGAAACATGTTTCCTATGTTGGGGGAGTCCAGAACCAGGGGCTCCAGTTTAAGAATAAGGAGTAAGCCATTTAGGACTGAGATGAGGAAAAACTTTTTCACCCAGAGAATTGTGAATCTGTGGAATTCTCTGCCTCAGAAGGCAGTGGAGGACACTTCTCTGGATACTTTCAAGAGAGAGCTAGATAGACCTCTTAAAGATAGCAGTCAGGGGATATGGGGAGAAGGCAGGAACGGGGTACTAATTGGGGATGATCGGCCATGATCACAATGAATGGCGGTGCTGGCTCGAAGGGCTGAATGACCTACTCCTGCACCTATTGTCTATTGTCTATTTTTTATTGTCCCTGCCTCAACAACCTCCTCTGGCAGCTCGTTCCATATAACCACTTAGTGAAAAAGTTGCCCCTCAGTTTTGTATGAAACCTTTTCCCTCTCACCTTAAGCGTTATGTAGTTATGTATCTTGTTGCTTTTTTTTTGTATGACTGTATGGTAAATCAAACTTCACTGTATCTCAGCACATGGGACAATAAAGGACCATTGAACCATTGAAGCCATAAGTCATTATTTTTTAAATTATTATTGCTTTATTTATATAGCACATTTTAAGTCAACTTGCATTGACACCAAAGTGCTTTACATAAATTAAATAATAAATTTAAATACAAACCATAGAAAAAGGTTAAAAATAAAGAAAGAAAGAAAATGAACACAACACATTATAGAGTTCAACACAAACATCCCCCCACAACAGAATCAAAAATGTCCACTGTGGGGAAAGGCAGCAGAAAGTTAAGTCCTCTTCCTCTGAAACACCCGAGGTCGGGGCCCATTTGTGGCCTTGCAGCCAGTCCGATGTTTTCAGGGCCCTCTTGCCGTGAAGCTGGAACACTGGCGTCGGGTGAAACAATTCCTCAAGCGGCTTGGAAAGTCTGGAGCGGCTGCCTCCTCCCCGGAGACCGGAGAACTCGTAGACTTCGGGCCGCGCCGGTTGGAGCTCCGACCCCGGCGAACTCGATCCCTGGCTCCGCAGCGCTCCAAATCCAGCGCCGCCCGCGGCCGGACGCCCGTAGCCACAGCTCCGCGATGTTTGGATCGACGGCCTCAGCGCTCCGGTGCTTACCTCACGGCGACCCGGCAAGGCATCGCCCGCTCCGTGGCTCCGCTCCGTGATGGTGTCCTTGCGCTGCGCCGCCGCCGAAGCTGTAGTCCCGGCCGGTCCCGACAGGAAACGCCGCTCCATTCTCGATGGTAGGCCGCGAGGACGGGGCGAAGAAACAGCTCGGAGGGATGCTGCCTCTCCGACCAGGTAGGGGACTAAGAATTAAAGTTTCCCCCTTCCCCCCCCCCCACCCACCACATAAAAGAGCTCCACTAACATTTTGGACAGGACTTAAAATAAAAAAAAGGTGAAGAGACGGACTGTGGGCAGGCTGCCATACACAGACGGCGCCCACTCCCGCACATCCGCCATCTTAAGTCATAGGAGCAGAAATAGGCCATTCGGTCCATCGAGTCTACTCCGGTATTCAATCACACCTGATCTATCTCTCCCTCTCAATCCCATTCTCCTACCTTCTACCCATAACCCCTGACACCGTACTAATCAAGAACCCATCAATCTCCACTTTAAAAATAGACAATAGACAATAGGTGCAGGACTAGGCCATTCGGCCCTTCGACCCAGCACCGCCATTCAATGTGATCATGGCTGATCATCCTCAATCAGTACCCCGTTCCTGCCTTCTCCCCATATCCCTTGACTCCGCTATTTTTAAGTGCCCTATCTAGCTCTCTCTTGAAAGCATCCAGAGAACCTGCCTCCACTGCCTTCTGAGGCAGAGAATTCCACAGACTCTCCGCTCTCTGTGAGAAAAAGTGTTTCCTCATCTCCGTTCTAAATGGTTTACCCCTTATTCTTAAACTGTGGCCCATGGTTCTGGACCCCCAACATCGGGAACATGTTTCCTGCCTCTAGCGTGTCCAAGCCCTTAACAATCTTATATGTTTCAATGGGATATCCTCTCATCCTTCTTAACTTCAGACTATACAAACCCAGCTGCTCCATTCTCTCAGCATATGACAGTCCCGCCATCCTGGGAATTAACCTTGTAAACCTACGCTGCACTCCCTCAATAGCAAGAATGTCCTTCCTCAAATTAGGGGACCAAAACTGCACACAATACTCCAGGTGTGGTCTCTCTAGGGCTCTGTACAACTGCAGAAGAAAAATACCCATTGACTTGGCCTCCACAGCCGTCTGTGGCAATGAACTCAGGGTTACCACCTTCCTGCTCATCTCCATCCATACACCTATGTCTCCTGGTTATTGATTCCCCTACTCTGGATAAAAGACTGCGCATTCACCCTATCTATTCCCCTCGTGATTATATCCACCTCCATAAGATCACCCCTCATCCACCTGCGCTCCAAGGAATAGAGGCCCAACCTTTCCCTATAGCTCAGCCCATTGTGCTCTGGCAATTCCCTCGTAAATCCTGCACTCTTTACAGCATATTGATTGTCCGGTTTAAACCAGCATCTGCAGTTCCTTCCTACACATGGATGAATGAAAGTTGGCATTGGGAACTTATTAAATCTCCCCCCCCCCCCCCCCCCCCCCCACCTTAAACCTATGTCCTCTGTTTTTCAATTCCTCTACTCTGTGAAAATCTCTCTGCATCTACCTGATCTATTCCTCTCATGATCTTGTACACTCCCCTCATCCTCCTGCGCTCCACGGAATAGAGTCCCAGCCTACTCAACCCTCCCTATAGCTCAGCCCATTGAGTCCTTACAATTTCCTTGTAAATCCTGCGCCCTTTACAGCATATTGAGATCCTTGCTATCGTGGGGTGACCAAAACTAAACACTATAACTTCAAATAAGGCCTCACCAACATCTTCAACAACTGTAACAGGATGTCCCAAATTCTATACTCAATAGATAGATACAAAGTTGTGGCCTACCCTCAATATACTCACTCTATACTCACTACCCTAACGGATGAAGGCCAATGTACCAAAAGCCTTCTTTACCTCCCTATCTACCTGCGATGCTACTTTCAGGGAACTGTGTACATGTACTCTGAGACCCCTCTGCTCTACAACACTCCCCACTGTCCTGCCTTTCACCAGGAAGCTCTGACTTTCCAAACTGCAGCACCTCACACTTAGCTAAGTTTTCTCGGCCCGCTACCCCAGCTAATCATCACCCTGCTGCCATTTTTGATAACCATCTTCACAGTCCACGATACCACCCATTTACAGTCACCTGCAAACTTAATAACCCTGCCTTCTACTTTCTTTTTAAATCATTAATATACACCACAAACAGTAACAGGCCCAGCCCTGAACCCTGAGGAACACCACTAGTCACAGGCCTCCAGTCCAAAAAACAACTTTCCAATCATCCTGGACACAAAATGCTGGAGTAACTCAGCGGGTTAGGCAGCATCTCTGGAGAGAAGGAATGGGTGAAGTTTTGGGTCGAAACTTCTTCAGACTTCACCGCCTTCCAATCTTCCAGTTGAGTCTCATTGTCTGTAACTGGTTTTCACCCGAGCCCACAGCTAACAATTCCTTTATCATCGTTACTTTTATGCATATCTTTCATTCATTTGTTCTACAACTCTCTACATCAACGTCTATATCTCTCATTTCCCTTTCCCCCGACCCTCAGTCTGAAGAAATGTCTCGACCCGAAACGTCACCCATTCCTCTCCACAGATGCTGCCTGACTCACTGAGTTACTCCAGCACTCTGTGAAACGTCACCTATCCATGTTCCCCACAGATGCTGCCTGACCCGCTGAGTTACTCCAGCATTTTCGTGTCTATCCTCGTTTTAAACTAGCATCTGCAGTTCCTCCTATACCTTCCATCACCACCCTCTGCTTCCTTCGGTGAAGCCAGTTCTGTCTTCCTTGAAGCCAATTTCCGTTGAATGCTGACTATTTTGTCCGAATGTTGAGTTTTCAGCTTTTAGGTTGGAAGAAGTCTGATCTCCGCACACTTGACTCCGTCTAATTTGTTCGACACCCCTGTCGAAAGACAAAAAGTAAAATCACAAAGCCAGTGAACAAAAATCAAAAGCCAGTGAACAGAAATGTAACGTTTCCTTTCAGAGTTGAAAGCCGTTGCATGTGATGTCTCGGCAATGTTTAACCCAAGCAGTTAGATCACACCTACGCCCTGATTCATCCTCATTCAACTGTGGGATGAAAGAACTGTCAGCTGTCAGCCTTCAGCTGAGTTTCAAACGCACTATAAAGAAGCCTGGTTTGCCCACCTGTAGCGCAGAAGAGGAAGTATAATAGTAAGATTAAACGAGAACTTACCAGTTTGAAGTTTGATCTGTATTTTATGAGGAGTTACAATGAGGGATTACGTGAAGAACCCGCTCAGTGCGCAGGCGCGGCATACTTCCAAGCAGCGGTGTGGAATCACAGATAGACGCAGTTATTTTGAAGTAAACATAGTAAAGATAAGGAGACATCAATTTATTAGTTTGATCCATATAATGAGGGTGGGAGCGGAGGGCACGTAATCCCTCATCGTAACTCCTCATAAAATACAGATCAAACTTCAAACTGGTAAGTTCTCGTTTAATCTTACTATTTTCCTTCGGAGTCACGTGAGTGACTACGTGAAGATTTCAAAGCTCTGTGATTTCAAACCGTGTAACAGTTTCATTTCACTCACTGCCGAAGTTCTTGAGGGAGGAAGTGTTATTGTAATGAACCAATGAGTCTATTTGTAGAAAAACACAATGGTATTTTTTAAACAATAACAACAAAGAATTAAGTTGCTCCCCTGGGCTTAAATTAAATATTTGCAGTTCGTAAATCTTTACTGCAAATAAACCAGGTTTTGCCAATGGCTTATTATAAAATTTCTGAACGGTCTTTCCCCCCCCCCCCCACCATCCTGCTGTAGCCAGGATGTGGTCTATAGACATGTCCATTCTTTAGCCGTCGACATGGATGCTGCCCTGGTGGAATAAAATTTGTACATGTTAGTGTTTATCCCAGCAGTTTCTAGCACCTGCTTGAGCCATCTCGCAATGGTTTGGCTCGTCACCCGACCATAAGGTTTTTGTGACTGACCCACAAGGCTTTTCATCTCCCTCGAATATTTTGGTTGTGTCTATGTAGGATAGTAGGTGTGTCATGGCACATAACCGTGGTTCTGGTGGGTAAGCCACGACTGGATTAGGTGTTCCTGGTCTGCTCTGTTTGATCAGTCGCTGGATAACGACAGATCTGGTCTGGAGCTGTGATCATGTTGTCCAGTCGCAATAGGTGTAGTGACTGGACCCTCTGAGCGGATACAAGTGCCATCAACATGAGCGTCTTTAGTGTAGCTTGCTCGAGGCCGGGGGATCTGGCTGGTGGCCATTCCCTGAGATATGTCAGGACCACACTGATATCCCAAATATGGGTATACCTGGGCTTAGGGCTTGATATTGTAAATGCCCTTCATCAGTTTTACCACCAGTGGATGGGATCCCATCGCCTGTTGTCCTGGCGCTGGTTTGAGATAAGCAGAAAGAGCACTCTGCGCTGTGTTGATGGCACTGTAGCTGATCCCTACATCGTGGTGTAGATAGGCCAGGAACTCCAGTATGTTGGTGGCTGTAGCTGTTGCGTATGTTGTCCGTTTCCTGGCAGTACTTCTCCCTTTTTTGATGCTGGTTAAGTACTGCCTCTTGGTGGATGTTCGAAGGGATGCCGACATGGTGGTGATGGTTTGTTTGGACAATCCCAGTTCCAGGTAAGGTCTGTTCAAACTTGCAACCCAGGCGTTTAATTTTCTCATGGCATGGGTGTTTAGCTTACCTGGTAGGGAAGTAGCTGATAGCCAAATATGTCTTTCGACACACCATTGCCAAATCATGTTGACCAATTTGTCGCATGATAATGATTTCATGCCACCCATATGGTTAATATAAGCCATCACCATAGTATTTATCAATTTGTAACCGAACATGCAAGTGCTGCATATTAGATACATATGCTTTTAAACCATAAAAGGCGCCCAACATCTCTAGATAGTTAATGCCCAGTGTAAGTAGTAATGATGACTCTAGGTTAGTTCATCTACCACCTGTGCTGGATATGGAGTTAGTCGCTCCCCAGCCTTGAGCACTGGCATCTGTTTGAGTAACTAAAGTAGGGTTAGTGATAAAGATAGGGCTGAAACTATGCCAAACGATTTCTGCCCACCACTGTAGCTCTGATATTGCTTCAGTGGGTAAGTTCATGACACGATTATAGTGACCTGTATGTCGTTTTATTGCCTGTACCTTTGCTCTCTGTAAATTTTTTGATAGTGCAAAGGTCCGAATTGTGTAGCCGGAAATGCTGCTACCATTTCCCCAATTACTCTTGCTACTTGTCGAATAGTTGGTCGCTCGTTGACCATTAAATTGTTGCATGATTGTGCTAATTCAACCATTTTTGCCTTTGGCAAGGTAACAGTCATATGGACTGAGTTAATTGTGAAGCCCAGGTAGTCCATGATAGTGGATGGCTTCAACTTAGATTTATCTGGATGTAGGATGAACCCCAGAGTTTCGAGGAGCTGTTTTGTAGCTGATACTGCTGCCACAGCCAATTCCATCGTTTTCCCTACTATCAGAATATCATCCAGATATGCCATGACAATATGTTTTTGTTTTCTTAGTATTGCCATGGCTGGGTTCAATATTTTGGTGAATAATCTTGGGGCTGAAGTTAGCCCATAGGGCAATGCTTTGTACCATCCAGATAAATTTTAGGTATCTGCGATGATCCTTGTATATGGGTACTAGATAGTAAGCATCTTTAAGATAAATGCTTGCCATGAAGTGTCCTTTGGAATTCAGTTGTTTGGGAGTAACATATGTCTCCATTTTGAAATGTATATACTTAACAAATTTGTTTAGTGATGTTAAATCAATGATGATGCGACAGCCACCATCTTTTTTGGTTTTAGTGAATATATTCGATACAAATTCCAAAGGTTCATGTTTGGTCTTTTCGATGACCCCTTTGTGATAAGTCTCACCAATTCAGCTTGTCCCTCACGTTTCTCTTTGACGGAGGGAGAAATACCCTTTGGGGCCATTGTTGAACTGGCGGCGTTTTTTCTGACATGAATTGTATTTTATATCCTGTAATGTTGTTGAGTATATACTTGTCACTCGTGACCATACCCTATGCTTCTTTAAACAAGTGTAATCTCCCCCCTGTTAATAAAGCACCCTTATTCTCTATATGCTGGTAGGGACCAGACCCACTTACCTCCATGGTTATTGGCGATTCTGTTTCTTCATTTTCCTGAAGATTTTGTTCTGACGTGCTGGCGATGTTGGGGGGAGGCGCATTTTCCAGAGGGTCCGCTGCGGGCCCTGATCTAAAAAGATCTTTGGGGATAATGTGCGGACCCCAAGCGTTCACCTGTCCCATATTGCGGACGTCGACTGGTGGATGCCGTGGGGTGCTGCCGCTTGGGTATCGGAGGTCTTGGTTTGCTCGTCCCGGGGCCTGCCCTCATTAGGCTGAAGGTTTTTGATGCTTCCTCCATCTCCTTCAGTTTTTTATTGAGATCTTTCCCAAATAGCAGCGCGCCCGTCTCCGCAGCTGGGGCTTTACACAAGCTTGCAAATTTGGGATTGAGGGCAGGTCTTATGTTTCCCTCCGGAGATTGTTGATCTCAAATTGTGTGGTACACATTAATGCCAGCACATCCTGCTGGCAGGTATCCATCTCCGTGGTCTCCACGGAACGAGCAAAGGCTGTGATGGCCGACGTCAGGAGCCTTAGGATTCGCTGTAACTTGAGTTCTTGGGACCGGATGTGTGACCCCACATGCCCCCAGATTTGGCTGTTGACACTTTTTACTTTGAGGGCCTCACAGTTTTCTGGTGCTGTGTGTTGTTTCAGCACCTCAGCGAGCACCTTTTCCAGTAATGGTTTATTGGATAGATGGTTGATGCTGGCCGCCATTCTTGGTTCCAGCGGTGCTCCAGCCCGTGGGGTTGCTACAAGGCGGTCCATCACACCCAACAGCTCTTCCTGTTCCTGCACCCCTGGCATACTCCCGAATTCGTCCGCCTGCCCCTGTTCCAGACCAGCCCAGCCCTGGTCACCAATGCTAGCCTCCAGTAATGAGGGAGCAGAGGGCAGTGCATGAAACACTGTGGAGGGGGTGCCTGACCTCCCTCCACGAGAGCGCTCTTTCTGCGCATCTCGCTGGAGCTGCTCCAATAGCTGTTGGATGCAGCTCAGGCGGCTGTCTCTCCTCCATTTAGGTGGAGACATGTCCCCGTCCGACGAATCGGACGCCACCGGCCGGATGCCTGTTCGGATGGCTAGACATCCAGCCCGCAGTTCAGGCACTAGCGGGACTGGGCTCGGCGCGGTGATGGGGATAGCGGAGCGCCCGGTAATTGTTCCTACCGCCTTCTTCTGGAGCTTTTGTGCCTTGTAGAAGCGAGAGCGCCCCTCAAGCAGCGCGTCTCGCAGGCACCTGCTCCGTGAGCCGCTCCAGCGGCTCAGGCGGCTCTCTCTCCCCCCGTGCGGGTGGAGAGACGTCCCGTCCGAAATTGGGAACACCTGCCGGATGCCTCTTCGGGTGACTATGCATCCAGCCCGCTGCTCAGGTACTAGCGGGCTGGGCTCGGCACAGTGTCGGGGAATAGAGGAACACCGGGTCGCTCCTACCGCCTGTTGCTGCCCCCCTCCCCGACGGGAAACGTTCCTCCTTGAACGGGGGACAGTTTTGTTCCAGAGCCTTTTTCTCTGTCTGTAAAAAACACAAGCAGAAAAAGGCTCACCTGTAAAAGAAACCCGACCTCAGGGTACTCACCTGACGGTCCGTTTCATTCTGTAGCGGGAGCGCCTAACTCCCGTTGCAGCCGCTGTTGCACTGCTGGCGTAATGCCGCGCCTGCGCACTGAGCGGGTTCTTCACGTAGTCACTCACGTGACTCCGAAGTAAAATCATTCTGATGGATTCGCCCTTGAGTGTTCGAGGAACCTTTGTGAACTTTACTTCATGGAGATGGGGGAACAAATCTTACCCAGATAGCGCTGACTGCAGCTAATCTTGTGTAGGAAGGAACTGCAGATGTTGGTTTAAACTGAAGATAGACACAAAATGCTGGAGTAACTCAGCGGGACAGGCAGCATTTCGGAATTAAAGTGTTTGGCAATCGGGAGATCAGGTCGGCCCAGGCGGACTGAGCGAAGGTGTTCAGCGAAACGATCGACCAGTCTATGTTTGGTCTCACCGATGTATAAGAGTCTACACCTTGAACAATGGCTACAGTAGATTAGTTGTAAGTCCTAGCCTGCTCAACCTCTCTTTGTAGCTCGGGCCATCGAGTCCTGGCACAATGAAGGCAGGTCCATGAACCCGTAGACTTTGTCTTGCTGAAGCAACCAACAGCAGGTTGGTTTGGTTGGCGTTGTACTGTACTGAACTGTCCTGTCGTGATCCGCACTGCTCTTTATTAGCATTAACAATTGCTGCAAGTTCCAGGCTCTGTGAAGTTCTCATGCTGCAGTTACATTAGCATTTCAGAGAGCATCATGTTAGCGATGTACTGTGAACTGAAAAAGCAAATAGAACTCTAGGCTTCTCAGCAATTTCAATATATAAACGCTTAAAACGTCCATTTAAATCCAGAAAATATATTTCATAACAATTCAAACCAAGGATTAAGATGTCATATATCTCCTGGCATCAATTTCTTTTCAAATCTATGTTCCATGAAAAGATAGTTTCAGAGACAAATTACTTATTTCAGTCCCATCAACTTAAAAGGTGCCCTGAATTCATATGAAACATTTTTTTTCTTTTGAGGATTCCTTGGAGTCAGAAGATTTCAAAGGAAATCATAAATAAACCAGTTCAAAAAGTGGGGCAGGTAATATGGATTGTATTTGCAGAAGAAAAATTGATGGAATAACACCAGATACAACTGCTTCCGAGATAATGAGAATTAGTTATTGCAACAATACACTGGCTCAAACTGTTCATCATAAGAACAAGCAGATCTTCAATCTATTTTCTCATATACACTAAAAATGTTATTACTGTCTATATCTCTCGTTTCCCTTTCCCCTGACTCTCAGTCTGAAGAAGGGTCTCGACCTAAAATGTCACCTATTCCTTTTCTCCAGAGATGCTGCCTGACCCGCTGAGTTACTCCAGCTTTGTGTATCTATTCCTCAAATCCCACTCTTGGAAACACAAATTGTGTGGTAGAAGGCATAGTTGGCAACATCCAACTAAATAAATCTATTTTGCAAGTTTCTTTTCTTTTGGAAATTTAGTAAGACCTTTGACAATGTTCGGTATTATACATTTTTTTGAAGACGTGACCAAAAAGGTCGATGAGGGCAGATCTGTAGATGATGTGTACATGGACTTCAGCAAAGCATTCAACAAGTTTCCTCGTGGTAGGCTGCTCTGGAAGGTTAGATCACATGGGATCCAAGGAGGGATAGCTGAATGGATAGAAAATTGGCTCCATGGAAGGAAGCAGTGGGTGATGGTGGAAGGTTGCTTCTCGGATTGGAGGCCTGTGACTAGTGGTGTGCCTCAGGGTTCAGTGCTGGGCCCGTTACGGTTTGTCATCCACATCAATGATTTGGATGAGAACATACTGGGCAAGATTAGCAAGTTTGCTGATGATACAAAGGTGGGTGGTTTTGCAGATAGTGAAGATGGTTGTGAACGATTGCAGCAGGATCTGGATCGATTGGCCAGGTGGGCGGAGGAATGGTTGATGGAATTTAATACGGAGAAGTGTGAGGTGTTGCATTTTGGGACGTCGAACAAGGGCAGGACCTACACAGTGAATGGTAGGCCTCTGGGTAGTGTTGTAGAGCAGAGGGATCTAGGAGTACAGGTGCATGGTTCCTTGAAGGTGGAGTCATTAGACAATAGACAATAGGTGCAGGAGTAGGCCATTTGGCCCTTCGAGCCAGCACCGCCATTTAATGTGATCATGACTGATTATCCCCAATCAGTACCCCGTTCCTGCCTTCTCCCCATATCTTTAAGACTCCGCTATCTTTAAGATTCCTATCTAGCTCTCTCTTGAAAGCATCCAGAGAACCTGCCTCTGAGGCAGAGAATTCCACAGACTCACAATTCTCTATGAGAAAAAGTGTTTCCTCGTCTCCGTTCTAAATGGCTTACTCCTTATTCTTAAACTGTGGCCCCTGGTTCTGGACTCCCCCAACATCGGGAACAAGTTTCCTGCCTGTAGCGTGTTCAAACCCTTAACAATCTTATATGTTTCAGTGAGATTCCCTCTCATCCTTCTAAACTCCAGAGTGTACAAGCCCAGCTGTTCCATTCACTCAGCATCCCGGGAATTAAAGTAGATAAGGTGGTCAAAAAGCTTTTGGCACATTGACATTCATCAGCTGATGAATTGACATTCATCAATATTATCATATTGAGTTTAGAATTTGGGAGGTCATGTTGCAGTTTTATAAGACGTTGGTGAGGCTGCATTGGGGGTGTTATGACTTGGGCATGTATGGGTGCTGAAAGCACTGGCTCACTTATCTTCATTGATGATACAACTGCTGATGGTAGTAGCATAATGAATTCTGAAGTGTATAGACACATCCTATCTGCTCAAGTTCAAACAAATGCCTCAAAACTCATTGGCCGCAGGTTCATTCTATAGCAAGATAATGATCCCAAACATACTGCTAAAGCAACAAAGGAGTTTTTCAAAGCTAAAAAATGGTCAATACTTGAGTGGCCAAATCAATCACCCGATCTGAACCCAATTGAGCAGGCCTTTTATATGCTGAAGAGAATACTGATGGGGACTAGTCCCCAAGTCCGGCAAAAGCTAAAGATGGCTGCAATACAGGCCTGGCAGAGCATCACCAGAGAAGGCACCCAGCAACTGGTGATGTCCATGAATCGCAGACTTCAAGCAGTCATTGCATGCAAAGGATATGCAACAAAATACTAAACATGACTACTTTTATTTACATGACATTGCTGTGTCCCAAACATTATTGCCTCAAAAAGGCTGGCAGTATCATCAAAGACCCACACCGACCTGGCCACACACTCATCTCCCCGCTACCTTCAGGTAGAAGGTACAGGAGCCTGAAGACTGTAACAACCAGGTTCAGGAATAGCTACTTCCCCACAGCCATCAGGCTATTAAACCTGGCTCGGACAAAACTCTGATTATTAATAACCCATTATCTGTTATTTGCACTTCATCAGTTTACTTATTCATGTATGTATATATTTATATAATGGTATATGGACACACTGATCTGTTTTGTAGTAAATGCCTACTATGTTCTGTGTGCTGAAGCAAAGCAAGAATGTCATTGTCCTATCAGGGACACATGACAATAAACTCACTTGAACTTGAATTTGAACTATGGTGCCCTGAAATGGGGGGACTATGTATAAACACTGTTGTAATTTCTACATGGTGAAACCAAAATGTATAAAAATGGCCTTTATTAAAATCTGACAATGTGCACTTTAACCACATGTGATATTTTCTATTACAAATATCAAATTGTGGAGTACAGAGGCAAATAAATAAATGATGGGTCTTTGTCCCAAACATTATGGAGGCCACTGTAGATGGAAAGGACAGGTTTGGAGGGATATGGACCAAGGGCAGGCAGGTGGGACTAGTGTAGCTGGGACATTGTTGGCCGGTATGGGCAGGTTGGGCTGGTGGGCCCGTTTCCACACTGTATCACTCTATGACTATGACTCTATGACTCTCTGAGTGAGGGCTACATGTATATATATCTAATTTGTTTTGTTGTGCTATTCTTATAACAAATGTAAAGCACTTTGGCCAACGAGAGTTGTTTTTTAAATGTGCTATATAAATAAATGTGACTTGACTTGACTATGAAACGTGTTTCATAATTACATCAACTAGAAGTTGCAGTCAGGGACATAGTGATCTCTTCGTCCAAGTTTGCCCCTTATTTCTCACAGCCCTTTGAATAAAATACCCTTTGCTCCCAGCACTGACAATTTGTCCAAGCCACGTGATGTAGTTAAAATGCTCTTTTGAACCCTAATTGCCCTTCATTTTCACAAATCCTTTTGCTAAAATATCAAGTCATTGTTGCTGTAAGTGCAACGTGTGCCCGCGCGGTTTGCCAGATAGTTGTCCTTTATCACTGCCTGTGGTTTACAGCGTCTGACTCATTACTGCAGGTCAAGGTGCCCTGTTGCTGTGGTGAGGTAGTTTAATCTGCCTGCCTGTGTCTGAACCTTTACAGGTAGGATTAACTCAGCCCAGCCTGCAGACTGGCAAATCTCACACTCGCAGTTGGAAGCTAATTGCCAGTAATTACTCAGCTTTTGCTGATCTCAACCTTAACGGCCGCATTAAAGGAGCCTCAGAGAAAGACACACGTCTTTCTTTCCTTCTCTCCAGAGATGCTGTCTGTCCCGCTGAGTTACTCCAGCACTTTGTGTCTATCTTTGGTTTAAACCAGCACCTGCCGTTCCTTCCTACACTTCTTATTTTACCAGGCGCTGCCTGGATTGGAGGATTTCAGCTACAGGGATAGGTTGGACAGATTTAGAGTCACAGTCATAGTGTCTATCAGTGTGGGTACAGGCCATTTAGCCCAACTTGCCCACACCAGCCATTATCACCCACCTACACTAGTCCCACCTGCCTGCTCTTGGCCCATATCCCTAAAAACCTGTCATATCCATGTACCTGGTTAAATGTTTCTTAAACATTGCGACAGTCCCTGGCTCAGCTACCTCCTCCAGCAGCTGTTGAGAGGGAAAAACAGATCAGCCATGAATGAATGGAGTAGTAGACTCGATGGGCTGAATGGCCTAATTCATTATAGTACGTTAGGATAGTCCCTGCCTCAACTGCCTCCTCTGGTAGCTCGTTGCATACACCCGCCACTCTTCACATCTTTCCCCGCTCACCTTAACGTATGTCCTCTGATTCTTGTTTCCCCTATTCTGGGCAAGAGACTCTGTGCGTATACCCAATCTACTCCATTCTCCTGCCATCTCCCCATAAACGCTGACATCCATAATTATCTAGAACCCACCAGTCACAGACTCACAGAATCATAGAGTCATACAGTGTGGAAACAGGCCCTTTGACCCAACTTGCCAACAATGTCCCATCTACACTAGTCCCACCTGCCTGCGCTTGGCCCATATCCCTCCAAACCTGTCCTATCCATGTACCTGTCCAACTGTTTCTTAAATGTTGGGATGATCTCCACCTTATAAGGTGGACTTGGCCTTCCCTGTAAGAATCATACTTTTACTCCAAAATAGAGAGAAAGATTGCAAGAAAAGTTCCAAACCTGAAAACAAGATCAACAATGTTTTACTTTGATATTTTGTTTAAAATCCAAAAATATTAAAATCGTTATTGGAAATTTGTAATACAAAGGATTGTAAGTTTCACCATCACTGAAGGTCACGTTCTCAGCGAGAGGCTTGGATTGTAAATTATTCTGCTTCCTTTGTTCTGACCCTTGAGGAAGAAATGCAGGAGAACAATATATTCCTGCTTTACACTTCAGAGCGTGCACAGTGTTTAATATTGAAACTGGCAAATGATAAGTCACTGTTCTTGAACCCCAGCAGGTGACAAACTTTTAATTTTATGGATGAATTAGTAAAAAACATATTAATATCTATATTATAATTACAGTAAATCTCTTTTGATTAGCAGAGTTAAACGTGCAACTTTGAAGCGTGTCGCAATACATTAGGAAACTAAAATCTATATATCTAAGATTTAAATGTGAAGAGTCAAAAAGCTACGATAATTGGAAATGTGTTGGAATGTTTTATTGAAGAGTCTCTCTTTGGGGTTAACTGGAGCGGCACGGTGGCGCAGCGGTAGAGTTGCTGCCTCACAGCGCCAGAGACCCTGTGTTCAAAAAGGAACTGCAGATGCTGGAATATCGAAGGTACACAAAATTGCTGGGGAAACTCAGCGGGTGCAGCAGCATCTATGGAGTGATTCTGACTACGGGTGCTGTCTGTATGGAGTTTGTACCATCTCCCCGTGATCACATGGGTTTTCTCCAGGTGCTCCGGTTTCCTCCCACACTCCAAAGACATACATGTTTGCAGGTTAATTGGCTGGGTATAAGTGTAAATTTCCCAAGTGTGTGTCGGGTAGTGTCAGTGTGCAGGGATCGCTGGTCGGTGCGGACTCGGTGGGCTGAGGGGCCTGTTACCACGCTGTATCTCTAAACTAAACTGGATTGTTTTTCTTCCTTGAAATCTCTGCCTTAAGTATGAGAAGGGAAAATCATTCTTCAGCTTTTGATTGCGTGCTGTTCAGAACGCCCTTGTTCAGTTTAGTTTACTGTCACATGTACCGAGGTACAGTGAAAAGCTTTTGTTGCGTGCTAACCAGTCAGCGGAAAGACAATACATGATTATAATCGAGCCGTCCACAGTATACAGATACATGATAAGGGAATGATTTTTAGTGCAAGGTAAAGCCAGTAAAGTCTGATCAAAGATAGTCCGATAGTAGTTCAGGACTGCTCTCTGGTTGTGGTAGGTTGATTCAGTTGCCTGATAACAGCTGGGAACTGGCCCTAAATCTGGAGGTGTGCGTTCTCACACTTCTGTACCTCTTGCCCGATGGGAGAGGGGAGAAGAGGGAATGAGACTGGTCCCTGATTATGCTGCTGGACTTGCCCAGGCAGCCTGAGGTGTAGATGGAGTCAATGGAAGGGAGCTTTGTTGCTAGTAGGTGGCAACAAGATAATTAGCCATTAAAATGATGTGTGTGTCTAGCCACACGATCTCCATCCCTCGGTTGGTGCATTGGCAGCTGTAATGATGGCAGTGAAGTAATTCTATAATGTGTGGGAAATGGCTTCTCTTGATGTCCCAACGAATGGGAAATTTTCTCTACTGCCCACAGGCCTACTGCCATTACAGTCACTAGATTATTTGGTGATGACTTTAGAAATACAGCGTGGAAACAGGACCGATCAGCGATCACCCCGTACACCAGCACTATCCTACACACTAGGGACAATTTACAATTTCTTACCAAGCCGATTAACCTACAAACCTGTGCGTGTTTGGAGTGTGGGAGGAAACCGGAGCACCCGGAGAAAACCCACGCAGGTCACGGGGAGAACCAACAAACTATGTACAGACAGCACCCGTAGTCAGTATCGAACCCGGGTCTCTGACGCTGTGAGGCAGCAACTCTACCGCGGCGCCACCGTGTCGCTCAATTACTGTCAAACAATAATTTGAAGTTTTTTTGCGCCTTTAAATTCACCAGTTGTGACATTTATCACTTTCCCTTCAACGGTGCAAGTGATTTTTAGATTAGTTTAGAGATACAGCGTGGAAACAGGTCCCTCGGCCCACTGGCTCCGCACCAACCATCGATCACCCATTCGCACAAGTTCTTTGCTGAGAACATAGAACATAAAACTGTACACTGCAATAAAAGGCTATTCGGCCCACAATGTCTGTGCTGGCCGAGATGCCAAAACCACCACATACAGTATCTGCATCTTATCTCAATGTTATCCCACTTTCTCATCCACTCCCTACACACGAGGGGCAATTTACAGAGGACTCATTAACTACAAACCCGCACGTCTTTTGGGACATGGGAGGAAACCGGAGCACCCGGAGGAAACCCTCGCAGGTCACAGGGTGAACGTACAAACTCTGTACAAATAGCACCCGAGGTCAGGATCGAACCCGGGGCTTTGGCGCTGTGAGGCAGCAACTCTACCATTGCGCCACCGTGCCGGACATCTATACATCTTTTCTTCGGCCCACTTCAGTCGTGGCTGACCATGGGTGTCTCCAGGGTGCTATTCCCTATGTGGAGGACGCCTGTGCGTGACTTTGTTTAACGTGGGGAGACTGGTGCACAGACAGCCACCCCACGGTCCTTGACAGATCTGGGTCAGGATCCAGTGGCGTGGAGTCCAAGACGACCGGAGACCCTTTTCTGCTGCAGCCTTCATCCGCCTTCCCAGCCGTTGTGACGCTCCACTAAGGTCAGCCGTCGTCCTCCACCTGTTCCACCGTTGAGGCCTTGGTTGGATTGGCTCTTTGTCAGTGACCTCCCCCTCGACCTTACCGCCATGGGTGGCCCTACCAGGGGCATAGCTCCAGAAGGCATCGCTCTCAGGATCTCAGGACCACACAAGCTTCTCCATCACGACAAGGTGACGATCCACGGAGAAGATCTATACATACACACAAACAATAATAGCGTCATAAGACAAAACCAATGCCCCTAAGTCTATGTAGTTCAGAGCTTATTTTGAGGTTGTCTGGTTTAATAGCCTAATGGTTCCCAATGTTGGGCGAGTACAGAACCAGGGGCCACAGTCTTAGAATAAAGGGGAGGTCATTTAAGACTGAGGTGAGAAAAACCTTTTTCAGCCAGAGAGTTGTGAATTTATGGAATTCCCTGCCACAGAGGGCAGTGGAGGCCAAGTCACTGGATGGATTTCAGAGAGAGATAGATAGAGCTCTAGGGGCTAGTGGAGTTAAGGGATATGGGGAGAAGGCAGGCACGGGTTACTGATAGGGGACGATCAGCCATGATCACAATGGATGGCGGTCCTGGCTCAAAGGGCCGAATGGCCTCCTCTTGCACCAATTTTCTATGTTTCTATGTTTTTATGGTTGCTGGGAAGAAGCTGTTCCTGAACCTGGACGTTACAGTTTTCAGGCTCCTGTACCTTCTTCCCGATGGCAACAGTGAGATGAGAGCGTGGCCAGGGTGGTGTGGGTCTCTGATGATGCTGGCTGCCTTTTTGAGGCAGCGCCTGCTGTAGATCCCTTCGATGGTGGGGAGGTGGGTACCCGTGATGTATGACTTTTGTAACTTCAGGTAACCCTGGCTTTCACTCTCTCTCCATCCCTCCCCCATCCTAGTTCTATGACCAGTCTGACTTTCCTCCTGATTAATCCCTGTATGCCTCGTTGTCACCTTCCCCTCGCTAACCATGAACTATTCTACATTTTCCTTTAACTTTGTCCCCTTTGATGTCTCAATTTCACACCTTACCCTTCCATATCTCTGTGTCACCCTCCAAATGTTCCCAATGTTGGGCGAGTCCAGAACCAGGGACCACAGTCTTAGAATAAAGGGGAGGCCATTTAAGACTGAGGTGTGAAAAACCTTTTTCACCCAGAGAGTTGTGAATTTGTGGAATTCCCTGCCACAGAGGGCAGTGGAGGCCAAATCACAGGATGGATTTAAGAGAGAGGTAGATAGAGCTCTCGGGGCTAGTGGAGTCAAGGCATATGGGGAGAAGGCAGGCACGGGTTATTGATTGGGGACGATCAGCCATGATCGCAATGAAATGCAGTGCTGGCTCGAAGGGCCGAATGGCCTCCCCCTGCACATATTTTCTATGTCTATGTCCCTCTCTCCTGACTCTCAGCCTGAAGAAGGGTCTCGATCTGAAATGTCACCCATTCCTTCTCTCCAGAGATGCTGCCATTCCCGTTGAGTTACTCCAGCATTTTGTGCCTAGATTCTACAAGGGGTACAATGACATAGAAAATAGGTGCAGGAGTAGGCCATTCGGCCCTTCGTGCCAGCACCGCCATTGAATATAATCATGGCTGATCATATACAATCAGCACCCCCTTCCCGCTTTCTCCCCATATCCCTTGATTCCGTTAGCCCTAAGAGCTAAATCTAAAGGGCCTGTCCCACTTAGGTGACTCTTTAGGTGACTGCCAGTGACCAGTTTTAAAGCAATTCACCTACGACACCTGGTGACAACATACGACAACACCCACGTCAACCTACGGCAAAAATTTCCTCCACTGTCGGCGAAAATGTTTCAACGTCGCCAAAAAAATCACCGAAGTGGGACAGGCCCTTAATAAACTCTCTTGAAAACTTCCTGTGAATTGGCCTCCACTGCCTTCTGTGGCAGTGAATTCCACAGATTCACAACTCTCTGGGTGAAAAAAGTTTTCCCTCAAATTATATATTAAATTCTATATATTATATACAAATTGTATATATTAATATATTAAGGGCATAAGAGTAACTAGGGTGGGAATGATGCCCCTTGAAGATGAATGGGTTTGGGTGTTTGTGGAGGAACAGGAAACCCGCTATGTGGGAAATAGCTCTGTGATAACAAGCCTGTGATATTTATGTTTGTTACTACATGTACATCATCACATGCACATGGTGTGAATTACTCTCAGTCGGGGACTTGACTCTGGGATGAGAATGATCAACATGGGAAATATACAGCAACAAAGTACATTCTGATAGATGTCAGGGTTGGAGCAAAGATTGAGTACTGCTGGTGATTCAGTGTTGAGGGCATTGCGATTCTGCAGCAGGATGTGGTTAGCTTACACTTTAGACTTTAGAGATACGGCGCAGAAACAGGCCCTTCAGCCCACCGAGTCCGCGCCGACCAGCGATCATCCCGTACACTAACATACACACAGTGGGGACAATTTTATAACTTACCAAAGCCAGTTATTTAACCTACAAACCTGTACGTCTTTGGAGTGTGGGAGGAAACCGGAGCACCCGGAGAAAACTCACGCAGGTCACGGGGAGAACGTGCAAACTCCGTACAGACAGCACCCGTAGTCAGGATGGAACCCGGGTCTCTGGCGCCGTGAGGCAGCAACTCTACCGCTGTGTCGCTGTGCTGCTCATTATAAGTATCATAGAGTCACAGAGTTTAGAATCATAGTCATACAGCATGGAAACAGACCCTTCAGCCCAACAGACCCATTCCCATCAGGATTCTCCATCTATACTAGCCCCACCTGCCCGCATTTGGCCCATATTCCTTTGCCCCTTTCCTGTCCTCATACCTGCCCAAATGTTGCCATAGTACCTGCCTCAACTACCTCCTCCGACAGCTGGTCCCATGCGCCCACCACCCCCACACTGATAGTGAGAAGCTCTGGCGGAGAGAGTGTTCAGTGTGGAGTGTGTGGTGTCAGGCATTTTGGTAAGAGGTCTCAATGATTTTAAACACCTCTATAAGATCATCCCCTAGTCGATTCTGCTTCAGGGAATAAAGTCCTAGTCTGCCCAACCTCTCCCTTCAGCTCAGGTCCACAAATCCAAGCAATTGTAAATCTCCTCTGCACTGTCTCCAGCCTGACAACATTTTCCCTATGCCAGGGTGCCCAGAACTGAACACAATACTCCAAATGTGGCCTCACCAACATCTTGTACAACTATAACAAAACATCTCAACTTCTGTACTCAATACACCTCTAAAAGATCACCTCTCGTCCTCCAGCGCTCCAAGGAATAGAGTCCCAGCCTACTCAACCTCTCCCTATAGCTCACACCTAGTCCTGGCAACATCCTTGTAAATCTTCTCTGTATCCTTTCCAGCTTGACAACATCTTTTCTATAACACGGTGCACAGAACTGAACACAATATTCTAAATGCGTCCTCACCAACGTCTAATACAATTATAATTTTTATCTGAAGGTCTTAGTTTTTAGTCTTTAAATTTTAGAGGAACAGCGCGGAAACAGGCCCTTCGGCCCACCGTGTCCGCGCCGACCAGCGATCCCCGTACACTAACACTGTCCTACACACACACCAGGGACAATTTACAATTTTACCGAAGCCAATTAGTGTACAAACCTGTACGTCTTTGTAGTGTGGGAGGAAACTGGAGCACCCAGAGAAAACCCACGCAGTCACACGGAAAACGTACAAGCTCCGTACAGACAGCACCCATAGTCAGGATCGAACCCGGGTCTCTGGTGCTGTGAGGCAGCAACTCTACCGCTGCGCCACCATGGCGCCAGTAATATAAATATGTCAGATAAATGACTCCCCTTTCTGGACAATTAAAGATTAAATTGAAAGGAATGATATTGAAATACCTCTTCTGTGCCTGGCTAAAGCCATGATACTTATCATAGTCACAGCGATGTCTTGAGTGGTTGTGAAACACATACATCACAGTCACAGGTGGGCAGCAAAGTCGCGAGTATAGGTTTCATCAACGTCAAAAACAGACACAGAGTGCTGGAGTAACTCAGCGGGTCAGGCAGCATCTGTGGAGAACATGGATAGGTGACGTTTCACAGAGTGCTGGAGTAACTCAGTGGGTCAGGCAGCATCTGTGGAGAACATGGATAGGTGACGTTTCACAGAGTGCTGGAGTAACTCAGCGGGTCAGGCAGCATCTGTGGAGAACATGGATAGGTGACTTTTCACAGAGCGCTGGAGTAACTCAGTGGGTCAGGCAGCATCTGTGGAGAACATGGAAAGGTGACGTTTCGGGTCAGAACCCTTTGATTTCTCCACATTGGGAAAAGGTTCTGACTATCTACCCGCTAATGACCCAGGAAATGTGGAGCCCACAATGGTTCCTTGTTGGCTGTGGACGAGTGACAATTGACAATAGGTGCAGGAGTAGGCCATTCGGCCCTTCGAGCCAGCACTCGAGGGTGAATGTAAAGAATGAAACTACTCGGATGATATGGATGGGGGAGGGGTGGCGAGAGAGTGGATTCAACGATTTCTTGAAGTTAGATAAATCATAATTGATGCTGCTGTGTTGTAAGCTGCCCAAGTGAAGTATCAGGTGTGACGTGTTGATTAGATGAATCAATTAGCTGTTGACTAACATCATTTTCTTTCCTCTTTTCATAGAGGCGACCAGATGGAAGTATATCAAATATGAGAGTCGCAGAGCCCTACGGCCCAACTCATCCAAACCAACCAAGATGACCCATCTACACTAGTCCCCTTTACCCACGTTGGCCCATATCCTTCTAAATCTTTCACATCGTTGTACCAGCCCCAGTGCTTGTAAATTATGTTATTGTACCTGCCGCAACTGATGTACCTGGTAGCTCGTTAAATTGTTAAGGGCTTGGACACACTAGAGGCAGGAAACATGTTCCCAATGTTGGTGGAGTCCAGAACCAGGGGACATAATTTAAGAATAAGGAGTAAGCCATTTAGAACGGAGACGAGGAAACACTTTTTTACCACAGAGAGTGGTGATTCTGTGGAATTCTCTGCCTCAGGGTCGGTTCTCTGGATGCTTTCAAGAGAGAGCTTGATAGGGCTCTTAAAAATGGCGGAGTCAGGGGATATGGGGAGAAGGCAGGAACGGGGTACTGATTGGGGATGATCAGCCATGATCACATTGAATGGCAGAGCTGGCTCGAAGGGCCAAATGGCCTACTCCTGCACCTATAGTCTATTGTCTATTGTCTAAATACACCCACCGCTGTCTGTGTGAATAATGAGAGGCATAGATTGGGTAAGCAGAGTTATAGAAACATAGAAACATAGAAAATAGGTGCAGGAGTAGGCCATTCGGCCCTTCGAGCCTGCACCACCATTCAATATGATCATGGCTGATTGTCCAACTCAGTATCCTGTACCTGCCTTCTCTCCATACCCCCTGATCCCTTTAGCCACAAGGGCCACATCTAACTCTCTCTTAAATATAGCCAATTAACTGGCCTCAACTACCTTCTGTGGCAGAGAATTCCACAGATTCACCACTCTCTGTGTGAAAAATGTTTTTCTCATCTCGGTCCCAAAAGACTTCCCCCTTATCCTTAAACTGTGATCCCTTGTTCTGGACTTCCCCAACATCGGGAACAATCTTCCTGCATCTAGCCTGTCCAACCCCTTAAGAATTTTGTAAGTTTCTATAAGATCCCCCCTCAATCTTCTAAATTCTAGTGAGTACAAGCCGAGGCTACCCAGTCTTTCTTCATAAGAAAGTCCTGCCATCCCAGGAATCAGTCTGGTGAACCTTCTCTGTACTCCCTCTATGGCAAGAATGTCTTTCCTCAGATTAGGAGACCAAAACTGTACGCAATACTCTAGGTGTGGTCTCACCAAGACACTGCACAACTGCAGTAGAACCTCCCTGCTCTTATACTCAAATCCTTTTGCTATGAATGCTAACATACCATTCGCTTTATTCACTGCCTGCTGCACCTGCATGCCTACTTTCAATGTCTGATGTCCCATGACACCCAGGTCTCGTTGAATCTCCCCTTTTCCTAATCAGCCACCATTCAGATAATAGTCTACTTTCCTGTTTTTGCCACCAAAGTGGATAACCTCACATTTATCCACATTATACTGCATCTGTCATGCATTTGCCCACTCACCCAACCTATCCAAGTCACCTTGCATCCTAGCATCCTACTCACAGCTAACACTGCCCCCCAGCTTCGTGTCATCCGCAAACTTGGAGATGTTGCATTCAATTCCCTCGTCCAGATCATTAATATATATTGTAAATAGCTGGGGTCCCAGCACTGAGCCTTGCGGTACCCCACTAGTCACTGCCTGCCATTGTGAAAAGGACCCGTTTACTCCTACTCTTTGCTTCCTGCTTGCCAGCCAGTTCCCTATCCACATCAATACTGTACCCCCAATACCGTGTGATTTAAGTTTGCATACTAATCTCTTATGTGGGACCTTGTCGAAAGCCTTCTGAAAGTCCAGATATAACACATCCACTGGTTCTCCCTTATCCACTCTACTAGTTACATCCTCAAAAAATTCTATAAGATTCGCCAGGCATGATTTACCTTTCGTAAATCCATGCTGACTTTGTCCAATGATTTCACCACTTTCCAAATGTGCTGCTATCCCATCTTTAATAACTGACTCTAGCAGTTTCGCCACTACCGATGTTAGACTAACTGGTCTGTAATTCCCCGTTTTCTCGCTCCCTCCCTTTTTAAAAAGTGGGGTTACATTAGCTACCCTCCAGTCCTCAGGAACTACTCCAGAATCTAAAGAGTTTTGAAAAATTATCACTATTGCATCCACTATTTCTGGGGTTACTTCCTTAAGTACTCTGGGATGCAGCCTATCTGGCCCTGGGGATTTATTGTCCTTTAATCCATTCAATTTACCTAACACCACTTCCCGGCTAACCTGGATTTCACTCAGTTCCTCCATCTCATTTGACCCCCGGTCCCCTGCTATTTCCGGCAGATTCTTTATGTCTTCCTTTATGAAGATAGAACCAAAGTAGTTATTCAATTGGTCTGCCATGTCCTTGTTCCCTATTATCAATTTGCCTGTTTCTGACTGTCTGTTTATAGCGTCATACAGCACAGAAACAGGCCCGTCGACTTACAGGAAGGTTGTGGATGCTTTGGAGAGGGTGCAGTGGAGGGTCACCAGAATGATGCCAGGATTAGAGGGTTTCAGCTACAGGGAGAGGTTGGACAGACTTGGATTGTTTTCTCTGGAACGTCAGAGGCTGAGGAGGGACTTGACAGAAGTATGTAACAATTTTGAGTGCCATTGAAAGGGTAGACAGTCAGAACCTTTGCCCCAGGGTGGGAATGTCCAACACTAGAGGGGCAGAGTTATAAGGTGAGAGGGGGAATAATAACGAAGTCAGGGGATATGGGGAGAAGGCAGGAACGGGGTACTGATTGAGGATGATCAGCCATGATCCCAATGAATGGCGGTGCTGGCTCGAAGGGCCGAATGACCTGCTCCTGCACCTATTGTCTATTGTTTAAGGGGGATTTGTAAACAGAGGGTGATGGGGCCAGGGATGGTGGTGGAGGCAGATATGAAGTGTTTTTTTTGTTGTTTTTTTTAGTTTTTTTAAAATTAGAAGTACAGTAAATTACAGTAATACACATCACATATATCTTATTACATTTGTTGTACCACTTCATTTTTCGAGCTTTAAAAAAGGTAGAAATAAAAGAGTAAGGAAAGTGAGCAAAAGTCGTGAAGGTGCAGAAAAGTGTTGGGAAAAGAAAGCCCCTTAGAAAAGAAGTTAGAGAAGGAAGTAAAGAAAGGAAATAGACCCTAGAAAGGAAAGAAAAAAAAGGAGAAACAATCGCTCTATTATAACACAAAACTCCGCAAAAAAGGATATACCAACCGTGTTTTTTTTTTTACCCCCCGTTACCAGATTCTGGTACCATTTATTTTTTAAATTACTATTGCACCTTATGCTTGTAATAGTTCCATAAATGCAGACCACGTCTTTTGGAAGTGGTCTGCTTTGCCTGCTAGGAGGAGTCTCATCTCTTCCAGATGTAATGTTTCGAACATGTTTGAAATCCACATTTTTTATTGTTGGTATTGGAGCATTTTTCCAGAATTTGAGTATAAGCTTTTTTCCCATTAATAGCCCGTAATTAAGTAAGTTCTTTTGAAACACGTTTAGTTCGGGGTTACCTTCCGATATTCCAAAAATGATCCATTCTGCTTTTGGTACAAGTTTTATTTTAATTAATTTTGTGAAGATTTCAAATATTTTGATCCAGAATTTTTGGAATCTTATTCAAAAAACAAAAGAGTGCGCTATGGTAGCTTCTTGAGACTGACATTTATCACAAATGGGTGAGACATTGGGGAAAAGTTTATTTATTTTGGTTTTTGAATAATATAGTCTATGTAATGTTTTGAATTGAATTAGAGTATGTCGTACGTTGATCGAGCATTTATGCACATATAGTAAGTGTTTATCCCAGCTCTCTTTTGAAATTTTTATAGCCAGTTCTTGTTCCCAGTCTCTTCTAATACCATCAGTTGTAGGTATTTCTATATTTAAAATAATGTTGTATAAGTATAATAATAATAATAATGGATGGGATTTATATAGCGCCTTTCTAATACTCAAGGCGCTTTACATCGCATTATCCATTCACTCGTCAGTCACACTCGGTGGTGGTAAGCTACTTCTGTAGCCACAGCTGCCCTGGGGCAGACTGACGGAAGCGTGGCTGCCAATCTGCGCCTACGGCCCCTCCGACCACCACCAATCACTCACACACATTCACACACATTCACACAATAAGTATGATATTAGATTTGTCTTCATTGCTTCATCCAGTAAGTCTGGAGGCATGTTATGATAGTCTTTTGTGTATTTTCTCAGATAGTCACGGATTTGAAGATATTTAAAATATTGATTATTTTTCAAATTATATTTCAGTTATAATTGTTGAAATGATAATAATTTTTCCAATTCATACAAGTCTCCGAGCGTTTTGATTCCCATTCTTTCCCATTGTGTAAATGATTTATCTATAATTGAAGGTATAAACGACGGATTATTGACTATTGGCATTAAAAGAGATAGATTTCTTAATTTTAGATTCTGTTTTATTTGTTTAAATCAAAGAACATTATATCAGATAAGGAAGGGAGATATCTTATAGTTACAGGAGAGATCCATGCTACGCCAATCACTTTGGTAAATATATATGCGCCCAATTTTGATAATCCTCAATTTTTCAATAAAATCCTGAATACAATCACAGAATTTAACTACCAAAATGTTATAATTGGAGGAGACTTCAACTGTGTTTTAGACCCGTATTTAGATAAATCGATGCAAAAACAAAGAGGTAATATGAAATCTAAAACTAGTAAACTCTTAAATACATATATAAAAAATACAAATATAGCAGACGTTTGGAGGATCGCGAATCCGAGTGGGAATACTCGTTTTATTCAATGGTACACAAAACATACTCACGTATAGATTATTTCCTAGTGGATACAAAACTAATCCCTTATACTATGAACCCTAAATATCACACCAATACGATTTCAGATCGCTCCCCGCTAACTTTCGTTTTAAAATTAGAAGGAATGTCTATGAACAAATCGTTCTGGAGGTTTAACTCACAAATTCTGAAAGACCCACAAGGAAGTATATATAGAAACATAGAAACATAGAAATTAGGTGCAGGAGTAGGCTATTCGGCCCTTCGAGCCTGCACCGCCATTCAATATGATCATGGCTGATCATCCAACTCAGTATCTCGTACCTGCCTTCTCTCCATACCCTCTGATCCCCTTAGCCACAAGGGCCACATCTAACTCCCTTTTAAATATAGCCAATGATCTGGCCTCGACTACCCTCTGTGGCAGGGAGTTCCAGAGATTCACCACTCTCTGTGTGAAAAACGTTCTTCTCATCTCGGTTTTAAAGGATTTCCCCCTTATCCTTAAGCTGTGACCCCTTGTCCTGGACTTCCCCAACATTGGGAGCAATCTTCCTGCATCTAGCCTGTCCAACCCCTTAAGAATTTTGTAAGTTTCTATAAGATCCCCTCTCAATCTCCTAAATTCTAGAGAGTATAAACCAAGTCTATCCAGTCTTTCTTCATAAGACAGTCCTGACATCCCAGGAATCAGTCTGGTGAACCTTCTCTGCACTCCCTCTATGGCAACAATGTCCTTCCTCAGATTTGGAGACCAAAACTGTACGCAATACTCCAGGTGTGGTCTCACCAAGACCCTGTACAACTGCAGTAGAACCTCCCTGCTCCTATACTCAAATCCTTTTGCTATGAAAGCTAACATACCATTCGCTTTCTTCACTGCCTGCTGCACCTGCATGCCCACTTTCAATGACTGGTGTACCATGACACCCAGGTCTCGCTGCATCTCCCCTTTTCCTAGTCGGCCACCATATCTAAAAAAACAGATGGACCTATTTTTTGAGACAAACGATACAACAGATATATCGCTCACTTTACTATGGGAATCCTTCAAAGCATTTATTAGAGGAGTCATTATCTCGTATCAAGCTTTTCAAAACAAAAAGAATAAGAATGAACAAAGACAATTAGAAGAACAAATCAGACAACTAGATATAGATAATGCTAAAAATCCAACTATGGATAAACATAATAAAATTTTAATACTGAAATTTAAGCTAAATAAATTATTGTCAGAGAAAGTTATAAGACTATTACAAATTATAAACAAGAACATTTCGAATTTGGGGATAAACCCCATAAACCTTTGGCACGCCAACTGAAAAAACGTGAAAAAGGTCATGCAATTTTAAAGATTAAATCAGATAGAGGGGAATTATTAACACTACCTAATGATATCAATAAAAGATTTGCTCAATTTTACCAGAATTTATACACATCCAAAACGTTAATAGACAATAATAAAGTTTCAGAATTTCTGGACAATTGTAACCTTCCAAAACTAGAACTGAAGGAACAAGAGGAACTGGGAGCACAAATTACATCTAAGGAAATAGAAGACACCATAAATACACTTAAGAATGGAAAAACACCAGGACCAGACGGATTCAGTAATGAATTTTATAAATGTTTTTACGACACAGTTACACCACGTTTACAGAAAATGTATACATACGCTTTTAAAGAACAAATCTTACCTGAAACACTAGCAGAATCAACGATCACATTAATACTTTAAAAAGATAAAGATATAGAAGAACCAGGCTCATATAGAGCTATTGCTTTGTTAAATACGGATCAAAAAATATTAGCGAAAACACTAGCTAGAAGACTAAGTAAATATGTTAGTAAACTAATAAACGAGGATCAAACGGGATTTATACCTAAGAGACATTCATTTAATAACCTGAGACGTCTGCTTAACATAATGCATTCACACAAATCTCAAGAACAAGAGTTATCTATTATTTCATTGGACGCAGTAAAAGCGTTTGATCAAGTAGAATGAGATTATATGATTAAAGTATTGCAAAAATTTCAAATGGGAGAGAACTTCATCGCATGGATAAAATTATTATATAACAAACCCACGGCTAATAATATACTATCTACGAAATTCCAATTATCAAGGGGCAATAGACAAGGATGTTCATTATCACCGCTGTTATTTGCTCTGGTAATTGAACCTTTAGCTGAAAAAATCAGAACACACCCGGATATTTACGGTTATAATACAAAATATTCAAATAACATAATATCTTTATATGCAGACGATGTACTATTGTACATCACAAAACCCCAAATCAGTATACCAAACATATTAAATCTAATTGAGGACTTTGGATCTTTCTCAGGATACAGAATAAACTGGAACAAAAGTGAAATTATGTCGACAAAACCGAAGGACTCACGCATCTCTTGAAATTCCCCTTTAAAATAGCCACAGAAAAATTCAAATATTTGGTAATTGAAATTACTAGAAACTATCACGCTATGTTTAATGCCAATTATAGTCCCTTACTTAAGAAACTAAATAATCTAATCAAATTCTGGAAAACGCTCCCGATGTCTTTAATAGGTCGAATAAATGCTATAAAAATGATCTTTTTACCACAAATCCTATATTTATTTCAATCAATACCTATATATCTTCCAAAAAAGTTTTTCAAAAAATTGGACAGACATCACAAATTTTATATGGGATTATAAATCCCACAGAATACAAAGAGCACACCTTAGCACTCCCTAACTTTATGTACTATAATTGGGCAGTAAATATTAAAAATATGATTCACCTGCTGGACAACTCTGCCCAGCAGGTGGACTGGATTGTAATGGAGGGAGAGGACTGCTCTCCATGTAATACGGAAGCGACTCTCCACTCACCAAGAATCTGAATAACAAAAATTACAATAAAAATCCAATGATACATAGCACAATTAGAACATGGAAACAAATAAAACAGAATCTAAAATGAAGTGGTATTTAAGAGGCTTTTCGACAGGAACATGGAAGCGCAGGGAATACTACGATATTTGGTTTAATTTAGAGTTTACTTTAGAGTTACAGTGTGGTAACAGGCCCTTCGGCCCACCGAGTCCGTGCTACCGCTGCGCCACTGTGCTGCCCACAGTCATGGGTCATGTACAGGCAGATAAGATCAGTTTAACTTGGCATCATGTTCAGCACAGTCTGTGTGGGCCGAAGGGCCTGTTCCTGTGTTGTATCTTTAAACAAAACAAAACTAAAATTATAACGGCATAATATTAAATGACCTAATTGTGTTCCATCATTGGTAAAGTGTGCAAAACACCACGATATTATAGGGCGGATATTGGAATGGCACGGTGGCGCAGCGGTAGAGTTGCTGCCGCACAGCGCCAGAGACCCGGGTTCCATTCTGGCTACAGGTGCCATCTGTACCGAGTTTGTATGTTCGAAGGATGAGAGGGTATCTTATTGAAACATATAAGATTGTTAAGGGTTTGGACACGCTAAAGGCAGGAAACATGTTCCTGATGTTGGGGGAGTCCAGAACCAGGGGCCACAGTTTAAGAATAAGGAGTAAGCCATTTAGAACAGAGATGAGGAAAACTTTTTCACACAGAGAGTTGTGAGTCTGTGGAATTCTCTGCCTGAGATGACGGTGGAGGCAGGTTCTCTGGATGCTTTCAAGAGAGAGCTAGACAGGGCTTTTAAAAACAGCGGAGTCAAGGGATATGGGGGGCAGGAACGGGGTACTGATTGTGGATGATCAGCCATGATCACATTGCATGGCGGTGCCGGCTTGAAGGGCCGAATGGCCTACTCCTGAACCTATTGTCTATTGTCTATTGCTCTCCCCGTGACCCTGTGTGTTTACTCCGAGTTCTTCGGTTTCCTCCCACACTCCAAAGATGTGCAGATTTGTAGGTTAATTGGCTTGGTATAAGTGTAAATTGCCCCTCGTTTGTGTAATATAGGGTTAATGTGTGGGGATCGCAGGACGGCGCGGACCCGGTGGGCCGAAGGGCCTGTTTCCATGCCGTATCTCTAAACTAAACTGAACTAAAATGATAACGGCTTAAAATTCCTATCCCAAAGCATACAGAATTAATTTCACACATCAATAGATCACAGGTGGTTCGAGCTTCATCAGCATCATGTCAGAGCCCGGACTGAGTGTCGGTTTTGTGATAAACTTTTGGTGTTTCAAACCTTGCCCATCAAAATTCCTTTCCATCCATCAACTTACCTTTTCTTCTTCTGAGACTTGGCCAAGGTCAAACTCATTCAAAAAACCTCCCAGCTATTCAGAGATGCTCTCTGCAATCTGCAGAGGGGAAGATTTTTTATGTCAATCTTCCTTACAGTCAGGTTTTGTGAGATTTCTTTCTCCTGCCTGTCACACCATTAAACCTGAATTCTGTGGCCTATTTATCTTATAGAGCTGTATAAAATCATGAGAGGAATAGATCGGGTAGACGCATAGTCTCTTGCTCAGAGCAAGTGAATCGAGGACCAGAGGACATATGTTTAAGGTGAAGGGGAAAAGATTTAATAGGAATTTGATGGGCAACTTTTTCACACAAAGGGTGGTGGGTGTATGGAACAAACTGCCAGAGGAGGTAGTTGAGGCTGGGACTAGCCGGACTTTGAAGAAACAGTTAGACAGGTGCATGGATAGGACAGGTTTGAAGGGATCATATTATGAGCCAAACGCAGGCAGATGGGACAAGTGTAGATGGGACATGTTGGCCGATGTGGGCAAGTTGGCACTGTGTGACTCTATTACTCTGTGTCTCTGTGTCTCTGTGACTCTGTGACTCTGTGACTCTGTGTCTCTGTGTCTCTGTGACTGTGTCTCTGTGTCTCTGTGTCTCTGTGTCTCTGTGACTCTGTGTCTCTGTGACTTTGTGTCTCTGTGTCTCTGTGTCTCTGTGACTCTGTGTCTCTGTGACTATGTGACTCTGTGTCTCTGTGTCTCTGTGACTCTGTGTCTCTGTGACTCACAAGCACCCAATACCAAAGATCTTTGCCCAATACTACGGCAGAGGATTTCATCGCTTTAAAGACTGTAGCTGGCTTCCAAGTGTAAGATTCTTAGAATCTTACACTCATCTCCCTGCTACCTTCAGGTAGAAGGTACAGGAGCCTGAAGACTGCAACAACCAGGTTCAGGAATAGTTACTTCCCCTCAGCCATCAGGCTATTAAACCTGGCTCGGACAAAACTCTGATTATTACCAACCACTTTCTGTTATTTGCACTATCAGTTTATTTATTCATGTGTGTATATATTTATATCATGGTATATGGACACATTTATCTGTTTTGTAGTAAATGCCTACTATTTTCTGTGTGCTTAAGCAAAGCAAGAATTTCATTGTCCTATACAGGGACACATGACAATAAACTCACTTGAACATGAACTTGAACTTGAACTTGGAACTCGAAAGAACGTAGAGAAGATTTACAAGGATGTTGCCAGGACTTGTGAGTCTGAGCTATGGGGTCTGAAGAAGAGTCTCGACTCGAAACGTCACCCATTCCTTCTATCCAGAGATGCTGCCTGTCCCGCTGAGTTACTCCAGTGTTTAGTGTCTATCTATGGGGAGAGACTGGACAGGCTAGGTCGTAATTCACACAGTCAGAAACGTTTTCCCGGGGTGGATAAATCAAAGACTAGATTAGTTTTGTTTATTGTCACGTGTACCGAGGTTTTGTGAAAAAACATTCTTGTGACTAGAGGGCAGAGCCTTAATGTGAGCAGTTTTACAGCAAAGTTTCTAAGAGATATGTGGGGCAAATGTGTTTATACAGATGGTGTGTGTTCCTGGATCGTGCTGCCAGGGGTAGTGGTGGAGGCTGATATGATAGTGGTGTTTAAGAGGCTTTTGGATAGGCACATGGATATGCAGGGAATGGAGGGATATGGATCACATGCAGGCAGAAACGAGTTGGTCTTGGCATCATGTACGGCACGGACATTGTGGGCCGAAGGGCCTATTCAAGAGCTGATCTATCTATGTTGCATTTAGACGGTTAAATACGCTGAGCTTTGCACCCTACTCAAGTGGACAATAAGGACAAAGAAGGGCATCACAGTGGCGCAGTGGTAGAATCGCTGCCTCACAGCGCCAGAGACCCGGGTTCCATCCTGACCAGGGGTGCTGTCTATATGGAGTTTGCACGTTCTCCCCGTGACCTGCGTGGGGTTTCTCCGGGTGCTCCGGTTTCCTCCCACACTCTGGCTTGCAGGTTAATTGGCTGGGGTAAAATTGTAAATAGTCCCTAGCATGTGTAGGATAGTGTTAGTGTGCGGGGTGATCGCTGGTCGGCACGGACTCGGTGGGCCGAAGGGCCTGTTTCCACATTGCATGTCTAAAGTCTAAAGTTATTCTTCAGCCGTGAAGCACTGAAATATTAAAAAAATGTGAAATGTCCCAAATAAGTGGAGACCTGACAGAAAGCCGCCTATAAAATGTGATCAGAAGAGGCCATGATCCCTCAACAGGTCCGGAGTTACCAGTGAGAGAGAAATGGATTCATGGTTTTAGAATACAGAAAAGTCCAGCACTGGATCAGGCCATTCGGCCCACAATGTCCGTGCTGAACACGATGTCAAGACCAACTCTTATCTGCCTGCACGTGATCAATATCTAACTGAAAGCCTCTTAGTTTTGGTGATACAGTGTTTAAGCAAGCCATTTGGCCCACCAAGTCCGTGCCGACCAGCCATCTCCATACCTTAATTCTCCTCCACACACTAAGGAACAACTTACAGATGCTTATTCGAAGTCACGATCGAACCCATGTCTCTGGCGCTCTGAGGCAGCATCTCTACCGCTGCTCCATCTGGTGAATTTTAAAGTATTACATAATGTGGTTTAGAAATAGGAATATTTTGTGAATTAAATATGACAATAGACAATAGACAATAAGTGCAGGAGTAGGCCATTCGGCCCTTCGAGCCAGCACCGCCATTCAATGTGATCATGGCTGATCATCCCCAATCAGTACCCCGTTCCTGCCTTCTCCCCATATCCCCTGACTACGCTATTTTTAAGAGCCCTGGATATGGATTTTTCAACGTTATGAATTGCAATTAATAACACCACTATCACATCTGCCTCCACCGCCACCCCTGGCACAGTGGTAGAGTTGCTGCCTCACAGCGCCAGAGACCCAGGTTCAATCCTGCTGTCTGTACAGAGTTTGTACGTTTTCCCTGTGACCTGCGTGGGTTTTCTCCGGGTGCTCCGGTTTCCTCCCACACTCCAAAGACATGCAGGTTTGTAGGTTAATTGGCTTCGGTAAAATTGAAAATTGAATGAATGAATGAGTAAGTTTATTGGCCAAGTATTCACATACAAGGAATTTGCCTTTGTGCTCCGCCCGCAAGTGACAACATGACATACAGTGACAGTTAGGAATGACACATAAAACATTAATACATTTGTCCCTAGTGTGTGTAGGACAGTGTTGGTGTGCGGGGATCGACGGTCAGCGCAGACTCGATGGGCTGAAGGGCCTGTTTCTGTGCAGTGTCTCTAAATTAAACTAAACCACCCCTGGCAAGGCACTCACCACCCTTTGTGTAAAAAAGCTGCCCTGCACATCTCCTTTAATCTTTTCCCCGCTCACATTAATCTACAGACACTAATTAACCTCCAGATTTCTCCCATTATTTCACATTTCCAACCAACCATCATTTGCTTTCTATTATATATTTCTCCCTGGTTGGCCATCGACATCTAAACCTGTGCTGAGCCTGATTTAAATGACTACAACTTTGACACCGCATCAGTGTTTGAAGCAGTAAATATACTTGCAATTAGGCTACATTTGAAATAGATTTAAATTCCTGCTTTACAAAAGAACGTAGCTTAATTACAGAGCTGTTTATGTATAATTCTGTTCAATATGAAGCTGCTGTGATTTATAGAATTATTGAAATCGCAGGCTGGAGTCTGTAGGCTTTCAAAATGAGCAATCATGATCGCAGCATCATCTGCTATAAAAAGCCCGCAGCAAATGCAGTATTGATGCAAATAGCACGCTCAAGCATTTTGTGAATTAGTTAGTAAAGGCCATCAGATTATGGAAGTAAGGCTTGAGTCTAATAATATACAGCTGAGTGGCACGGTGGTGGTGCAGCGGTAGAGTTGCTGCCTCACAGCGCCAGAGACCCGGGTTCCATCCTGACTACTGGTGCTGTCTGCATGGAGTTTGTACATTCTCCCTGTGACTGCATGCGTTTTTTCAGGTGCCCCCACGCTCCAAATACATGCAGGCTTGTAGGTTAATTGGCTTCTGTAAATTGTCCCTAGTGTGTAGGATAGAACTAGTGTACAGATGATCGCTGGTCGGCACAGACTCAGTGGTACAAAGTAAAGCCAGTAAAGTCCAGTCAAGACAGTCCGAGTGTCACCAATGTAGTCCAGGACTGCTCTCTAATTGGTGATAGGATGGTTCAGTTGTCTGGTAACAGCTGGGAAGAAACTGTCCCTGAATCTGGAGGTGTGCGTTTTCACACTTCTGTATCTTCATTCCCCTATTCTGGGTAAAGGTCTGTCCATTCAACCTATCAATGCCCATTCATAATTTATATACCTCTACAAGATCACCCCTACACTAGGAACGTTACCACTTGTACTCCACCCTCTGTGTGATATGGACCAAACGTGGGCAGGTGAGACTAGTGTAGTTGGGACATGTTAGCCGGCATGGGCATGTTGGGCCGAAGGGCCTGTTTCCACACTGCATCACTCTCTATCATCAAATTTAATTTTAAATATTTTCCATAATAATAAATTAAATTTGGAATTAAAACAGGTTTGCTTTAGTTTCTGGGCATGTGAGTTTACTAAGAACAGGTTGTTAATTGGAGTATTGGGTCCAATAAAGCCTTGAATTGCATTTGACTTCTACCTCCGGTGGGGCAATTATCCTTCTGACATAAACAGATGTTGTGCTAATTTAACTAATTTAGATTGAGGTTTGCCTGGAAGCCTGCACTTGTGCGTTAGAGACCACATCTGGAATGACTTGAGCCAGCTGTTGTGAGGAAGGAGAGAGGATGCCACATATACGACGCTCCAGATTCAGACTTACAAAAACAAGGGGGCAGATTATTATCTCAATGGGGTTAGGTTAGGTAAGGGGGAGGCACAGTGAGACCTGGGTGCCCTTGTACACCGGTCACTGAAAGTTGGCGTGCAGGTACAGCAGGCAGTGAAGAAAGCTAATGGAATGTTGGCCTTCATAACAAGAGGAGGTCAGTATAGGAGTAGAGAGGTTCTTCTGCAGCTGTATAGGGCTCTGGTAAGACCACATCTGGAGTAACGAGTACAGTTTTGGCCTCCTAATTTGAGGAAGGACATCCTTGTGATTGATGCAGTGCAGCGTAGGTTCACGAGATTGATCCCTGGGATGGAGGGAATGTCATATGAGGAAAGATTGAAAAGACTAGGCTTGTATTCACTGGAGTTTAGAAGGATGAGAGGTCACCTTATAGAAACATATAAAATTATAAAAGGACTGGACAAGCTAGATGCAGGAAAAATGTTCCCAATGTTGGGGGAGTCCAGAACCAGGGGCCACAGTCTTAGAATAAAGGGGAGGCCATTTAAGACTGAGATGAGAAAAAACGTTTTCAACCAGAGAGTTGTAAATGTGTGGAATTCCCTGCCACTGAGGGCAGTGGAGGCCAAATCACTGGATGGATTTAAGAGAGAGTTAGATAGAGCACGAGGGGCTAGTGGAGTCAAGGGATATGGGGAGAAGGCAGGCATGGGTTATTGAATTGAATTGAATTGAATCCTTTATTTGTCATTCAGACCTTTCGGTCTGAACGAAATGCTGTTGCCTGCAGCCATACATGTAATAATAACAAAACACAATAAACACAAATTAACATCCACCACAGTGAGTTCACCAAACACCTCCTCACTGTGATGGAGGCAAAAGTCTTAGAGTTACTGTCTCTTCCCTCCTCTTCTCCCTCTGCGCCTTGATTGGGGACGATCAGCCATGATCACAATGAATGGTGGTGCTGGCTCGAAGAGCCGAATGGCCTCCTCCTGCACCTATTTTCTATGTATAGAGGGGCAATATTTTAATGACACCCAGATTGGAGCACAGGATGAGGGGTGATCTGATAGAGGATCCTGACCATGTTTGTGCGGAGCTGGTACACTTTCCCCGTGTCCATGTGAGTTTCTTCTGTGTTCTCCAGTTTTATCCCACATCCCAAATGCGTGCAGACTTGTGGTTAATTGGCTTCTGTAAATCGTCCCTAGTGTGTAGGATAGAATAGTGTGACTGCTGGTTGGCGCAGACTCGGTGGGCCGAAGGGCCTGTTTATATGGAGCATCTCTAAAATAAATTAAACCACTGAATGACGGTGCTGGCTCAAAGGGCCAAATGGCCTACTACACCTATTGTCTATTGTCTATAGTCTAAACCAAACTAAACTAAGGTGTATAAAATCATGAGTGGAATAGATAGTGTGAATATACAGAATCTTTTACCCAGAGAAGGGGAATCAGGAACCAGAGGACATAGTTTAGATTTGTTTCAATATACAATAGACAATAGGTACAGGAGGAGGCCATTCGGCCCTTCGAGCCTGCACCGCCATTCAATGTGATCATGGCCGATCATCCCCAATCAGTACCCCGTTCCTGCCTTCTCCCCATATCCACTGACGTTTTTGTTTTGAGATGCAGCATGGGAGCAGGCCCTTCGGCCCATCAAGTCCACACAGACCAGCAATCACCCCGTACACCAGCACTATCCTACACACACTAGGGACAATTTACAATTTTATTGAAGCAAATTAGCCTACAAACCTGTACGTCTTTGGAGTGTGGGAGGAAACTGGAGCACCCGGGGAAAACACACACAGATCACAGGGAGAATGTACAAAGTCCGTACAGACAGCACCTGTAGTCAGGATGGAACCCAGGACTCTGGCGCTGTGAGGCAGCGACTCGACCGCTGCCCAGGTTTAAGGTGAGGGGCGGAAAGATTCAATAGGACTCTGAAGGGCAACCTTTCTCACTCAGAGGGTGGTGAGGGGGATGGAACGAGCTGCCAGAGGAGGTAGTTGAGGCAGGTACTATCACAAAGTTTAAAAGACACTTGGACAGGAAGAAACATAGAAAAATAAAAAATAGGTGCAGGAATAGGCCATTCTGCCCTTCGAGGCATTCAATATGATAATTCACAATCAGTACCCTGTTCCAGCTTTTTCCCCATATCCCTTGGTCCCGTTAGCCCTAATAGCTAAATCTAACTCTCTCTTGAAAACATCCAGTGAATTGGCCTCCACTGCCTTCTGTGGCAGAGAATTCCACAGATTCACAACTCTCTGGGTGAAGAAGTATTTCCTCATCTCAGTCCTAAATGGCCGACCCCTTATTATTAAACTGTGACTCCTGGTTCTTGACTTTCCCTTAACATCGGGAACATTTTTCCTGCATCTAGCGTGTCCAATCCTTTAAGAATTGTATAAGTTTCTATAAGATATCCTCTCATCCTTCTAAATTCCAGTGAATATAAGCCCAGTCAACCCATTCTTTCATCATATGTCAGTCCAGCCATCCCGCAAATTAACCTGTTGAACCTACGCTGCACACCCTCAATAGCAAAATTTCCTTCCTCAAATTAGTGGACCAAAATTGCACACAATACTCCAGGTGTGATCTCACCAGGGCCCTGTACAACTGCAGTAGGACCTCCTTGCTCTTAAACTCAAATCCTCTTGCAATTAAGGCCAGCATGCCATTAGCTTTCTTCACATCCTGCTGTATCTGCATGCTTACTTTCAGTGACTGATGTATAAGCATATCCAGGTCTCGTTGCACCTCCCCTTTTCCCAATCTGACACCATTCAGATAATAATCTGCCTTCCTGTTCTTGCCACCAAAATGGGTAACTTCACATTTATCCACATTATACTGCATCTGCCATGCATCTGCCCACTCACCCAACCTGTCCAAGTCACCCTGCAGCCTCATAGCATCCTCTTCGCAGCTCACACTGCCACCCAGCTTCGTGTCATTCGCAAACTTGGAGATGTCACATTTAATTTCCTCGTCTAAATCGTTAATATATATTGTAAATAACTGGGGTCCCAGCAGTGAGCCTTGCGGTACCCCACTAGTCACTGCCTGCCATTCTGAAAAGGACCCGTTAATTCCTACTCTTTGCTTCCTGTCTGCCAACCAGTTCTCTACCCGTGTCAATACCCCACCCCCAATACCATATGCTCTTATTTTGCCCACTAATTCTTGTGTGGAACCCTTATCCATTCTACTTGCTACATCCTCAAAAAAATCCAGAAGATTAGTCAAGCATGATTTCCCCTTCATAAATCCATGCTGACTTTAACCGATTCCATCACTGCTTTCCAAATGCGCTGCTATAACATCTTTAACAATCAACTCCAGCATCTTCCCCACTACCGATGTCAGGCTAACTGGTCTATAATTCCCCGTTTTGTCTCTCCATCCTTTCATAAAAAGTGAAAGTTACATTGGCTACCCTCCAGTCCACAGGAACTGATCCAGAATCGAGAGAACATTGGAAAATTATCACCAATGCATCCACGATTTCTAGGGCCACCTCCTTGAGTACTCTGGGATGCAGACCATCAGGACCTGGAGATTTATCTGCCTTCAGTCCCAACAGTTTACCTAACACCATTTCCTGTCTAATGTGGATTCCCTTCAGTTCCTCCCTCGCACTAGATCCTCAGTCCCCTAGTATTTCTGGGAGATTGTTTGTGTCTTCCTTAGTGAAGACAGAACCAAAGTACTCAAAATCACCTGTCTCTGACTGTAAGGGACCTACATTTGTCTTCACTAATCTTTTCCTTTTTACATATCTAAAGAAGCTTGTAGTCCTATTTTATATTCCCCAGCTTTCTTTCATGCTCTTGTTCCCCCTCTTATTTAACCCCTTTGTCCTCTGTTCTAAATTTCTCCCAATGTAAATGCCTTTTCCCTGGATTTAACACTATCCTTGATGTCCCTCGTTAGCCACGGTTGAGCCGAGCAAGCAAAGCACGAATTTCATTGTCCTATACATACATTGTTCGGCGCAGACTTGTAGGGCCGAGATGGCCTGTTTCCATGCTGTAATTGTTATATGGTTATACAGGGACACATGACAATAAACTCACTTGAACTTGAACTTGAACATCCCCGTTTTAATTTGTCGCCAGACAGGGAGAACAATGTTTGGAGTTCATCCATGAGGTCCTTATGGACAGGAAAAGTTTGGAGGGATATGGGCCAATCGCAGGCAGGATGGGCATTAGCATGTTGGTCGGTGTAGGCAAGTTGGGCCGAAGGGCCTGTTTCCACACTGTATGACTCTACAACTTTATGGGTCTAAGCCAACCTCTACTACAACTAGAGCAATGATAAAGATACAGAAGGGTATGTTTGCATGCTGTATGACTAAAGTTCTATGACAATTATAAATGTCAGCATTCATGGAAACATAGAAAATAGGTGCAGGAGGAGGCCATTCGGCCCTTCGAGCTAGCACCGCCATTCATTGTGATCATGGCTGATTGTCGCCAATCAATAACCCGTGCCTGCCTTCTCCCCATATCCCTTGATTCCACTAGCCCCTAGAGCTCTATCTAACTCTCTCTTAAATCCATCCAGTGATTTGGCCTCCACCGCCCTCTGTGGCAGGGAATTCCACAAATTCACACCTCTTTGGGTGAAAAAGATTGTTCTCACGTCAGTCTTAAATGGCCTCCCCTTTATTCTAAAACTTTGGCCCCTGGTTCTGGACTTGCCCAACATTGGGAACATTTTTCCTGCATCTAGCCTGTCCAGTCCTTTTATAATTTTATGTTTCTATAAGAAACCCCCTCATCCTTCTAAACTCCAGTGAATACAAGCCTAGTCTTCTCAATCTTTTCCTCATATGACAGTCCCGCCATCCCAGGGATCAATCTTGTGAACCTACGCTGCACTGCCTCAATCACAAGGATGTCCTAGCTTGTGATTCCTAGCTTGTGATTCCTAGTTTGGAACCACAAACTGAGCTGCCTAGGTTTCAAACATGCACTATTGTGGCAGTGGGAGCATTTACGTTCACATGTTCATATGTTCTGCGGCCGTTCCAGGTGGCCCAGCCGCTGTGAGGACTCTCCCGACGCCGGGGCAACACCACCCGGCCAGAACGGCCAGGAACATCGGGCCTCCGTAGAGGCAATAGCGGAGGCCTCAATAGGCCTGACTTTGGGTGAACTGGGGATGGGGACTGGACATTGTGCCTTCCCCCACAGTGGTAACCACTGTGGGGGGATGATTTTTTTTGTGTGTAAGTGAATATTTTAGTTTGTGTCCAAGATGGCTGTCGGAAGGGAGAGTGGACGCTGGCGCGGTTTAGCTGCCGCTGCTCTCTCTTCACATTGTGTTTTTTGATTTTTTGTCTTTGGAGCGATTTCTGTCTTTAATTTGTGTATTGATGATGTCCTTATTATTTATTTTACTCCGACTGTATGCTTTTTCTCTTCTGTTAATTTCTGTGAGGTGTCCTTGAGACTTTGAAAGGCGCCCGAAAATAAAATAATAATAATAATACATTTTATTTAATGGGCGCCTTTCAGACATCTCAAGGACACCTTACATAGTAATCGGAATAACATATAATCGGAATATAACAAGTAATAAAGACATCACAGAGACACAAATTAAAAACAGAATTCAATCCAAAAACAGAAAATCAAAAACACAGTGTGAAGAGAGAGCAGCGGCAGCCAAAGCGCGCCAGCGTCCACTCTCTCTTCACGGCAGCCATCTTGGACACAGACCTACAGGACTACAATTAGACCAAAAAATTGGATAGCACTGTGGGGGAAGGCACAATGTCCAGTCCCCACCCCATGTTCACCCCAAAGTCAGGCCTATTGAGGCCACCGCAATTGCCTCTACGGAGGCCCGATGTCCCTGGCCGTTCTCACCGGGTGGTCTTGCCCCGGCGTCGGGAGAGTCCTTTCGGCGGCTGGGCCACCTGGAACGGCCGCTTCCCGGTTGGAGCCCGCGGCTGCCGAAGCCGACAAGGCCGCGCCGGTTTGGAGCTCCCAGGCTCCCGATGATAGAGTCGGCGCCGCCTCTCCGAACTGCCGCCTCTCCGCACTGCCGCCTCTCCGCTCCGCAGACCCGCAGCCCGGAGATGTTGCTCTCGGCGGTCCAGCTCGCCAGAGCTCCAGCGCGTCGCTCCAGCGCGGCGACCCAGGCAAGGCATCGCCCGCTCCGCTCCAGCGCTCCAACGCTGTGCCGCCGCCGAGGCCGAGGTGCTGGGCGGACCCCGCCAGGAAACGGCGCTCCAAGCCTGCAGGTAGGCCACGAGGACGGGTCGACGGGCAGCCCGGAGAAAAGGCTGCCACACCGACCAGGTAGGGACCTAGAAATAAAGTTTATGTCACAGGAGCAGAGTTAGGCCATTCAGCCCATCGAGTGTACTCCACCATTCAATCATGGCACATCTTTGCTACCTACAAAGATAACTTTGAAAGTTCAAAGTGAAGCCTTCATTGACAGCGATGCCCTTGCAATGTGCAAGAGGCACAGGACTGCAGTTCATCGTTTTATATTTTATTTAGAGTCTGCGTCTCTCAGCCAAATCATTAGATTGATGTCAGTAACAAGTGCGGTGCTGGCTTGAAGGGCCGAATGGCCTCCTCCTGCAACTATTTTCTATGTTTCTATGTTTCTAAGTGGTGATAATTTTACAGCCTTCAATACCGAGACATTTGCTTATTGGAAAAAATAAAAAAAATAAACGATCACTGTAAGTTTCTGGTGCCTTCCCGACTATTAGTTCACTTTAGTTTAGAGAATACAGCACGGAAACAGGCTCTTCGGCCCACCAAGTCCGCGCTGACCAGCGATCACACCGTACACTAGCACTACCCTACATACTGGGGACAATTTATAGATGCCACTTAACCTACAAACATGTACGTCTTACGTCTTTGGAGTGTGGGAGGAAACCGGAGCACCTGGAGAAAACCCACGCAGGTCACGGGGAGAACATACAAACTCTGTACAGACAGCACCCATAGTCAGGGTGGAACCCGGGTCTCTGGCGCTGTGAGGCAGCAACTCCACCGCTGCGTCACTCTATGACTCTGAATCTACGTGTCTGGTGGTGAGCGCTCTCAAGCCTCTACATCTGTACTGTAAATTCCTTAAGCTCTGGGCGTCACGGTGGCGCAGCGGTAGAGTTGCTGCCTCACAGCGCCAGAGACCCGGGTTCCATCCTGACTACGGGTGCTGTCTGTACGGAGTTTGTACGTTCTCCCCGTGACCACGTGGGTTTTCTCCGGGATCTCCGGTTTCCCACACTCCAAAGACGTGTAGGTTTGTAGGTTAATTGTCTTAGTAACATTGCAAATTGTCCCTAATGTGTGTAAGGTTGTGTTAGTGTGCGGGGATCGCTGGTCGGTGCGGACTCTGGATACTTTCAAGAGAGAGCTGGATAGGGCTCTTAAAGATAGTGGAGTCAGGGGATATGGGGAGAAGGCAGGAACGGGGTACTGATTGGGGATAATCAGCCATGATCACATTGAATGGCGGTGGTAGCTCGAAGGGCCGAATGGTCTACTCCTACACCTATTGTCTATTGACTCGGTGGGCCGAAGAGCTTGTTTCTGCGCTGAATCTCTAAACTAAACAAAATCTAAAGCTGACCATCTCGTGCTTGTTGATACACCCTCTCCATTCTTCACATCAGCTGTGGCCTCTGCAGTGTATGTCTCTGCAATTGCCTTCGTTTAATCCCTCTGTTGTCCAGAAAAACCTCCCGACAATCCATGCCCTGCGAAAATTATTGCCTACTTTTCAAAACTCTCATAAGGCTCAAATCTAATATAACGTGATTACCTTTCAGGAAACATGTTGGGGAATTAGCTGTTTGCAAATACATTTTGCAAAAACCATAATTCCTGCAATCTGTGCACTCTGTGATTTCTTCAAAAAATTCATTAATTTAAATTGGCCAAGCAGGACCTGCCCTTTGCAAGTCAAAGCTGCTGAAAAATATTCATCTATTAAATCTATACACCTTTCCGTCAAAGATCAAGAACGGTAAGTCACTCAAATTAATTCATTCTACAAGTGAAAGTCTATAAGATAAACAATTAAACCCCCAGCAGTAAAAATGCTGAGTTACTCCAGCACTCTGTGAAACGTCACCTATCCATGTTCTCCACAGATGCTGCCTGACCCGCTGAGTTACTCCAGCACTCTGTGAAACGTCACCTATCCATGTTCTCCACAGATGCTGCCTGACCCGCTGAGTTACTCCAGCACTCTGTGAAACGTCACCTATCCATGTTCTCCACAGATGCTGCCTGACCCGCTGAGTTACTCCAGCACTGACAAGTGTTTTTTGTCAGTCGCATCATACACGTGTAATTCTGTGAAACCCATTAGTCAAAGTCAAAACACCACAGTGAACAATGACATTGTAGCTGCAGACATCTTACAGAATCACCTGCTGTTTTCTCTGATCTTCAGAATACTGGAACCTAATGCAGTTTGAGTTCAGAGAGAATCTGCTGAAAGGACCTCCATAAGGATGCCAGAGTCTCCTGATAGAGACAGAAAGAGTCACAGAGTGGTAACGTGATACAGCATGGAAACAGGCCCTTCGGTCCAACTTGCCCGCATCAGCCAACATGTCTCAGTGCCACTCGTCCCACCTGCCTCCGTTTGGCCCCTATCCCTCTCAACCTGTCCTGTCTATGTACCTGTCCAAATGTCTTTTAAATGTTGTTATAGTCCCTGCCTCAACTACCTCCTCTGGTAGCTCAGTCCATACACCCGCCACCCTCTGTATGAAAAGGTTGCCCCTCAGGCAACTGAGTTCAAATGATCACACTAGTCCAATGGTCCAAACCCAGCATCATCTTCGTCTTGTGCAACTGTAACATGACATCCCCACTATTTTACTTCGGAGTCACGTGAGTGACTATGTGAAGAAGGGCCGTCTCTCTGCGTGCGCGTCATTACGTCTGAACGCAACGCGCACGACGGACTGGCAGAGGCACTGCGTCCTCCCAGCTGTCGGGATTTTCAAAAAACAAGCGGCAGGTAAGGAAAGTTGAATTACTTACCTGCGTTCTTTTCGGGCTTGAAGCTGTTTGTAATTTCAGGTCCCAGATGTCGAGGAGACGGTCCGCGGGGAAGTCGGCTGCCGAAGACCGCAGCATTCCCAGTAGCGGGTGACGGTCTTGTCCCCGACATTACCGCCGGTAGAACCGGCAGGAGACTTGGGGAGGAGGAGCTCCGTGGTGGTCCCGGCGGGACGTAAAACCACCCGCAAGTCTGTCAGACCCGTAGACTCGGATGAGTCCGGGGAAGAGGGATACCCTCCCTCAACGGAGAGCGTCCGAGGACGACTCTCCCACATGGAGCAACTTATGGAGAAGTTGCTCCACAATGATCTGCTCCGAAGGAGGGAGCAGTTTCAGCACGGGCCTCTACAGCAGGCCGTGCCAGCAGCCTCACACATGGGGCAGCCCAATGTCTTCCCCATTGGAGGGGGAAGTACATATGGAAGAAACCACTCTGAATCAGAGTACAAAAGCACGGGGGGGGGGGGGGGGGTACCTTCCCAGGGACAAGCAGAAGAAGTACCTCTGCAATCATCCAGGTTTGCTATCACAACACCATTAGGTGCTTCCCTGGATGAAGATTTAGCTAATAATATCAATTACCTAGCATCCCATCAACTTTAAGACCTGGCCATGGAAGGAACCATGAACAGGTACCCCCCCACCAGCTACTGTGCTTCCCTGAAGGTCCAAGCAGTGAACCATGTCATCTGGGGACAGATTGGACCTATCATCTGAAACAAGAAGTAACATTCCAGAAGGTATTAAACCTACTGGGGTCTGGGATCACATCATTTGCAGGAGGAGTGGAAGATGGACTCCTCACTGACAGAGAACAGGACACAATGGCACTATTGTGTTATGCCCACTTTGAGAGAAATTGTATTTGGAAGAATGCAATCAAACCATCGATTAACTCGAAGTTCGCTGTCCTGTGTAAAGCCAGCAATGTCCAGCCCGCAAACTACCTGTTCGGGGAAGACCTGCGGTGACATGTACGGGATCTGGACGATGAGGCAAGAACGATCCACCTAATAACCAGAGGGTTCATCGCCAAGGATGCATCCTTACAGCCCTCGGCGTTTTACGCCTAGAGGGCCAGGCACTGGAGGAAGACCCACACCGGAGTCAAGGTCTTTTTAGGGGCAGGGCCCAGCCGGCCCACAGCGAGGATGAGGAGAGAAAAACCACCAGTTCAACCTCCAAAACCTCGCGAAAGAAAACCAGCGCCATACCGGCAGTAACGTCAGAGGTTAGTCAAACCAGTTCCTTAGGGAACGCCCCAGACAAGCCTCACATACTGGTGGGAGGAAGGTTAAAATATATTTTGAAAGAATGGTGTTGGGTCACAATGGATCCGTTTGTACTGCACAGTATAGAAGGGTTCAAAATTGAATTCATTTTGAATTCATCACCACCCACAAAATTTTGCACATAGGTTTCTCTCAACAAGAAACTATGGATATACAGGGGGAAATTGGAACTTTATCTGACAAAAATGTAATTGACAGGTCACATACAGAACCTCACCAATTTATATCCAATATATTTCTCAAAAGAGAGAAAAGATGGAGGGTCCGCATCATTCTGGATCTTATGGAACTCAAAAAACATATGTGCAATATAAACATTTCAAAATGGACAATATTGGAACAGCAACTCAGTTGGTTTCCAAAAATGGTCACATGGCATGCATCGACCTCAAAGATGCATACTATTCGGTGTCTATTCACAAAGAGCAGGAGATATTTGAAGTTTAACTGGATGGGTCAATTATGGCAATACATGGCTCTGCCAAATGGCTGGACATCAGCTCCTAGACTATTGACTAAACTACTGAAACCAATTCTGGGTCTACTAAGGTCTCAGAACCACACTGTCATGGCATATTTGGATGAAATTTTTCATTTTTAGAGTCACCAAGAATTGGCAGAAGCATCAGTCAAAGCAAACCAAAACCCTGTTTGAAAGACTTGGTTACCTCATCCATCCAGTTAAATCAAAATTGACACCTACAAGGGTAATTGATTACCTAGGATTTACTATCAAACACAGTAAATATGTTGGTGACTTTGCCTAGGGGCAAACAACAAGATTTGAGTAAGCCTGCTATGACCTGATTGTCAAATACAAGCCATCTATCAGGCAAACAGCGAGTGTAATTGGCAAATAGTAGCTGCATTTTCAGCAGTACATTACGGGCCTTTGCATTACCAGAATTTACAGCGAGCAAGGAACGAACAAAGGAACAAAGGAACGAACACTCAGATTCCATGCAGGCCAAATTGGCAAAACTATGGATTGCCAGCAGAGGCCATTGTTGAATAACTATGGTGGATAACGAACGTGAGACATCTCAAGGGAAATCTTGCTCGAAAGCCATCGGGGGTTCTTCAAACCGATGCAAGCGGCTAAGGATGGGGAGCCACAAACACAGTCTAGAGCTGTGGGGGCAGATGGAATGAGCAGGAGTCTGTAATTCCACAACACATGGAATCAATTACCTAGAATTGTTGGGGGCACAATATGGGCTCAAGGTTTTCTGTAGCAACATGCAACTTGTGCTTGTTCAAATTCAGATTGATAACACCACAGCGGTGGCATATATCAATCACAAGGGTGGTGTAAAATCTGTATCTTGCGACAGACCTCATTTGCCACTGGTGTATCGAGAGGAATATTTGGGTAACAGCGGTCTATCTGCCAGGTAGATATAACACGGTGACAGATGCTGGATCACGAATGTTTAATAACAACACAGAATGGATGTTGAATCAGGCCGTATTTAATGAAATAACTACACAATTTGGCATACCAGATATTGATCTGTTTGCATCTAGACTAAACCATCAGTTACCCAGATATGTGTCCTGCGAGCTGGATCCAGGAGCAAAGGCAGTGGATGCTTTCTCCCTCAATTGGGGAGGAATGTTATGTATGCTTTCCGCCAATTTGTCTCACAAACCGATGCTTGACCAAAATCAAGCAAGACTAAGCCACAGGCATATTGGTAGTGCCAGATTGGCCTAAAGCCTGGTCCCCAAAATTTTTGGGAATTATAGTCCAGCCAGTTATGGCTGTACCCAAGAGCAGTGACCTCCTAGTGAACCCAGTTACAGGGAGCAATCATCCACTACATGAACGTATTAACATGTTGGTCTGCAGATTCTGAGGAGGCCATTTCAAGGCATAGGACTGTCCGAACAAATACAACACAGTACGGATAACGGATGTCTTGGAGTTCCTATCAACTCTGTACTATAACTATAAACAAAGTTATAGTGCAATCTATAATGCCAGAGGCGCACTCTCCTCCTATCTCATGCTGGAAACAGGGCACGGGTCGATAGGAACGCACCCCTTTACAACAAAATTTATGAAGGGAATTTACAATTTAATACCTCCAAGGCCAAGGTACACGGACGCATGGGATGTGAGCGTGGTACTAACCCTACTCCGACAGTGGGGACCGCCTATGGCCTCATCATTATAAAAACTAACCCTGAAGGTGGTATGCTGATGGCACTACTAACAGCACAAAGAGTCCAGACACTGCAAAAGCTACGATTGGACTACATGACCACCAATATGAACAACATAACATTCGTAATCAGGAACCTGATAAAACAGAGCAGGCCAAGAATGCCAGGGATGAAGATCAGTTCTTGGCATATCCAGAGGACCAACGGTTGTGTGTGTGGTAAGATACTAACACCACTATCTTTTTTTCTATTTATTTATTTATTTATTTATTTTTTTAAAAATTATTTTTATTAGAAGTACGGTAAATTACAATAACACACAACACATATATCTTAATACATTTTTTGTACCGCTTCATTTTTTTTTTTTTTAAAGCTTTAAGAAAAAGATAGAAGTAAGGAAAGTAAAGAAGGTGCGCAAGAGTTGTGAAGTGCAAGAGAGTGTTGGGAAAAGAAAGCCCCTTAGAAAAGAAGTTAGAGAAGGAAGTAAAGTAAGAAAGTAGACCCTAGAAAAGAAAGAAAAAGAAAGTAAGGACAATCGCTCTATTATAACATTAAACTCCGCAGAAAGACTACCAACCAAGACTGTTTTTGTTGTTTTATCTCCCAATGCCAGGTCCTGATACCATTTATTTATTTATTTATTTTTAAAATTACTATTGCACCTCATGCTTGTAATAGGTCCATAAACGTAGACCACGTCTTTTGGAATTGGTTTGCTTTACCTGCTAAGAGGAATCTCATCTCTTCCAGATGTAATGTTTCAAACATATTTGATGTCCACATTTTTATTGTTGGTGTGGGCGCATTTTTCCAGAATTTAAGTATGAGCTTTTTTCCCATTATTAGCCCGTAATTGAGTAAATTCTTCTGATACACGTTTAATTCAGGGATACCTTCCGATATCCCAAAAATGATCCATTCTGGTTTTGGTACCAGTTTTATTTTAATTAATTTTGAAAAAATATCAAATATTCCATGCCAGAATTTTTGGATTTTTGTACAAAAAACAAAAGAGTGCGCTATGGTAGCTTCTTGACACAGACATTTATCACAGATGGGTGAAACATTAGGAAAGATTTTATTTAATTTAGTTTTTGAATAATATAGTCTATGTAATGTTTTGAATTGGATAAGCGTATGTCGTACATTGATCGAGCATTTATGCACCTGTAGTAAATGATTATCCCAGCTCTCTTTTGAAATTTTTATAGCTAATTCTTGTTCCCAGTCTCTTCTAATTCCATCTGTTGTGGGTATTTCTATGTTTAAAATGATATTATATAAGTACGATATTAAGTTAGCTGATTCCGCCTTTGTCTTCATTGCTTCATCCAGTAAGTCGGAAGGCATATTATGATAGTCTTTTGTGTATTTTTTCAAATAATCACAAATTTGAAGATATTTAAAATATTGGTTATTTTTCAAATTATATTTCAGTTGTAGTTGTTGAAATGATAGTAATTTTCCCACTTCATACAGATCTTCGAGCGTTTTGATTCCCATTCTTTCCCATTGTATAAATGATTTGTCTATGATTGATGGTTTAAACGATGGGTTATTGGCTATTGGTATTGAGAGAGATAGGTTTCTTAATTTTAGATTCTGTTTTATTTGTTTCCATGTTCTAATTGTGCTATGTATAATTGGGTTTTTATTATAATTTTTATTATTCAGATTTATTGGTGAGAGGATAATCTAACACCACTATCTGAGAGTTACGGAGAACCTCAGAGGCTCAGAACAATCGGTCCTCATCAGCCATAAAAAAACACAACAGAAGGTGTCAACTCAAACCATCTCCAGATGGTCAATGGAAGTAATGGCGGTAGCAGGAGTAAACATTTATATGGTTAAATCTCATTCCACCAGGGCTGCATCTACGTCGGCAGCAAGAGCTATGGACATGCCCCTTGACGACATCCTAGCGGCTGCAGGATGGACGAATGAACGAACAGTCCACCGGTTTTATAACAAACCCATAACCGGACCGGGGGTGTTTGCACGTACCATTTTAAGTTCTGTTCCCTAGTTTCCCCCCCAAGGTTGGAAGGGGTAACTATTTAAAAAAAAACTTTTTCTTTCATTTAAAGCATCAGTGTCTTTACGTAACTACGTAATGTCTGAATGCTTTAATGATTACACTCATCCATGGTCAATCCATTCAGTGTGTGACGCCTGGATTCGTAACCGGCGTAAAATCACAGAGCTTTGAAATCTTCACGTAGTCACTCACGTGACTCCGAAGTAAAATAGTAAGATTAAATGAGAACTAACCAGTTTGAAGTTTGATCTTGATTTTATGAGGAGTTACGATGAGCGATTACGTGCCCACCGCTCCCACCCTCATACTATCAAGGTCATATGGAAGTTCTAGTTTCTTCACAATCTTACTATTCTCAGGTCTTCTTATTATCTGTGATTTAACACCGCTGCTTTGAAGATTGACGCGCACGCAGACGGACGGCCCTTCTTAACGTAATCGCTCATCGTAACTCCTCATAAAATCAAGATCAAACTTCAAACTGGTAAGTTCTCGTTTAATCTTACTATTATATTCAGTGCTATGAGTGATAAAGGATAATGTACCAAAATGCTTTTTGAGCGCTCGATGTACCTGTCACGCCACTTTAATGGAATGATGTACCTGTGTTTCTCGATCTCTCTGCTCTACAACACTCCCCAGAGCCCTGATATTCACCACCTTTAAACATGTGGACATGCAGGTGCTGGTTTAACAAAAAAAACCCACAAAATGTCTGAGTAACTCAGCGGGTCAGGCAGCATCTGCGGAGAACATGGATAGGTGACGTTTCACAGAGTGCTGGAGTAACTCAGCGGGTCAGGCAGCATCTGCGGAGAACATGGATAGGTGACGTTTCACAGAGTGCTGGAGTAACTCAGCGGGTCAGGCAGCATCTGTGGAGAACATGGATAGGTGACGTTTCACAGAGTGCTGGAGTAACTCAGCGGGTCAGGCAGCATCTGTGGAGAACATGGATAGGTGACGTTTCACAGAGTGCTGGAGTAACTCAGCGGGTCAGGCAGCATCTGTGGAGAACATGGATAGGTGACGTTTCACAGAGTGCTGGAGTAACTCAGCGGGTCAGGCAGCATCTGTGCAGAACATGGATAGGTGACGTTTCACAGAGTGCTGGAGTAACTCAGCGGGTCAGGCAGCATCTGTGGAGAACATGGATAGGTGATGTTTCACAGAGTGCTGGAGTAACTCAGCAGGTCTGGGAGCATCTGTGGATAACATGGATAGGTGACGTTTCACAGAGTGCTGGAGTAACTCAGCAGGTCAGGGAGCATCTGTGGATAACATGGATAGGTGATGTTTCACAGAGTGCTGGAGTAACTCAGCAGGTCTGGGAGCATCTGTGGATAACATGGATAGGTGACGTTTCACAGAGTGCTGGAGTAACTCAGCGGGTCAGGGAGCATCTGTGGATAACATGGATAGGTGACGTTTCGGGTTGAGAATGTTCTTCAGACTGCGAGTCAGGGGAGTCTGAAGAAGGGCCTCAACCCGAAACGTCATCTATTTTTTCCTCAGAGATGCTGCCTGACCCGATGAGTTACTCCAGCGTTTTGGGTCTATGTTCGGTGTAAACCAGCATCTGCAGTTCCTTCCTGCTTAACAAACACCTCTGAATGTTCAAATATCTTTACTGGGAGAAAGCAGTTCACATTGATGGTCTGAAAGAAAGTCCAGGCACCAAAATTACAGGAGACACAGGAACTTCAGATGCTGTATTTTTGATCAAAACACAAAGTGCTGTCTAGAGCTGCTGCCTCACAGCGCCAGAGACCCGGGTTCCATCCCAACTACGGGTGCTGTCTGTACGGAGTTTGTACCTTCTCCCCGTGACCTGCGTGGGTTTTGTCCGGGTGTTCCTGTTTCCTCCCACACTGCAATGATGTGCAGGTTTGTAGGTTAATTGGCTTGGAATAATTGTAAATTGTCCCTAGTGTGTGTTGGATATTGTTAGTGTGCGGGGATCGCTGGTCGGTGCGGAGTCGGTGGGCCGCAGGGATTGTTTCCGCGCTGTATCTCTGTAAACTAAACTAATATTTATTCTATTAATAATATCTATTGCATCCGCTGCTGTAGATGTCAGCTGATCTACATCGGTGAGACCAAGCGTAGGCTTGGCGATCGCTTCTCCCAACAACTCCGCTCGATCTGCAATAACCAACCTGATCTCCCGGTGGCTCAGCACTTCACCTCCCCCTCCAATTCCGAATCCGACCTTTCTGTCCTGGGCCTTCTCCATGGCCAGAGTGAGGACCACCAGAAATTGGAGGAGCAGCACCTCATATATTCGCTTGGGCAGTCTGCACCCCAGCGGTATGAACATTGACCTCCAATTTCAGGCAGTCCTTACTTTCTCCTCCCCTTCTCAGCTCTCCCTCAGCCCTCTGGCTCCTCCTCTTCCTTTCTTCTCCCCACCCTACATCAGTCTGAAGAAGCGTTTCGGCCCGAAACGTTGCCTATTTCCTTCGCTCCATAGATGCTGCCTCACCCGCTGAGTTTCTCCAGCATTTTTGTCTACCTTCGATTTTCCAGCATCTGCAGTTCCTTCTTAAACATTAATCTAATATTTGTTCCTTTCACCAATCTGTTTCACACAGATTTTGTGAGCATCACAATGTTGTTTGTGTGGAAAGTTGCTGAGAACATATTCACTGCCACAGTTGAGTTACTCCTCAGGTTCCTATTAAATCTTTTCCCCCTCACCTTGAACCTATGTCCTCTGGTTCTCGATTCTCCTACATTGGGCAAGAGACTCTGTGCGTCTACCCGATCTATTGTCCCCACAAAATTATCACATGTTTGTGATCAGCAGGTTGTTAGTAAATGGTAATTAGTTTAGTGTACTTTTGCTTAATTTAGTTTAGTTTTGGAGATACAGTATGGAAACAGGCCCTTCATTTCACCGGGTCCGCGCCAACCAGCGATCCCCGCACACTAACACTATCCTACACACACTAGGGAAAAATTACAATTATACCAAGCCAATTAACCTACAGACCTGTATGTCTTTGGAGTGTGGGAGTAAACCGGAGCACCCGGAGAAAACCCACGCAGGTCACCGGGAGAACGTACAAACTCCGTTCAGGCAGCAGCCCGTTGTCAGGATGGAACCCGTGTCCCTGGCGCTGTGAGGCAGCAACTCTACCGCTGCGCCACGTGCTGCCCAATGGGAAAATGATCACACTGTTTGGCAAATTTGTGGTCAAAGAGGCTGTTAATAAATTGTAATTGTTGCTAATTCGGGATAACATGTCATGAAATTCTCCATCATCAAGGAGCAGAGACATCAATAATTCATTTAGCAAGATCGGTTTGCAAATTATATAATCATCGTCTAGTTAAGTCACAATTTTTTTAAGTAGAACCAGTACAGTAAACACCGAGCTCTCAAAAGACGATCAGTTTTCCTTTGCTCTGATTCATCTCATTTAAACTTATTCATGAGATGTCTTCTGGGTGGTATTTAGAGTGAATTTTTAATGCTTTTACCGGTTTGCAAGAATTACTTTCTTGGGAAAATCTTCATGAAAGATGTTACCCGTAGCAACCAGACTTCTTCTCCCTGATATTCTTTAGCATACATTTTCATAATATCAGAAGTAAGTCATTTGGATACAGATATAACTATTTTCCTACACATCAAATACCTGATTTATAATTCAACAATATAACCTTTAATTCAATTTAAACCAAACATTGGGTGTTTAAAAATAGATTAATTTATCATTGGTCACTAAATATTAATTATATTTGGAGTCCTTCGTTCACTTATAAAAGAACAAAAAAACAGGGCAGAAAATTGCAATTTTCTGGAATGCAATTAAACTTGAGAAGGTGAAATCATTCTCAGGTCAAAAGTCTAGATTTAGCTGTCAGAAATAGGCTTAATGATCAAAAATAAGACACAGTGCTGGTGTAACTCAGCGGGTCAGGCAGCATCTGTGGAGAACATGGATAGGTGACGTTTCACAGAGTGCTTGTGTAACTCAGCGGGTCAGTCAGCATCTCTGGAGAAAAGGAATAGATTACATTTCAGGTTGAGCCCTTTCTTCAGACTGAGAGTTACATGTCAGGCCACTCGGAAGAAGGCAGAGAGTCAGTCTGAAGAAGTCAGTCTCAACCCAAAACGTCACCCATTCCTTCTCTCCAGAGATGCTGCCTGTCCCGCTGAGTTACTTCAGCTCTTTATGCCCGTGCCTGACGTAACTTCTTTTATCTGAGTCCCAATATATGGTAAAAGCTGCCAGAGGTTGGACTATAACAACACATGATGAATATTTGGGCAGGTGTATGGATGGGAAATGTTTAGAGGGATATGGGTCAAATGCTGGCAGATGGACTAGTGTAGTTTGGGCATCTTGTTTGGATTGGCCAAGTTGGGCCAATGAACTGTTTCTGTGCTGTATGGCCCTACGACACATTTAAAAGCTGCCCTGTACCCAAGTATTTGTTTACCTGGAAGCAACCAGCCCTTCCGTCAACACCTCAAGGATCTCAAAGATCCTGGCTATCGAGGCCAAGATTGGCCTTGCCCCCATATAGGATTTCTACCTCATCGGAGACGCTTGGACTATCTTTAATCGAACTTCACTAGACTTTGTCTAACACTAAAGGTTATTCCCTTCATCCTGTATCTGTAGAATAGAATAGAATAGAATAGAATGGCTTTTATTGTCATTCAAACAGACAAGGTTTGAACGAAATTTCATTCCTACTGTCATGACATTACAAAAAAACCCAGACCCACACTTAACACAGTTTACACAAACATTCATCACAGTGAATCTCCAACACCTCCTCACTGTGATGGAAGGCAAAAGTCTTATCTCTTCCCTTTGTTCTTCTCCCGCAGTCCAGCAGTCCAACTGCAGCGTCGAGGCGACTGGGGCTCCCGATGTTAAAGCCCCCGGCGGGCGATGGTAAGTCCCGCGGCTGTTTAAGCCACGCCGGGCGATGTTAGGTCCCCCTCCAAGTCATTTAAACCCTGCGATTCCAGCAGGAGAAGTTGCCGTTGCGGGATCTCCGAAGAGCGGTCTCCCACCAGTGACCTGCGAGCTCCCGATATTCCTGTCCACCGGGGCCTGCGGCCGGAGCCTCTGAAGCTCCGAAGTCGGGTCGCAGCTGCGCGCCACCAAAGCTCTCCACGCTCCGAAGTCGGACAGCTCCGCGATGTCAGGTCCGCAGGCTCCGCGACTTGAGCCCTCAGGTTGGTCCCGGTTGGAGGCTGCCGCCGGCTCCACGATGTTAGGCCCAATGACACCGGAGACTCGACAGGGAAAAAGTCGGGTCCACGTACAGGGAAGAGGTTAATGGTTCCCCCCACCCCCCATGAACACAGTGGACCAAGATCCCCTCAAGACCAAGATTGGCTTTGCCCCCATGTAGGACTTCATCTTTTGGACCAGTCCCACCCCTAAAGGTTAATTTGCAAGTTGAATCAGTGGACTAGAACAGGGCTGTATGCCGAAGCTTTATTAAGGCACAGGTTAGATCACGTTTGGAGGATTGTGAGCAATTTTGTGTTGGACCTCCACCCTGGGGAAAAGGTTCTGACTGCCTACCCTATCTGTGCCTCATAATTTTATATATTTCTATCAGGTCTCCCCTCAAACTCTGACGCTCCAGAGAAAACAATCCATCCTCACCCTGTAGCTCATGTCCTCTAATCCAGGCAGCATTCAAGTAAACCTTCATGACAAACTGTTTGAGAAATGATCGATGATGTAATGTAAACGACTGTGCAGAGGCCACAGATTTCACAGCACTGCACACCATGAAAGGAAGTTTGTAGTTGTTATCATTATGATTTTAATTAGGTCTGAATTATCTCTCCTGAACTATTCCCTTTAACAATATATCAAATGATCTCAGTCAAAGTTTGTTGTAATTCAGAATTGACAACATTAATTCTCGTTTAAAAGGAAGCAGCACATTTTATGGGCTACAAAGTCAGTTGAATAACACAAATGGAAATTAGGAACTGCGGATGCTGCTTTACAAAAGCAGGCACAGAATGTTGGAGTAACTCAGCGGGTCAGGCAGCATCTGTGGAGAACATGGATAGGTGACGTTTCACAGAGTGTTGGAGTAACTCAGCGGGTCAGGCAGCATCTGTGGAGAACATGGATAGGTGACGTTTCACAGAGTGTTGGAGTAACTCAGCGGGTCAGGCAGCATCTGTGGAGAACATGGATAGGTGACGTTTCACAGAGTGCTGGAGTAACTCAGCGGGTCAGGCAGCATCTGTGGAGAACATGGATAGGTGACGTTTCACAGAGTGCTGGAGTAACTCAGCGGGTCAGGCAGCATCTGTGGAGAACATGGATAGGTGACGTTTCACAGAGTGCTGGAGTAACTCAGCGGGTCAGGCAGCATCTGTGGAGAACATGGATAGGTGACGTTTCACAGAGTGTTGGAGTAACTCAGCGGGTCAGGCAGCATCTGTGGAGAACATGGATAGGTGACGTTTCACAGAGTGTTGGAGTAACTCAGCGGGTCAGGCAGCATCTGTGGAGAACATGGATAGGTGACGTTTCACAGAGTGCTGGAGTAACTCAGCGGGTCAGGCAGCATCTGTGGAGAACATGGATAGGTGACGTTTCACAGAGTGCTGGAGTAACTCAGCGGGTCAGGCAGCATCTGTGGAGAACATGGATAGGTGACGTTTCACAGAGTGCTGGAGTAACTCAGCGGGTCAGGCAGCATCTGTGGAGAACATGGATAGGTGACGTTTCACAGAGTGCTGGAGTAACTCAGCAGGCAAGGCAGCATCTGTGGAGAAAATATTTAGGTGATTTAGGGAGTGTTGTAGAGCAGAAGGATCTAGGAACAGAGTTTGTCATAGTCTCACAGCACCTAAACAGCCCCGTCACCCGATTCTTCTCTACATGACCTTGATGTCCCATTTGCCCATATTTGGCTCTTATCCCTCTAATCCTTTCCTATCCATTTACCAGCGTGTCTTTTAAATGTGTGTCACGATGGCGCAGCCAGCGCCAGAGACCCGGGTTCCATTCAGACTACGGGTGCTGTCTGTGCAGAGTTTGTACGTTCTGCTCGTGAGCTGCGTGGGTTTTCTCCCGGTGCTCCAGTTTCCTTCCACGCTCCAAAGACGTACAGGTTTGCAGATTAATTGGCTTGGTGTAAATGTAAATTGTCCCTAGTGTGTGTAGGATAGTGTTAGTGTGCGGGGATCGCTGGTCAGCGCGGACTCTGTGGGCCGATGGGCCTGTTTCCCTGTTGTATCTCTAAACTAAACTCAGCTAACTGATGTCAGAGTACCGACTTCAACTACCACCTGTGGCGGTTTGTTCCATATACACCCACCACAACTCTTGCTCCTCAGATTAGGATTACATTGTCTACATGGGTACATCATTCTAAAAGTATATAGTTCTCCAAAAGCCATGTCACACGTAGACAAGATGGGATGAAGGCTTTTGCTTCATTGGCCTTCACCAGTCTACGTATAGAAGTTGGGATGTCACGTTAAGGGTCTGTCCCACTTAGGTGATTTTTTCAGCGACTACAGGCGACTAGGCTGTCGCCACATGGTCGTCAAGGTGTCGACTGTATGGTCATGAGCAGTCGCCTCAGTAGCCCAAAGAGTCGTAGTGTCTTTCTGGGCGCCGCTGGATTTTGAAATGTTCAAAACGTTTCACCGTGGGCTTGACGTAGCTTGTCTTCTCCTGACGTAGGTGCTGTCGTAGGTTGTCGCCAGAATGACGCAGGTTGTCGCCGGGTGACGTAGGTTGCTGACTTCGGTGAATTCCATTGGCGACTACCTACGTCAATCTACGTCAACCGGCGACAGGTACCGGCGACTGAATTGTCTTCAGTTGTTGCCGACAGGGTCGTTGCTTGTCGTAGCTGGTCGCGGGTGGACGTAGATTGACTTCGGTTGTCGTAGGTTGTCGCTGGTGGACGTAGGTTGTCGTAGGTGGGTGTCCTAATGGGTTGCTGGTTGTCGGTAGCTTGCCATAGCTTGACGTCGACTAGGTGGTAGGTTGTTGGAGGCATTGTCGAAGGGGGGGGGTCCAGTCGCCGGATTTTCAGGGACTTACTACGACTATGACAGTCGCCGGCAGTCACCGAAAAAATCGCCTAAGTGGGACAGGCCCTTTACTGTTCTACAAGACGTTCGTGAGGCCACATTTGGAGTATTGTGATCAATCTTGGTCACCCTGCTTTAGGAATGATACCATTAAGCTGGAAAAGGTGCAGAGAAGATTTAGGAGAATGATGCAAGGACTCGAGGACCTGAGGTAGAGCAGTCTAGTGGAGAGGTTGAGCAGTCTAGGAATTTAAGGGCCTGTCTCACTTGTGTGTCCTTGGCACGCAAATTACGTGACCTCATCGTCGCGTTGAGGCGCATGGATGTCGTGTGGCCGCGCGCGCGGGGCCGGTCCCACTCAGAAGCACGGAGGGGTATGTAGTTGTGCGCGACATAGCGCTGGGCTCCGAAATTTTTGTAGCGAACAAAATCTCACTGCCAACAGCAGCAGAAGCAGGCAAACGATCGCCGAGCTCGGCCTGGGGCTCACGGCCGGTGCAGTCCGGATCCGCCCCCACTTCTACTCCCAGAGCGGGGCCAAGAAAATTGAAGATGGACACAAAATGCAGGGGTAACTCAGCGGTACCGGCAGCATCTCTGGAGAGAAGCAATGGGTGACGATTCGGGTCAAGACCCTTCTTTCAGACTGAAGAAGAGTCTCAACACGAAAATTCACCCATTCCTTCTCTCCAGAGATGCTGCTGGTCCCGCTGAGTTACTCCAGCATTTTGTGTCCATCTTCAAATGACGTCACACGCTCCAGACGGCTGTGCGGGCACATGAAATCGCGTGCGACCTTCGCGGGACCTCTGCTCCTCAACGTGACCACGAGGTCGCGTAATTAGCGTGCCAAGGACACGTAAGTGGGACAGGGGCTTTATTCCTTGCAGTGCTGGAGCATGAGGGGTGTACGAAATCATGGGAGGAATGGATAGGGTGAATGCACGGAGTCTTTTACCTCAGCTTAGGCGAATTAAGAACCAGGCGACATAGGTTTAAGTTGAGGGGCGGTAAAGATTTAACAGGAACTTGAGGAGATCTTTGAATGAATAGTGAAAGGCCTGGATAGAGTGGATGTAGAGAGGGTGTTTCCACCAGTGGGAGTGTCTAGGACCCGAGGCCTTAGTCTTTAGGAAGGAGATGAGTAGGAATTTCTTCAGTCAGACAATGGTGAATCTGTGGAATTCATTGCATCACCTGGTCCGAAACTCCCTAATCAACTCGTCCCTTCCCACCCAAACCACCCCCTCCTCAGGTACTTTCCCCAGTAACCGCAGTAGATGCTACACCTGTCCCTTTACCTCCCCCCTTGACTCCGAATGGCCTACTCCTGCACCTATCGTCTATTGTCTATTGACCCAAGGTGAGGCAGAGGTTCACTTGCACCTCCTCCAACCTCATCTACTGTATCCACTGTTCCAGGTGTCAACTTCTCGACATTGGCGACACCAAGCGCAGGCTCGGCGATCGTTTCACTGAACACCTCTGCTCAGTCTGTCTTAACTTACCTGCTCGCCCGGTGGCTCAGCACTTTAATTCCCCCCTCCCATCCCAAAATCTTTTGGCGACACTGATATAATGCCAGCTGTTGCCGAAAAAATCGGCAGGCCCTTAAGGCGATGCTATTTGTTTACTCGTGGACATTTTTCATCAGGCTGAAAAAACGTCCCGATATATCTGATGCCCTGAGTACCTACGGCTGGCATTACGAGCAGCTACGATATATCCACGGACTCGTTATGAACATTCTGCGAGTTTGAATCAAAGGAAAAACTCGGAGGAATTCGTGAATAACTCGGGAAAGTGGGACAGGGGCTTTAATCTTCTCTCATTAAACATTATTCATGTTATTCCCTTTATCCTGCATTGATACACTGTGGACGGCTCGACTGTAATCATGTGTAGTCTTTCCGCTGACTGCATCGAATGCAACAAAAAAGCTTTTCACTGTACCTCGGTACACATGACAATAAACTAAACTATACTAAAATGAGATGAGGAATCTTGATCAGTGTGGACAAGTTGGGCTGAAGAGCCTGTTTCCATTCTGTATGATTCTATGACTAGGATGCGATTCTGATCAATGGAAAGTAGACAAAAATGCTGGAGAAACTCAGTGGGTGAGGCAGCATCTATGGAGCGAAGGAATGGGTGACATTTCAGGTCGAGACAGTCTGAAGAAGGGTCTCGACCCGAATCGTCACCTCTTCCTTCGCTCCATAGATGCTGCCTCACCTGCTGAGTTTCTCCAGCATTTTTGTCTACCTTCGATTTTTCCAGCATCTGCAGTTCCTTCTTAAACAACTGATCAATGGAAAGATCAGCCATGCAAACGTTGGCCTCTGATCCCACCCACACCCTGATCACACAACAATGGTCATCCAAGATCTCCAGAACAAAGAGAAGACATCGAGAACCAGAGGATATACAATAGTTTAAGGTGAGGGGGAAAATATTTAATAGGAACCTGAGGGGCAACCTTTTCACACAAAGGGTGGTAGGTGTTTGGAACAAGTTGCCAGAGGAGGTAGTTGAGACAGTACCTTGATTCCACTACTCTGGGCAAGAGACCCTGTGTCTCTGTGTCTCTGTGACTCTGTAACTCTGTGTCTCTGTGTCTCTGTGACTCTGTGACTCTGTGACTCTGTGACTCTGTGACTCTGTGTCTCTGTGACTCTGTGACTCTGTGACTCTGTGTCTCTGTGACTGTGACTGTGAGTCTGTGTCTCTGTGTCTCTGTGACTCTGTGTCTCTCTGTCTCTCTGTCTCTGTGTCTTTGTGACTGTGTCTCTGTGACTGTGACTGTGAGTCTGTGTCTCTGTGTCTCTGTGACTCTGTGTCTCTCTGTCTCTCTGTCTCTCTGTGACTCTGTGTCTCTGTGTCTCTCTGTCTCTCTGTCTCTCTGTCTCTCTGTGTCTCTGTGACTCTGTGTCTCTGTGTCTCTGCGTCTCTGCGTCTCTGTGTCTCTGTGATTGTGAGTCTGTGAGTCTGTGTCTCTGTGCCTCTGTGACTCGTTGACTCCGTGACTCTCAATCTTTTAAATATCACCTTGGTTGTAAAAGCAGGACAGAATTTAACAAAATATTTCATCGGAGCTGGTGACCTTGTAGTGATTCACCCTTAAAGTTAGCCAATGAATAATTAATCCATGGATATGAAGTTCCTTTATTTTAACACATCCATTAATCTATTTTAAAATAAGTGGACATGAAATATTCCCTTGTTCAGTTTTCATACACTGATCTGCATAACGCAGAATTTCAAGAGAGAGATGTTCTGAGCTAGCATTATGACTCTTCCGTTTAGTTTAGTTTCAAGTTACAGTATGGGGGTGGGAGATTGCAACCTTCACATGGTCCGCCCTGTTTCAACAAATGCAATCAACCCGATGTGCACAATCAAATAAGATCAAATAGAACCAGTTGTCCTACAACTTTAGGCTGTGCACGCCATACGCAAGAAGAAGAAGAAGAGGTAGTTACAGTATGGAAACAGGCCCTTCGGCCCACCGAGTCCGCGCTGACCAGCGATCCCCGCACACTAACACTATCCTACACACACTAGGGACAATTCACATTTATACCAAGCCAATTAACCTACAAACCTGCACGTCTTTGGAGTGTGGGAGGAAACCGGAGCACCCGGAGAAAACCCACGCAGGTCATGGGGAGAACGTGCAAACTCCGCACAGACAGCACCCACAGTCAGAATGGAACCCGGGTCTCTGGCGCTGTGAGGCAGCAACTCTACCGCTGCGCCACCGTGTCACCAGGTTGTATGCAATGCAAAGCATTTCACTGTACCTAGGTACATGTGACAATAAAGTAAAGATAGACACAGAAAACTTGAGTAACTCTGCGGGACAGGCATCATCTCTGTAGAAAAGGAACGGGTGACGTTTTGGGTCGAGACACTTCGTCCAACTGACCTGATCCATGTCTGATTCCAAACGTCTTGTACGACTTACTTTCAAACATCGTGATAGAGTCATAGAGTTACAGAGTGATGCAGCGTGGAAACAAGGCATTTGGCCCAACTTGCCCACACCGGCCAACATGCCCCATCTACACTAGTCCCACCTGCCCATGTTTGGCCCATATCCCTCCAAACCTGTCCTATCCATGTACCTGCCTAACTGTTTCTTAAACGTTGGGATAGTCCCTGCCTCAACCACCTCCTCTGGCAGCTCGTTCCGTACACCCACCACCCATTGTGTGAAAAAGTTGCCCCTCAGATTCCTATTAAATCTTTTCCCCTTCACCTTAAACCTATGTCCTCTGGTCCTCGATTCCCCTACTCTGGGCAAGAGACTGTGTGCGTCTACCCGATCTATTCCTCTCATGATTTTATGCACCTCGTGAAGATCACCCCTCATCCTCCTGCGCTCCAAGGAATAGAGACCCAGCGTACTCAACCTCTCCCTGTAGCTCACACCCTCTAATCCTGGCATCACCCTCGCGATGTGGGAGAGAGCAAGTTACAAAAATACGTGCAGGCAAAGAAGCTGATTCATCTTATTTTAAATCACCTGCTCAGTAAAGGGTGATTACTTCCATAGCTTCAGAGCCATCAGGTCTGTAGACGATTGTGAACAGCTTGTCTTTATTACCCTGTGTGCAATGAATGTGCCTCAGCAGTCGCCAGCATTACTGGTGTCCCATCCCCTCCACTGTTATGTTCTGCTGTTCGATGCTTAGGTGAGTTTACTGATTCACAGTGAGAATTGCTTCACAGACTACTTGCTCTGTGTGAGTAACAGGGGAGCTGTTCGCTAACGCAAGCTGTCAGCTCGATCAACATCAGAGGTCGGAGCTACTGCCGAGCTGTGGGCTTCAGCGGAGCAGCGTGCGATGGGAATAGAGATACATGAGGCAGCGGATGTCAGCAGAACACAGAGCGCTGGAGGATCTGGGCAAACCAAGACCTGACATAGATTGAGTCTGGTCCCAACCAGAGGAGGTTTACGAGAATGATCCCAGGAATGAGTGGGTTAACATACGATGATCACTGGGCCTGTACTCGCTGGAGTTTAGAAGGATGAGGGGGACCTCATTGAAACTTACCGGATAGTGAAAGGCTTGGATAGTGTGGATGTGGAGAGGATGTTTCCACTAGTGCGAGAGTCTAGGACCAGAGGGCACAGCCCCATCATAAAAAGACCTACCTTTAGGAAGGAGATGAGGAGGAATTTCTTTAGCCAGAGGGCGGTGAATCTGTGGGATTCATTTTACTAAGGGTGTCAGGGGTTATGTGGAGAAGACAGGAGAATGGGGTTACAGGAGAATGGGGTTGAGAGGGAGAGATAGATCAGCCATGACTGAATGGCGGGGTAGACTTGATGGGCCGATGGCCTCATTCTGCTCCTCGAACTTATGAACATGACCCGAAACATCACCTGTCCATGTTCTCCAGCGATGCTGCCTAACCCACTGAGTTACTCCATCACTTTGTTTCCTTTTTTGTAAACCGGCATCTGCAGCTCCATGTTTCCAAACTGCTTGAAAACCTGACAATACAAATTCCACCCATTGCTGACCAAACAGTCCATACATATCAGACTGAAGAAGGGTCTCAACCCGAAACATCACCCATTCCTTCTCTCCAGAGATGCTGCCTGACCCGTTGAGTTACTCCAGCATTTTGTGTCTATTGTCCATTGATATAGGAGGTTGTAGTGGATGCAAGAATAAATATTTAGCTGATCAATTGTTGATATTCTATATTGCTGTGTACACAGTTTTAGACGCATTAGTTAAACAGCCAACAGCTACAAGTCATTTGTGTCCCATATCACTGCGGAACCAAGGTGAATCATCGATTCAGCTCTTCAATCCTGATGCAAGGCACGAGGAAAATATCTGCCTCTAACAATGGAACATTATGAGCATTTATAACTAACCTGTAGACAAAAATGCTGGAGAAACTCAGGGGGTGAGGCAGCATCTATGGAGCAAAGGAATATGCGACGTTTCGGGTCGGGACCCTTCGTCTGACTGATGTCAATGGTCTGTTTGGTATGCTGGACCCGAAACATCACCTATTCCTTCGCTCCATGGATGCTGCCTCACCCGCTGAGTTTCTCCAGCGTTTTTGTCTACCTTTGATTGTTCCAGCATCTGCAGTTCCTTCTTAAACATAACTAACATGGTTATCACTAAGTTGAACAATAATGCTTCATGTACACTTTTTCTCACAGAGAGTGGTGAGTCTGTGGAATTCTCTGCCTCAGAGGGCGGTGGAGGCCAGTTCTCTGGATGCTTTCAAGAGAGAGCTAGATAAGACTCTTAAAGATAGTGGAGTCAGGGGATATGGGGAGAAGGCAGGAGTGGGGTACTGATTGTGGATGATCAGCCATGATCACATTGAATGGCGGTGCTGGCTCGAAGGGCCGAATGGCCTCCTCCTGCACCTATTGTCTGTTGTGTAGGAAAGAATTGCAGATGCTGGGTTAAATTGAACGTAGACATAATTGAATTAAGTCTGAAGATGGGTCTCGACCCGAAACGTCACCCATTCCTTCTCTCCGGAGATGCTGCCTGTCCCGCTGAGTTACTCCAGCATTTTGTGTCTACCTTCAAACTGTACAAGTCTGTATCTAACATCAAAATCAGGAAAATATTAGCAGTTGAGCTTGGATTCCCTCTCACTCCAGGCAGCTGCAGTTCACTGTTGTATTATGCTGGTAATGACATTGTAACAGATGCTTCCAAAGGCATGAAGCAGTGAACAAAACAATAGAAAAAAGTCTCCTGGAGCTTTGTGCTGCCTGTAAATAGCATTGTTCAGATTTTCCACAAGTAATTATTGGACTTGTTTGTGCAAATTGCCTTACCGAAGCTTGGGTACTGTCCAATCAACTCTCCCCCGTTGCGGACTTTAGAGATACAGTGTGGAACCAGACTCTTTGACCCACCAAGTCCACGCCGACCTGTGATCACCCCGTACACTGGCACTGTCCTATACACCAGGAACAATTTTACAATTTTACCAAAGACAATTAACCTACACACCTGTACGTCTGCCCTAGTGAGATCACACCTGGAGTATTGTGTGCAGTTTTGGTCCCCCAATTTGAGGAAGGACATTCTTGCTTTTGAGGGAATGCAGCGTAGGTTCACAAGGTTAATTCCCAGGATGGCGGGACTGTCATATGCTGAGAGAATGGAGCGGCTGGGCTTGTACACTCTGGAGTTTAGAAGGATGAGAGGGCATCTTATTGAAACATATAAGATTGTTAAGGGTTTGGACACGCTAGAGGCAGGAAACATGTTCCCCATGTTGGGGGAGTCCAGAACCAGGGGCCACAGTTTAAGTATAAGGAGTAAGCCATTTAGAACAGAGACAAGGAAACACTTTTTCTCACAGAGAGTGGTGTCTGTGGAATTCTCTGCCTCAGAGGGCGGTGGAGGCCTGTTCTCTGGATGCTTTCAAGAGAGAGCTAGATAGGGCTCTTAAGGATAGCGGAGTCAGGGGATATGGGGAGAAGGCAGGAACGGGGTACTGATTGTGGATGATCAGCCATGATCACATTGAATGGCGATGCTGGCTCGAAAGGCCGAATGGCCTACTCCTGCACCTATTGTCTATTGTCTTTGGAGTGTGAAAGGAAACCGGAGCACCTGGAGAAAACCCCACTGTCACGGGGAGAACCTACAAACTCCTTACAGACAGCACCTGTAGTCAGGATCGAACTCGGGTCCCTGGCGCTGTGAGGCAGCAACTCTACCGCTGCGCCAGCGTACTGGCACCAGACATTAGACTTTGTCTGTGGAACTGATGCGCTACAATGCTGAGAACTATATTCTGCACTCTGTATCTTCCCCTTTGCTCTACCTATTGGACTTGAGTTTGAACTGATTGAATCTATGTGTGGTTAAGAGTTGTTTAAAGTAGACAGTATCTGATCTGATTGAGCATGCAAGACAAAGCTTTTCACTGTATCTCAGTACACGGGACAATAGTAAACCTAAATCTGCTAATTACCTATTTTAGTACTTCAGCATTCAAAAGCACTGTGACTTGCAAGTGGAGTTTAAAAGACTTTTGGATAGGCGTGTGGATGTGCAGGTCATGGAGGGATATGGGTCACGCACAGGTACATGAGTAAAGGTCCTGGCACCATGTACAGCATGAAGTGTGGGCCGAAGCATCTGTTCTTGGGCTACAATGTTCAATGTACTATATTCCATGGGTAGGAAGGAACAGCAGATGCTGATTTACACCGAAGTTAGACAGAGAGTGCTGGAGTAACTCAGCGGGTCAGGCAGCATCTGTGGAGAACATGGATAGGTGACGATTCACAGAGTGCTGGAGTCACTCAGCGGGTCGGGCAGCATCTGTGGAGAACATGGATAGGTGACGTTTCACAGAGTGTGTGGGAATCCTATCCATGTTATCCACAGATGCTGCCTGACCCGCTGAATTACTCCAGCACTCTGTGTATATCTTCAGTGTAAACCAGCATCTGCAGTTGCTTCCCACACAGAAGCATCTATGCTATTTATTAGATCAATCCATTTAATGTTGCTTCCTTCCACAGTCCCACGTCACACTTCCCTCCCTATTCCAACCTCGCTTCATCGTGTTTTGAAATAGATTCTGTGACAAAATGTTTCAGCAAATCGCACAATAAAATCATATTTTCCCAACCTTCCTCATTAGTAATCGTGAACAAATGATTCTTCACTGCTGATCCTCATAAGGGGCAATAATCTATCTATAAACTACCAAAAATAAACACATTTTTCTAAAGGCTCTATTAAATGGAAATATTCCTACAACATCGGAGTTAATAAAAATGTAAAACACTGCTCTGCAAACTCAGTTGCTGTCGACATTAATTATCCAAACATAGTCAATAGTTAAATTTAAATATGGGTTTGATAAAACATAGACAGCAGAACCTAGAACATAAAACAGTCCAGCACAGGAACAGGCCCTTCGGCCCACAATGCCCATGCCCAACATGATGCCTTGTTAAACTGATCTCCTCTGCCTGCACATGATCCATGTCCCCCCATTCCCTGCATATAAATGTAGCTATCTAAAAGATAGGTACTACAACAAACACTTGGACAGGTACATGTACAAGAAAGGTTTTAGAGGGAGACTAGAATAAGTGGGACCTGGTCCCCCAACGCAACCCGTTCACCCAACGCAATATTCCACCACTCACCCATAGCCCGTAACTGCGCAGGCACGGCTCCCTCCCCCTCCTCTTCATGTGTGGGAGGGGAGGGGGGTGGGGGAGAGGGGGGGCATCACGGGGGAGGGGGGGGGGGGGAGCCAGCGCGGGGGACCAGAGGGGTAGTGGCTGGAATTGGTGGTGCGATGGGGACTCACAGCGAGTGCTGGTCGCTGGTCGTTCTCCTCCGCCGGGCCCAGAGTCTCCACTTTCCATTTGGCAACATCGGTGACTCCGGGCTGGGTCTAGAACTCTGGGTCGGGTCTCCAATGCTGGGCTGTTGCTGGGGGCGGGGCTACTGCTGGGGGCGGGGCTTCTGCGGGGGGCAGGGCTGCTCCTGGGGGCAGGGCTGCTGCTAGGGGTGGGGCTGCTGCTGGGGGCGGGGCTGCTTCGGGTCCCTCCGTAAGTCCGGATGGAAACCTCCGCCGGCCACCCTCAGCTCCAGTAAAGACGCGATGGCGCAGGAAGGGGCGGACCGTCCCGGGGAGTGACAGGGGAAGAGACTAATCCGCGCGGCACTGACTGGCAGGAGAAGAGATCGATCTGCGCACACGCTGTTTTCTAAGATTTTTAAACCTCGCTAACTTTTACGACATTCAACCGATCAGAACGAAACTTGGTGGACTCGCAGCACAGGAGAACGGTGAGTGAACTGGTGAAAAATCGTGGTGTTATCACAAACTGTTTTTGCGCAAATAGAAAGTCCGCCAAACTGGAAGATAACAGAGTTTTAGTTATGTATAGTTGGACCAAATGTGGGTAAGCTGGATTAATAAGTGGGGCATCCTGGTTGCTGTGGGCTAGTTGGGCCGAAGGGCCTCGTTCTTTGCTGTATGACTATGACGCTACGTTTAATAGACACTTAGTTTTCAATAGGCAAAGTAGTCAAAAAGGCTTTTGGCACATTGGCTTTCATCAGTCAAAGTATTGAGTATAGAAGTTGGGAGGTCATGTTGCAGTTGTATAAGATGTTGGTGAGGCTACATTTAGAGTATTGTATTCAGTTCTGGGCACCACGTTATAGGAAAATTATTGTCAAGCTTGAAAGGGTTCTGAGACGATTTTGCCAGGACTAGAGGGTGTGAGCTATAGGGAGAGGTTGAGTAGGCTGGGTCTCTATTCCATGGAGCACAGGAGGATAAGGAGAGATCTTAAAGAGATGTATGAGATCATGAGAGGAATAGATTGGGTAAATGCACAGAGTCTCTTGCCCAGAGTAGGGAACCGAGGACCAGAGGACATAGGTTTAAGTTGAAGGAGAAAAGATTTAATAGAAATCTGAGGGATAACCTTTTCACACAAAGGGTGGTGGCTGTATGGAATAAACAGCCAGAGTAGGTAGTTGAGGCTGGGACTATCGCAACATTTAAGAAACAGTTCGACAGGTAAATGGATAGGACAGATTTGGATCGATATGGACCAAACACGGGCAGGTGGGACAAGTTGGGCAGGTTGGGCCGAAGGGCCTGTTTCCACATTGTATGACTATGATTCTATGACAGAGATGATATTATGGGCAAAGGAGAGTTCTGTAGCAGGTGAAAGGTTCGGCAAGGACATGGTGGGCTGATGCTCTGTACAACTCGACAACCCTCTGCTTATTGCATGTGCTCAGCAAAAACAAACCCTGCTTATTCTGGATCTAAGCATTGAGGGCACATTGTGTTTGAATTATCTTTTTATGGTGGGAGTTTGGAGCAATTCTGCTGATGTTTCTCTCTTTCTCCTTGGATTTAATTTGAAGGTGCTTTACCCCAGGGATTCCCCATCCACTTGGTTCCGACATATCCAATTATCTGCACAGGTTGAACCACCTTGAAGCAGCCCCACGAGGTGACACACTAACCTGCGCTTCACAGTAGTAGAGTCAGATAGCACGGAAAAAGGCCCTTCAGCCCACCTACCTCGTTCATGTCGATCAACATACACTAGTCCCACCCGCCCACACTACACCACCCATATCCCTCTAACCCCAAACCGTTCCTATCTGTTAGCTGTCCAAATGGCTTTTCAATGTTGTAATAGTACCAATCTCAAGAATTTTGAGCTTGTTCCATGCACCCACCACGCTCTGTATGGAAAAGCTGTCCCTGAAGTTCGCATGACATCTTGTCCCATCTCGACTTGAAAGTATTAGTTGAAGGTTACAAGTTCATAAGGAATAGGAGTAGAATTAGGCCCTTCGGCCCATCCAGTCTACTCCGCCATTCGATCATGGCTGATTTATCTCTCCCTCCGAACCCCATTCTCCTGCCTTCATCCCATAACCTCTGACACCTGTACTAATCAAGAATCTATCTATGTCCACCATAGACATATCCATTGATTTGGCCTCCACAGCCTTCTGTGGCAAAGAATTCCACAGATTCACCACCCTCTGACTAATGAAATCTCTCCTCATCTCCTTCCTAAACAAACGTTAAATTCTGAGTCTGTGACTCTCCCACTAGTGGAAACATCCTCTCCACATCCACTCCATCCAGGCCTTTCACCATTCAGTAAGTTACAATGAGGTCCCCCCTCATTCATCTAAACTCCAGTGAGTACAGGCCCAGTGCCGACAAACATTCATCATGTGTTAACCCGCTCATTCCTGGGATAATTCTTGTAAACGTCCTCTGGACCCTCTCCAGAGCCGGCACACCCTTCCTCAGGTATGGTGCCCAAAATTGCTCACAATATTCCAAATGCGGCCTGACCAGCGCCTTATCTATATTACTAAAAGTCAAATCTTGACCACTTCCTGTTGTTCTGTATATTGATTTTAGAAAAAACGCTGCCACTTACGGCTGTGATTTTTGGCCATCTTACTCAGCCGTCCGTTGCGCAGGACAAGAGGATTTTTCCCATCGATGAAAAAGAATACTGTTTAAAACATGTTGAGATTTACTCTCCTGAAGGCCACGCCTCTTCCGGAGGGACTATAAAACCTGGAAGTGTTGAGTGCCTCAGCCATTCTCTGCAAGATGGGGGAGCGAGAGGGTCACGTCTCTCAGTCTGAGCTGTGAATAACACTGAACACATGTCTACTAAATTGTGAGTGGTTTTACTGACCTGTCAGTGCCCTTAATGTGGTTTGAAAATGCTAACGCTGTGTTGCCTTTGGTTTGGAAATGCTAAATCTGTGTTGCCTTTGGTTTGGAAATGCTAAAGTTGTGTTGCCTTTGGTTTGGAAATGCTAAAGCTGTGTTGCCTTTGGTTTGAAATGCTAAATCTGTGATGCCTTTGGTTTGGAAATGCTAAAGCTCTGTTGCCTTTGGTTTGAAATGCTAAAGCTGTGATGTCTTTGGTTTGGAAATGCTAAAGCTGTGTTGCCTTTGGTTTGGAAATGCTAAAGCTGTGTTGCCTAATTAAAGTTGCCTTGCCTAATTAAAGTTGCCTTGCCATTTCATAATTAAAAGTCTAATCTTGACCACTTCTTGTTTGGGCTTTTTAGTGATTTTAGAAAATAATGCTATCACGTACGGCTATGATTTTTGGCCATCTTGCTCAGTCCCCCTCCGCTCATCAGGTGCTGAGAATTTTTCCCATTGATGAAAAATAAAAGAGTTATTAATGTTTCAAAAATGTTGAGATTCTCTCTCCTGTCAATCACGCCATGAAGGCCATGCCCTTCTGGTGGGAGGGGGTATAAAACCCAGAAGTGTGGGCGTGGCTCAGTCTCTGCAAGATGGAGTAGGGAGAGGTCACGAATCGCTGTCTTTAGTAGCCTTGCACCCTGCTTGAAATGGTATGAAACTGCACTTGAATTTGGTGGCCTTGCACCCTGCTTGAAATGGAATTTCAAGGAATAGCCGTGAGTCAACTGCCAGCCCACTAGCCGTTAGTGAGTGATCTGCGAGCACAAATGGCTTGAGTGACTGAGCCGCCAGCCCAAAAATCCATTCGGCCCACAATGTCCATACTAGCCCTCTGGAAACCTGTCCCTTTAGCCTGTCCCTTTAGCCCACAACACCCATACTAGCACTCCAGAAAGACCCCCCCCCCTCCCCCAACCCCCCCACTGGCCACCAATATTGGAATTGGTGGAGAGGTGGAATATTGCGTTGGGGGACCAGCACTCCCATGTGATGCTGGGACCCAATGGGTCCCACTTAGTCTAGTATGGCCTAAATTTAGTTTAGTTTAGTTTATCGCCAAGTGCACCGAGGTACAGTGAAAAGCTGTTTTGTTTTGTGCTATCCAGTCAGCAGAAAGACTATACATGGTTACAATCAAGCTGTCCACAGTGTAGACAATAGGCAATAGACAATGGGTGCAGGAGTAGGCCATTCGGCCCTTCGAGCCAGCACCGCCATTCAATGTGATCATGGCTGATATACAGGATATAGTGCATAACGTTTAGTGCAAGATAAAGGCCAGTAAAGTCCGATTAAAGATATCCCGAGGGTCTCCAATGAGGCAGAGGAGCCAGCGGGGGGGATATGGTGGAGGGGGCAGAGGGGAAGGGGAAAGTGGGGAGATAAAAGGGACAAGGGAGACCTAGGGATGCGTCCGTGCTGTATCTCTGAAGTCTAAAGTAAAGTCTAAAGAGAAAGGAGCAGGGTTTCTGGGGTGGAGGGAGAGTGGGAGAGATGTGGTTAGGGGCAGATACAGGAGAGGGAGGAGGATAGGGGGATATTACTTGAAAGTGGAGAATAAGGAAGGTAGACACAAAATGCTGGAGTAACTCAGCGGGTCAGGCATCATCTCTGGATGGAAGGAATGGGTGACGTTTCGGTTCGAGACCCTTCTTCAGACTGAGTCAGGGGAGAGGGAGACATAGAGATATGGAAGGGTAAGGTGTGAAAACGAGAGATCAAAGGGGACGAGGCTCAAGGAAAATGTAGAATAGATTATTGTTGGCGAGGGGAAGGTGACAACGAGGCGAACAATGTAAAATATAATCAGGAGGACAGTCAGACTGTTGGGAGAACTAGGGTGGGGGAGGGATGGAGAGAGAGGGAATGCAAGGGCTATCATACCGCTGGGGTGTAAGCTGCCCAAGCGAAATATGAGGTGCTGTTCCTCCAATGTGCCCTGAGCCTGGCTCTGGCAATGGAGGAGGCCCAGGACGGAAAGGTCAGATGGGGAATGGGAAGGGGAGGTAAGGACCAGTCCCACTTGGGCCATTTTTCAGCGGACTGCTGGCGACTGTCATGTTCGCGGCACTCGCCTGAAGAACTGGGAACTGGAACGGCGAGTGTCAGAGTGGAACACACACACACACACACACACACACACACACACACACACACACACACACACACACACACACACACACACACACACACACACACACACACACACACACACACACACACACACCGCAAAGGCGGGGGACAGGGCAAGCGGGAGGAGCGCTGTCTGAAATTCACACGGTGCAAAGCCAAGGTGATACAGACACACACCGCGATGAACAGGAAGGTTAAGACGGCTAGCACAGTGTACGGTGAGTCCTTTAAAAGAGGGGCGGGGAGGGGAGAAGGGGGGGAGAAGGAGTGGAGACACTTTTATGAAACCATTCAACTTTTACTAAGCCAGAGATACACGGCTGTGAAGTTGAGCGGGCATTTATCATTACCGGTCGGTTACCCTTGGTTCTGAAAACTTGTGCTTACATTTTTTTCCCCCCAATGAGCCAATGAAAATGCCCGGTCAGCAAAGGCGATGAACTAAAACCACCTACGACCTGCTCGACTACCCATAACTACATGGCGACCCCACTACAAACGCAACTACGACTACAGGATTAGCGATTCTCTCCAGGAACTTGTTGAAAAATTTGCGACGACCATACTGAGGCCGCGACTAGTTCCCAGAATGCGGGAACTCCTCGCGACCATGAAGGAGACTCACCAGAGACCACACGCGACCATGTGGCGATCATGTGGCGTGCGCAGAGTCTCCTGCACTCCCCTAAAAAGTTGCCTAAGTGGGACAGGCCCTTTAAAGTGTTTAGCAACTGGGAGCTGCTGAGGTGTTGCTATGGGGCTGTGTTTGAATGTGACTGCACTTTACATAAACAATTGCAAAGGACAATGCTCATTACAGATATTTTCCTTAATGAATGCTTTGTTCAAGGCTTCATTTCACAGTGAATTAATGAAGTTACCTTCCCTTCTCTCCCCTGCCACAGCTGTTTGCTAAATTGTTGCACCATGTTCTCAGAATGCTCCATCATGCTGATCAACTTTCTGACCAGTCACAGAGTCACGGAGACACAGAGACACGGAGACACGGAGTCACACAGAGTCACAGAGACACAGAGTCACACAGTGTAGATATTGGCTCAACTTGCCCACACCGACCAACATGCCCCATCTACACTTCCCACTTGCCTGTGTTTGGTCCATATCCCTCTAAACCTGCTCAATCCATTCTATGCTGTGACTCTATGACCATGTCCATGCCTGTGACTCAACAGATTTGTATCCATAACCCCGTTGTCACCATTACTCCTTTGTTCATCCCCACATATATAATTGTCTCATACATCAATTTAGTTGAGTTGTTTACCGTCACGTGTACCGAATTACAGCAAAAAGCTTTTGTTGTGTGCTAACCAGTCAGTGGAAAGACCGTACATGATTAATTTGCTAGTTGAATCAGTAGTAAGGAAGGCGAACACAGTGCCAGCATTTATTTCAAGAGGGCTTGTATACAAAAACATGGATGTAATGCTGAGGCTCTATAAGGCGCTGGTCAGGCCGCATTTGGAATATTGTGATGAGTTTTGTGCCTCATATCTGAGGAAGGATGTGCTGGCTCTGGAGAGGGTCCAGAGGAGGTTTACAAGAATGATCCCAGGAATGAGTGGGTTAACCTATGATGAGCATTTGATGGCACTGGGCCTGGACTCGCTGGAGTTTAGAAGGATGAGGAGGAACCTCATTGAAACTTACCGAATAGTGAAAGGCCTGGATAGAGTGGATGTGGAAAGGCTGTTTCCACTGGTGGGCGAGTCTAGGACCAGAGGGCACAGACTCAGAATAAAAGGATGTACTTTTAGAAAGCTGCATCTCTACGTGGTGCAGCAGCTGTACAGCTGCGGACTGGAAGTGCCTTCAGAGAGTGGTGAGGACAGCGGAAAAAATCATTGGGACTTCTCTTCCTACCATCATGGACATGGGGTACAAGAGCTGTCTGATTAGAGCTAAGGGCATTACCAGAGCCCCCACACACCCACAATTTGGACTGTTTATACTGCTTAACTCTGGGAGGAGGTACCGCAGCATGAAGAGCGGGACAACCAGGTTCTGCAACAGCTTCATCCCCCAGGCCATAAGATTACTGAACAATCAACAAAACCGAGGCTAGAACTTTTTAAATATCGACACTTTTAAAAACTTTTTATATATATTTATTTTACAGAACCATGCACATGAGGCATTTTTATGGACGCACCTAGCACTTTTACTTTTACTATTTACCTGATTTGGAGAGTCAAATGCAACAAAATTTTGTTCAAGGTGCACTGTGTCTAGGTGTATATCTGAATGACAATAAAGTTTTCATTCATTCATTCATTCATTCATTTTCATTCATTCATTCAATTTCTTTAGTCAGAGGGTGGTGAATTTGTGGAATTAATTGCCACAGACGGCTGTGGAGGCCATGTCAATGGATGTTTTTTGATTAGTACATGTGTCAGGGGTTATGGGGAGAAGGCAGGAGAATGGGGTTGAGAAGGAAAGATAGATCAGCCATGATTGAAAGGTGGAGTAGACTTGATGGGCCGAATGGCATTCTGCTCTGAGAACATATGAACTGAACATGAAATGTATTACAAATGAGTCACTCACAGTGTACAGATGTTGGATAAATCAATTACTCAAATGCTGCAAATTTAACAGGTCATAAGGTCATAGAAACATAGAAAAATAGGTGTAGGAGTAGGCCATTCGGCTGTTCGAGCCAGCACCGCCATTCAATATGATCATGGCTGATCATCTAAAATCAGTACCCCGTTCCTGCTTTCTCCCCATATCCCTTGATTCCTTTAGCCCCAAGAGCTAAATCTAACTCTCTCAAAGTGATAGGAGCATTAGGCCCTTCGGCCCAGCATGTCCACTCTACCATTCAATCATGGCTGATCTATCTCTCCCTCTCAACCACATTCTCCTGCCTTCTCCCCGTAACCTCTGACACCCGCACCAATCCAGAATCTGTCAATCTCTGCCTTATGTATATCCACTGACTTGTCTGTTCCTGTGATGTACTGTTCTATGTTCTGTGTTCTAAGTGATGTCTCTTAGCTTTCATCTGTAAAATACACCAATGAACTACTGCAACACTTTCTTATTTTATGGTCAGTTTTCTGGCACTAAGGTTGAAACCAAACATTTCCAATTCATTGATTAAAGTGCAGGGAAGAACTAGATATCCGAGAACACCTCCACTCAGTCCGCCTTGGCCTACGCCTTCTCCCGATTGCCAGACACTTTAACTCTCCCTCCTAGTCTACAATGACCATTCTGTCCTGGGCTTCCTCCATTGTCAGAGTGAGGCCCAACACAAATTGGAGGAACAGCACCTCATATTTCGTTTGGGCAGCTTACAACCCAGCGGTATGAACATTGACTTCTCTAACTTTGGGTAGCCCTTGCTTTCCCTCTCTCTCCATCCCTCCTCCTTCCCAGTTCTCCAACTGGACCCGAAACGTCATCCATTCCTTTCCTCCAGAGATGCAGCCTGACCTGCTGAGTTCCTCCAGCATTTTCTGTCTATCTTCGGTGTAAACCAGCATTTGCAGTTCCTTCCTACACTAGTTCTACTGTCCTCCTGATTCATTCTACAGATTGTAAACCTCGTTGTCACCTTCCCCTCAGTCAACAATAAACCATTTCACATTTTCTTGAGCATCGTCTGCTTTGATCTGTGGTTTTCACACTGCACTCTTCCTTATCTCTAGACATCCTCTCTCATGACTTTCAGTCTAAAGAAGGGTCTAAACCCGAAAAGTCACCCATTCCTTCTCTCCTGAGTTGCTGCCTGTCCCGCTGAGTAACTCCAGCACTCTGTGAAACGTCACCTATCCATGTTCTCCACAGATGCTGCCTGACCCGCTGAGTTACTCCAGCACTCTGAGAAACGTCACCTATCCATGTTCTCCACAGATGCTGCCTGACCCGCTGAGTTACTCCAGCACTCTGTGAAACGTCACCTATCCATGTTCTCCACAGATGCTGCCTGACCCGCTGAGTTACTCCAGCACTCTGTGAAACGTCACCTATCCATGTTCTCCACAGATGCTGCCTGACCCGCTGAGTTACTCCAGCACTCTGTGAAACGTCACCTATCCATGTTCTCCAGAGATGCTGCCTGACCCGCTGAGTTACTCCAGCACTCTGTGAAACGTCACCTAGTCATGTTCTCCACAGATGCTGCCTGACCCGCTGAGTTACTCCAGCACTCTGTGAAACGTCACCTATCCATGTTCTCCACAGATGCTGCCTGACCCGCTGAGTTACTCCAGCACTCTGTGAAACGCCACCTATCCATGTTCTCCAGAGATAGTCTGTCACTTTATTCATACGGTATACAAAATAAATATTAGATGGCTGTCCATGGCTAATGTTCTTGCCTGTTGCAATGCAGCAGAGAGAGCTGGTGCCTTTGCTTTCTGTCAGATGGTTTACAACCTGTAGTAAACAGCGCAGAAATAAAAAGACCCCGTGATCAGACAAAACATCTGAAGAGCTGCCAGAACCTGCAGTCTCTAACGATCCAACATTTTCTTTGGGGTGTCTTTAGATCTACGTTTTGATAATCTGTGCGCAGTTCCAACGCTAATTGGGGATGAGAGTGGATTGAATTGTCATGCAGATTTCTGCAAGCTAATACACAATAGACAATAGGTGCAGGAGTAGGCCATTCGGCCCATCAAGCCAGCACCGCCATTCATTGTGATCATGGCTGATCATCCCCAATCAGTACCCCGTTCCTGCCTTCTCCCCAAGTACAGTACACAATGATACAGAGTGAATATACAAAGTGAATACATGGCTTGGATAGAGTGGATGTGGAGAGGATGTTTCCACTCATGGGAGAGTCTCGGACCAGGGGTCAAAGCCTCAGAATAAAAGGATGATCCTTTAGGAAGAAAAATGGGGAGGAATTTATTTAGACAGAGGGTGGTGAATCTGTGCTATTTATTGCCGCAGACGGCAATGAGAAAGCTCTCATGGTCATGGGGAGAACGTACACTTTATGGACAACACCCATAGTCAGGATCGAACTGTGGTCTCTGGTGCTGTAAGGCAGCAACTCTGCCGCTGTCCACGTGTTCTGTGGGCCAGGAATCTATCAGCCTTTCTATAGCCTCTGCTGCCCTTGATGTTCAAACCAGAAACTTTAGCTCAAAGCATTTGAGTTCAGTCTTTGAGTTCAAGGTTTAAGTTCTGCTTTAGAATTTAGTGAAGATAGACGCAACATGCAGGAGTAACTCAGGGGGTCAGGCCGCATCTGTGGAGAACATGGATAGGTGACGTTTCACAGAGTGCTGGAGTAACTCAGCGGGTCAGGCAGCATCTTTGGAGAACATGGATAGGTGACGTTTCACAGAGTGCTGGAGTAACTCAGCGGGTCAGGCAGCATCTGTGGAGAACATGGATAGGTGATGTTTCACAGAATGCTGGAGTAACTCAGCGGGTCAGGCACCATCTGTGGAGAACATGGATAGATGACGTTTCACAGAGTGCTGGAGTAACTCTGCGGGTCAGGCAGCATCTGTGGAGAACATGGATAGGTGATGTTTCACAGAGTGCTGGAGTAACTCAGCGGGTCAGGCAGCATCTGTGGAGAACATGGATAGGTGATGTTTCACAGAATGCTGGAGTAACTCAGCGGGACAGGCAGCATCTCTGGAAAACATGGATAGGTGACGTTTTCGAGACCTTTCTTCAGACTGAGAGTCAGGGTAAAGGGAAATGAGAGATATCGATGGTGATGTAGAGAGATGTGGAACAAAAGAATGAAATATGCAAAACGTAACAATGATAAAGGAAATAGGCCGTTGTTAGCTGTGGGCTCGGTGAAAATGAGTTACAGCCAATGAGACTCAACATGACGACTTTGAAACTTGTACAACAACAAGAGTGGGGGAGGGATGGAGAGAGAGAGGATGCAAGGGTAACTTGTAGTTAGAGAAGTTCGTGTTTGAATTACCATCTCTGTTTCGAGATTGGTTAATTGGATAATCAATTAAACTAATTGATTTTAATTACACCACTTAGAATCTGAAAATCAACCTCCCAGCTTCCCTTCCCTTTGAGGCATTTCTTAATCTTCTTAAATCTGACTTGTTGGAACAATCTCGTTCTGTGCTGTTGGTAACAATGACATATTATTGCACCCTAATTAACTCCCCGGGGGCTAATTCTCCACATTAAAATTGCTTTACAAATGTAAGCTTTGTTGTTGAATCCATTTCGCAATTGTATTCAGGCTTATATTCCACTTCAAATCAATTTGTTAGAAGGTTTGTTGAACTAACATACAAAGGATAATTGGTAAGAATGCTTAAGGGCCTGTCCCACTTTCACAACATAATTCACAACCTCTGCCGAGTTTGCCCATGACTCATACTCGCAGCATGGTCGTCACGAGGTCGTAGGAGGTCGTAGGTAGGTCGTATGAGGTTGTAGGTAGGTCGTAGGTAGGTCATAGGTCGTAGGTAGGTCGTAGGAGATTGTGATGCTAGTCGTAGGTACTCATGGCATCAAGTAGAACAGGGAGTTTTTCTAGCCTGATGAAAAATCTCCACAAGTAAAAAAGGTTGTGAATTAGGTTGTGAAAGTGTGGCAGGCCCTTTAAGCATGTGGGACTAATGTTACGCCATGAATTCAGTCTAGCATTGTGATAGGCAATGATTATACAAAAGCATAACGTCACCCAAATGTAAACTAAATAGGATAACGTGTCTGTGTGCATGGTCTACCCCAGATTTCTATTAACGTGGCATCAGTAAAAACAGGCACATTTCTGTAAAGACCACTCTGGTGTTTATTTTTTCTATGCATGTTCGTAAGTGATAGGAGCAGAATTAGGCCATTCGCCCACCGTCGACTCTGCCATTCAATCATGGCTGATCTATCTCTCCCTCCTAACCCCATTCTCCTGCCTTCTCCCCATAACTCCTGACACCCGCACTAATCAAGAATCTGTCCTTCTGCACCTGAAAAATATCCATTGACTTGGCCTCCACAGCCGTCTGTGGCAATGAATTCCACAGATTCACCACCGTCTGACTGAAGAAATTCCTCCTCATCTCCTTCCCAATGGAACGTCCTATAATTTTTGAGGCTTTGACCTCTGGTCATAATCTTTCCCACTGGTGGAAACATCATCCCCACATCCAATCTATCCAGGCCTTTCATTATTCAGTAAGTTTCAAAGAGGTCCCCCTTCATTGTTCTAAACTCCAGCGAATGCAGGCCCAGTGCAGTCAAACCCACTCATGCCTGGGATCATTCTGGTGAACTTCCTATGGACCCTCTCCAACGCCAGCACATTCTCCCTCAGATATGGAGCAAATTTGCTCATAATTTGCTCAAAATTTGCTCAAAAAACTGCTCATACTTTTCCAAACACATCACTGATCGGACTTTGCAGGAGTCAGGTTGTTCATAATATTGATCATTGCGTTGGTTTTACTGTGGTCATGGATACAGTGAAAAGCTTTTATTTGCAAACTATCCAGTCAAATGCTTGAGTGTGAACTGAGTGCATCGATGTACGGTTTATCTAATTTGTTTAGAGCGGATGAAAAACAAAGCTTTCCACCATGTCTTCAGCACATGTAGCAATGATGAAACTAAACCTAAAGCAAATCAAACTCAACATGAGTACAAGCAAGCCAAACACAGACACAAATCAGGGTGAGGCCAAATGAATGAATGAATATGTTTATTGGCCAAGTATTCACATACAAGGAATTTGCCTTGGTGCTCTGCCCCGCAAGTAACAACATGACATACAGTGACAGTTAGTAATGGCACATAAAACATTAAACATTAATAATAAAACATTTTTGATTAAACAGGTGAATTAAATAAAATACCATTGCAAATACCATTGGGTCTTGGGCAGAGCTGTTCGAAAACCAAGCTGTTATGCATCCCGACAGTATGGTTTCCATTGACTACCGTTGATAGAAAAGAAACGAATGACATGATAATTAAGTGATAGTTAGTGGTTTCAGTATTCTGCTGCCTTCTATAAAATCCCCAGCCTGTAATGATGAAGGATTGTAGTTCAGTTTATTGTCACGTGTACCGAGGTACAGTGAAGAACTTTTGTTGCTTGCTAACCAGTCAGCGGAAAGACAATACATGATTACAATCGAGCCGTTTTCCCGATTCGTGGCACGTCTTTACATTCCAGTGTAAAGTACGCAAAACAACGAGTTTCACGGCACAAGGACATGTGATAATAACGTATCAATCACTCAACCACATCTCCTGTAGCTCACAGTGAAATCGTTGCAGCAACTGTAGATGGCACGGTGGCGCAGCGGTAGAGTTGCTGCCTCAAAGCGTCAGAGACCCGGGTTCCATCCTGACTACGGGTGCTGTCTGTACGGAGTTTGTACGTTCTCCCCATGACCTGCGTGGGTTTTCCCCAAGATCTTCGGTTTCCTCCCACACTCCAAAGACGTGCAGGTTTGGAGGTTAATTGGCTTGGTGTAAATGTAAATTGTCCCTAGTGTGTGTAGGAAAGTGTAAGTGTGCGGGGATCGCTGGTCGCTGTGGACTCGATGGGCCGAAGGGCCTGTTTCCACGCTGTATCTCTAAACTAAAGTAAAATAAACTCTGATAGATCCTCACATCTGTTTAGTTTAGTTTATCATTATCTGCCTCTGCACCACCCTGCCGCTCTATGACTATGCTTCTACATAAAAGGTGGTGGGACCTCACACTTATTTAGTGTTAACAGAACTCTCACCCATTTGATGCAAAGAGGATTAAAAAATAAAGAAATAATTATACAAGTGTGGATTATCAGCCAAGAACAACATCAAAACAAACTTATACACAATGGCGCAGTCTCAGTGACATCATCCATATAATCCTTAAACTCATCAACATGAAATGTGTTTCTGATCTCTAACATGAAAAATGTAAATTGGCATATTGTGAGTTGTTCGGGAGATGAAAAGGCACAGAAGCCTCTCGCATTGGATGCTGCTGTTTGATAAAAGGATCGTAGGAACTTGGAGAAATTGTATTGATGTTCGTTAGATTGTGAATGCGTCTTTATCCTGGGACGTCTCAACCCTGAGAAACTGGCTGCGCCTTTGTCAGGGGAAAAACTTGTAATTGAATGAAGCAGAGAGTTGTGGGTCGACACAGAGTGCTGGAGTAACTCAGCGGGTCAGGCAGCATCTGTGGAGAACATGGATAGGTGACGTTTCACAGAGTGCTGGAGTAACTCAGCGGGTCAGGCAGCATCTGTGGAGAACATGGATAGGTGACGTTTCACAGAGTGCTGGAGTAACTCAGCGGGTCAGGCAGCATCTGTGGAGAACATGGATAGGTGACATTTCACAGAGTGCTGGAGTAACTCAGCGGGTCAGGCAGCATCTGTGGAGAACATGGATAGGTGACATTTCACAGAGTGCTGGAGTAACTCAGCGGGTCAGGCAGCATCTGTGGAGAACATGGATAGGTGACGTTTCACAGAGTGCTGGAGTAACTCAGCGGGTCAGGCAGCATCTGTGGAGAACATGGATAGGTGACATTTAACAGAGTGCTGGAGTAACTCAGTGGGTCAGGCAGCATCTGTGGAGAACATGGATAGGTGACATTTCACAGAATGCTGGAGTAACTCAGCGGGTCAGGCAGCATCTGTGGAGAACATGGATAGGTGACGTTTTGGTTCAAGACCCTTCTTCAAACCTAGAGACAGGAGAACGAGAACCGAGAGCTATAGATCGCTCTCTGTAGAGGATAGACGATAGACAATAGGTGCAGGAGTAGGCCATTCGGCCCTTCGGGTCAGGACCGTCTCTAGATGCCTTCGATGGTGGGGAGGTCAGTACCCATAATGGCCTGGGCAGTGTCCACCACTTTTGCCATCTTCTTTGTTGCCGGGTCAGGCAACATCCATGGAGAACATGGATAGGTGACGTTTTGGGTCAGAACACTTCTAGCAAGAGGGGCTTGGGGGAAAGCTGTAACAGAGGTGGGGGCAGGATAAAAGCCTGGATACGATTGAAGATGTCTGATGAAGGGTCCTGACCCACTGAGTTACTCCAGCACTTTGTGACATTTTGTGTATACCAGCAGCTGCAGTTTCTTGTTTTTGCCTGAAGGTGAGGAGAGATGAGGGGGTGCTTTCAGTTTCACTTTCAGTTTAGTTTATTGTCACGTGTACCGAGGTACAGTGAAAAGCTTTTGTTGCGTGTCAACCAGTCAGCGGAAATACAATGCATGATTACATTCGAGCCATTTACAATTCAGATTTAAGATTGTACAGGGAGAACGTGCAAACTCCACACAGACAGCACCTGTAGACAGAATCGAACCCGGGTCTCTGGCGCTGTGAGGCAGGAACTCTACCGCTGCGCCACCGTGCCGCCAAAAGAAATTGAAAAGAGTGGAGCGATTGGCTCTATTGACAGCAGATCCATAGATCATTCTATGGGACCAGCTGCAAGAGTCACCACTCTAGCTTCACCAGTTATCAGGCAACTGAACCATCGTACCACAACCAGAGAGCAGTCTTGAACTACTATCTACCTCATTGGAGACCATCATAAAGGGAATGTCCTATTAGCCGATTTTTTAGGCGAGGACATTTTAAGAATAAGGGGTAAGCCATTTAGAACAGAGACGAGGAAACACTTTTTCACCCAGAGAGTTGTGAGTCTGTGGAATTCTCTGCCTCAGAGGGCGGTGGAGGCCGGTTCTCTGGATGCTTTCAAGAGAGAGCTAGATAGGGCTCTTAAAGATAGTGGAATCAGGGGATATGGGGAGAAGGCAGGAACGGGGTACTGATTGTGGATGATCAGCCATGATCACATTGAATGGCGGTGCTGGCTCGAAGGGCCGAATGGCCTGCTCCTGCACCTATTGTCTATTGTCTATTGCCGACGACTGCGACAATGGGATTCACCAAAGTCAGCACCTGGCGACAACCTACGACAACACCTACGTCAGGAGAAGACAAGCTACGACAACACCTACGTCAGTAGAAGACAAGCTATGACAAGCCCACGGTCGTCGACTGTCGCCGAAAAGTTTTGAACGTTTCAAAATCCAGCGGCGACCAGAAAAACGCTACAACTCTTTGGGCGACTGAGGAGACGACTCACGACCATACAGGCGACACCCCGGCGACCATGTGGCGCAGCCTAGTCGCCTGTAGTCGCTTAAATAATTGGGACAGGCCCTTCAGACTATCCTTGATTAGGCTTTGCTGCCTTTACCTTGCACTAAACGTTATTGTGGACTGCTCGATTGTAATGTCTTTCCGCTGACTGGTTAGCAAAAAGCTTTTCACTGTACCTCGGTACACGTGACAATAAACTAAACTCAAACTGACACTGAACGAAAGCACCTTGCATCTTGCTCCTGTGTTGCGCCTCTACAATGGGTGGAGCATGACCCAGTATCAAGGCAGAGAACATTAATTAAAAGCTATTTAAATCTAAAATATGCACCTAAAGTGCTTCCATTTTACCCAATTAAGAAGCTGCCTCTCAGACAATAACAATGGTGTAATTGATTGAATCTCAGGAGTCCATCTTTCTTGTTCTGACTTCGCTGCCCCTCTGAGCATCAACAGTGCCTCCTGATTTATGGCCCAGCTCCAACAGTTCACTTTGAGAAAGTTGGCTGTCTGGAGCAACATCGGAGTAACCCTTGCCTCCCCTCTCTCTCTCTCTCTCCGTCAGTCATCCTGCTAGTTTTACTGCTTGTAACCCCTTGTCATCGCCTCCTCCACAGCCAACAATGTTCCATTGTGTGCTCTTTGGCCATCAGTCCCGGCTCTGATCGGCTCAGAACCATTTCTGAAACAGTGCGGCACGGTGGCGCAGTGGTAGACTTGCTGCCTGACTATGGGTGCTGTCTGTACGGAGTTTTTATTTTCTCCCCGTGACCTGCGTGGGTTTTCTCCGGGTGCTTCGGTTTCCTCCCACAGACATGCAGGTTTGTAGGTTTGCCTATTTCCTTCACTCCATAGATGCTGCCGCACCCGCTGAGTTTCTCCAGCACTTTTGTCTACCTGCGATTTTCCAGCATCTGCAGTTCCTTCTTAAACAGGTTTGTAGGTTAATTGGCTTCAGTAAAAATTGGTGGGCCGAGACCTGTTTCCGCACTGCACCTATAAACTAAACAGAATTAAACTTAAAGGACAGACATGAAGAAGTTAAAACGCTGTGAGATAAGATGTCAATGCTCAGGAACTAAATCTCAGCATTCAAAGTAATGTTGATCTCATAGACAAGCTTGAATATTAAGTGGACGCTAGACAAAAATGCTGGAGAAACCAAGCGGGTGAGGCAGCCTCTATGGAGCGAAGGTACAGGTGACGTTTCGGGTCGAGACCCTTCATCAGACTGATGTGAGGGTGGGGGGGGGGGGGGGGGGGAAGAAAGGAAAAGGCAGAGCCAGTGGGCTGTGGGAGAGCTGGGAAGGGGAGGAGAAAGCAGGGACTACCTGAAATTGGAGAGGTCAATGTTCATACCACAGGGGTGCAAACTGCCCAAGCGAAATATGAGGTGCTGTTCCTCCAATTTACGGTGGGCCTCACTCTGGCCATGGAGGAGGCTCAGGACAGAAAGGTTGGATACGGAATGGGAGGGGGAGTTGAAGTGCTGAGCCACCGGGAGATCCGGTTGGTAAATGCGAACTGAGCGGAGGTGTTCGGCGAATCGATCGCCAAGCCTTTTTAGTTATTTAGAATATTTAGTTTAGTTTTGTAAGGAACTGCAGATGCTAGTTTACAACGAAATTAGACACAAAATGCTGGAGTAACTCAGCGGGTCAGGCAGCAGGAGAAGGTATAGGTGACGTTTCGGGTCAAGAATCTTCTTCAGACTGGATGTCAGGGGAGAGGAAGTCAAGAGATATGGAAGGTAAGATCCTTCTTCCGTGTGGCTATCAAACTCTACAACTGCTCCCCCTTCTGTCGTGGGGTAGACAGAGACTGAGACTAACCCCCCCCCCCCCCCCCCCAATCTTTGCACATCCTCAATCCTCACTCGTCACTTTAACATCATGTTTCATGTATTTTATGTTTTTGCGTTTTTATGACTGTTGGCAGATCAATTTCCCTCAGTGGCGGAAATCCTGGGGGGGATTACCCACCATGCTTTGAGAGGTGGGAGACAACCCCCCCCCATGTTTTGTGACCTGGGTGGTACAGCCAGTTCCCAAGCCAGCTTGCCTGCCCCAGGTCTGGCTATAGCGCCCAGGCCAGCTTGCCTGCCCCAGGCCTGGCTATAGTGCCCAGGCCAGCTTGCCTGCCCCAGGTCTGGCTATAGCGCCCAGACCAGCTTGCCTGCCCCAGGTCTGGCTGTAGCGCCCAGGACGCGAAAACAAATTGAAAAAAAAAACGCCTGCGGGCCGGAAGATTTTGGGTCATGGGCCGATTTTGGGAACCGGCCCGTGGGCTGTAGGTTGCCTGTCCCTGTCCTAGATGTTTGGCCTCATGTGTCCCCCCCCCCCCCCCCCCCCCACCATGTTTCATTAGCAATTTCCCCACCATGCTCCTGGGATTAATACAGTTCTACCGTTTCATATTGTGTGAAACCACAGATCAAAGGGGAACAATCTGCGACTTTCTGAACTTCCCAGAGGACGTTTTCCACGGTACTTGGCAGACGTTTGTCAGAGAGCGCGCGGAGAATGTGCCTCTCCCCCGCACATTATCATTACAACTTGTTATTGTCCTGACTCTTGTTCCTGAAGCACTAAGAGAGAAGTTTTTCCTCACACTTCGATATTGACGCAAATCTTCTTTGAAAATAAGTTGTTATTTATTCTGGATGCAAGATAATACATAGAGCTTGAAAGTTGCTCAGGCTCACCAGGAAGCTACTTTCCATTACAGGCAGAGAGAGCAGTTTAAACAACATCGATCCTGCTAACAGATCACAAGGTTTATCAAAATCAAACTATTCGAGAAGCATTCTGTGAAGGACAATTGATGTCCATTCAATTGAAAGATACATTTTTAGTCTTAATGTCGCTGGGGGTTTCAGAATGACATTTCTGAATTCATGCTTTCCCATCATAGTTGAGGCTTTGTTCAGTACTTTATTTAACTTTAACTACCTTGAAGCTGTTTCTGTAGGAGATGTCCTTGTATGCAGCATCATTATTGTGTTTCTCTCTTAGAGCTGTTATTTGGTTTTACAATCAATACCTTGACCTATTCTCTCATTTCAGTCCCAATTCGTTCCTGCATACAGGTTTACCACTGCTTGTTTCAATATCGAGCAAGTTCCTATTGTGCCATCCATTCTGGAGGAGGCAATGCCAGTGTTTCGACCGTCAGATGAGATGGAAGTGGGAATGTGCACAAAACATGCTCTGACTAACTTAGAAATAAATAAATCAGTAAGTAAGTAAGTAAGTTTATTGGCCAAGTATTCACATACAAGAAATTTGCCTTGGTGCTCCACCCACAAGTAACAACATGACATACAGGGACAGTTACGAAAGACACAGAAAACACTAAACATTAATAATAATAAGACATTAATGATAAAACACCATTGATCAAGCATGTGAACCAACAAAATACCAGATCAAAGGGAGGCTACAGATTTTTGGCTGTTGAGTAGAGCAACTACTCGTGGATAAAAACTGTTTTTATGTCTGGCTGTGGCGGCTTTGACAGTCCGGAGTCGCCTTCCAGAGGGAAGTGATTCAAAGAGTTTGTGGCCAGGGTGAGAGGGGTCAGAGATGATCTTGCCTGCTCGCTTCCTGGCCCTTGCAGTGTACAGTTCATCAATGGAGGGAAGGTTGCAGCCAATAACCTTCTCAGCTGATCGGACGATTCGCTGCAGCCTCCGGGTGTCGTGCTTGGTGGCTGAGCCAAACCAGACCATGATGGAGAAGGTGAGGACAGACTCTACGATGGCCGTGTAGAATTGGACCATCATTGCCTGTGGCAGATTGTGCTTCCTCAGCTGCCGCAGGAAGTACATCCTCTGTTGTGCTTTTTTGACTGCGGTGGCGCAGCAGTAGAGTCGTTGCCTCACAGCGCTAAAGGCCCAGGTTCGTTCCTGACTACTGGTGCTGTCTGTATGGAGTTTGCATGTTCTCCCTGTGACCTGCGTGCGTTTTTCTCCGGGTGCTCTGGTTTCCTCCCACACTCCAAAGACGTGCAGGTTTGTAGGTTAATTGGCTTCGGTAAAGATTGTAAACTGTCCCTAGTGTGTGTCGGATAGTGCTAGTGTGCGGGGTAACCGCTAGTCGGCATGGACTCAGTGGACCGAAGGGTCTGTTTCCGCGCTGTATCACTAAACTAAACTAAACTAAACTAAACTAAACTAAACTAAACTAAACTAAACTAAACTAAACTAAACTAAACTAAACTAAACTAAACTAAACTAAACTAAACTAATCTAAACTAAACTAAACTAAACAAAATTAAAGCAGACACTATTTAATATATCTGTTTTTAAAAGATATTTCTTCCTCAAGCTGGTCCTGTTATTATTTTCTGCTCTCCAAGCCTCCGACTTAATCAAGAACACATCATGAAAAGTTTATTTGAACATTAAGCTGGCTTCAAGGGGAGGCTACTGCATCTGTTTGCAGGCATGAGCGAAAGGAAATCATACATTGTCTTCAACAATAAGATGCATCCTACTGGGTATGAATATCAGGCTGTGGAAAGCAACACTGAACCGTGGCTGAGCTGTGAAGACACTCCATCTGCCCGTGGTATCTCAACAAATACGTTAGTTTAATTCAGATTTTCATCATACAGTGTACCTCACAACGCCAGGGAACAGGGTTTGATCCTGACTACGGGTGCTGTCTGTACAGAGTTTGCACGTTCTCCCCGTGACCTGCGTTGGTTTTCTCCCGGAGCTCCGGTTTTCTCCCACGCTCCAAAGACGTACAGGTTTGTAGGTTAATTGGCTTCGGTAAAATTGTAAATTGTCCCTAGTGTGTGTGTAGGACAATGTTAGTGTACGGGAATCGCTGGTCGGCGCGGACTCAGTGGGCCGAAGGGCCTGTGTCCGTGCTGTTCCTCTAAAACTTAAAGACTAAAAACTAAGACCTTCAGGTAAAAATTATAATTGTATTAGGCGTTGGTGAGGCCGCATTTAGAATATTGTGTTCAGTTCTGGGCACCGTGTTATAGAAAATATGTTGTCAAGCTGGAAAGGGTACAGAGAAGATTTACAAGGATGTTGCCAGGACTAGAGGGTGTGAGCTATAGGGAGAGGTTGAGTAGGCTGGGACTCTATTCCTTGGAGCGCAGGAGGATGAGCGGTGATCTTATAGAGGTGTATTGAGTACAGAAGTTGGGATGTTGTACAAGACCTTGGTGAGGCCCCATTTAGAGTATTGTGTTCAGTTCTGGGCAGTCTGGCATAGGAAAAATGTCCCCAGTGTGTGTGTGTAGGATAGTGCTAATGTGCGAGGATCGCTGGTCGGCGCGGACTCGGTGGGCTGAAGCGCCTGTTTCCGCGCTGTATCTCTAAAGTAAACTGGTTATACTGGGATCATTGGTCGGCACGGACTCGGTGGGCCGAAGGGCCTTTATCCACTAAAGTCTCTAAACCCTGCCACTAATCAGCCTCATCAATTCTGCCGCTGTCAGCCCTGCCTCAAAGTCCCAGTAAGAGAGCAGATGTTTCTCCAGTTGCAGGCTGGTTGGGAATAGCGGGGAGAAAATAGTGTTGCACAGCAGTTAGCAAGGAGAAAGATAGCCTGCGGGTAGGGCAACCTCAGCCTGTCATCCTCACCATCCATTACAGAAATAACCCCGCAACAACGGTCTCAGAGCAGGGCGTTAATTACCGTTGCTTTGTCACTAGGCTGTACATTGTTGCAGGAGATTGCAGAGCCACTCAGAGTAAAATTAAACTTAACTAACGCTGCCTGCCCCGACAAGCAGAAAATAACATTCCTTTAGGGCCTGTCCCACTTGGCGATTTCTTCGGCGACTGCCGGCGTCATATCAGGGTCGCCAAAAGATTTTGAACATTTCAAAATCCAGCGGCGATGAAAACAATGCCGCGACACTTGAAAAAACGCCCCGCGTCAAATGTCATCACGCCTCGTCACCGTCGGTTATTGCGCTGGCAACATTTTGGTCAATCGGGAGACAATTTACCGTTTTTTACGGAGGCCGATTAACCTACAAACCTGTACATCTTTGGAGTGTGGGAGGGAACCAGAGCACCAGGAGAAAACCCACATAGGTCACAGTGAGAACGTACAAACTCCATACAGACAGATCCCGTAGTCTGGATCAAACCTGGGTCTCTGGCGCTGTGAGGTGGCAACTCTACCGCTGCGCCGCCGTGTCGTCTTGTGGACAATTATTTAATTCTGTAAACCAGACCTAGATTGTTATCTAATTAAGTCTTTCTGTGACCTCCATTCTGTAATCAAGACATGGTTTTATTGTTATTTAAGTTTCTGTGTAATCTTGTCAGCTGTGAATGTGAAAGATGTACCAAAGTCGCGCTCAGGAGATCAGCTTTGACGGGTCTCCTGGTGGGCACCAGTTTTAATAAATCTCCCATCGCTCCTGTACATCGGCGAGACCAAGCGCAGGCTCGTCGATCGTTTCGCTGAACACCTCCACTCAGCCTGCCTTAACCTACCTGATCTCCCGGTTGCTCAACACTTTAGCTCCCCCTCACATTCCCAATCTGACCTTTCTGTCCTGGGCCTCCTCCATTTTCAGAGTGAGGCCCAGCACAAATTTGAGGAGCAGCACCTCATATTTCGCTTGGGAAGCTTACACCCCAGCGGTGTGAACATTGACTTCTCTAACTTCAAATAGCCCTTGCTTTCCCTCTCTCTCCCCATCCCCTTCCCCTTCCCAGTTCTCCCACCAGTCTTACTGTCCCCGACTACATTCTATCTCTGTCCCGCCCACTCCCCTCACATCAGTCTGAAGAAGGGTCTCGACCTAACCTCGACAAGCGGTCACAGTTTAAGGATAAAGGGGAAATCTTTTAGGACTGAGATGAGGAAAACATTTTTTACACAGAGAGTGGTGAATCTCTGGAATTCTCTGCCACAGAATGTAGGTGAGGCCAGTTCATTGGCTATATTTAAGAGGGAGTTAGATGCGGCCCTTGTGGCTAAAGGGATTAGGGGGTATGGAGAGAAGGCAGGTACAGGATACTGAGTTGGATGATCAGCCATGATCATATTGAATGGCGGTGCAGGCTCGAAGGGCCGAATGGCCTACTCCTGCACCTATTTTCTATGTTTCTATGTTTCTATGAAACGTCACCCATTCCTTCTCTCCAGAGATGCTGCCTGTCCCGCTGAGTTACTCCAGTATTTTGTGTCTACCTTTAATGAATCGCCCGTCATTTCCAACACCAACTCAGCATGGCCTTTCCAATTGCTCTGACAGAAGTACAGTGTAGAAACAGGCCCTTCAGCCCAACAAATCCATGCCAACCAGCGATCCCCGTACACCAGCATTATCCTACTCACTAGGGACAATTTACAATTTTACCAAAGCCAATGAACCTACAAACCTGTACGTCTTTGGAGTGTGGGAGGAAACCGAAGCACCCGGAGAAAACCCACGCAGGTCACGGGGAGAACGTTCAAACTCCATAAAGACAGCACCCCTAGTCAGGATGGGACCCGGGTCTGTGGCGCTGTGAGGCAGCAACTCTACCGCTGCGCCACCGTGACGCCACAAAATTTGAAATCTCATCAGCATGGTCTGATTGCAGTAAATGTCTCTGGAAAGTTATCCAAAAATTACAGCCGGATCTTGATCAGTTGGACTGAGGAATGGTTAACGGAGTTTCATGCATGCAAGGTGTTCTATTTTGGGAAGTCAAACAGGGCTGGGACTTCACAATGGATGGCAGGGCTCTGGGGAGTGTTGTACAGCAGAGGGTGTTGAGATTAGATGTTACCGTTGGTACACCATTCAATCATGGCTGATCTATCTCTCCCTCGTAACCCAATTCTCCTGCCTTCTCCCCATAACCTCTGACACCCATACTAATCAAAAATCTGGCAATCCCACCCTTCCATGGATCAGGCAGCATCTCTGGAGAACATGGATAGGTGACGTTTCACAGAGTGCTGGAGTAAATCAGCGGGTCAGGCAGCATCTGTGGAGAACATGGATAGGTGACGTTTCACAGAGTGCTGGAGTAAATCAGCGGGTCAGGCAGCATCTGTGGAGAACATGGATAGGTGACGTTTCACAGAGTGCTGGAGTAACTCAGCAAGTCAGGCAGCATCTGTGGGGAACATGGATGGGTGACATTTGCGGTTGAGACCCTTCTTCAGACAGAACTCTCCTGTCCATCTCAGTCCCAGGCCTGGGTCCCATTCCAAATCCAGCAACTTCAGACTAACCTCCATAAAAATAAATTCATACCTGTGAACTCAATTCCACTAAAACAGATTTTCTGGCAGCAAAGGAAAATGATAAGTGAGTCTATTAGGATAAAGGATGCAATCTGCAGGAATAGCAACAGTGTGGATGAGGGTCATGGTGGCATTAGCACGGCAGCCAGGATCAATCCATCAGATTTAGTTAGCTACTTTCTTGCCAACCTTGGTCACAGTAAAGTAAAAGGCTCATATTTCATCTTATATAGAATGCACATTTGCTTAAGATAGACACAAAGAGCTGGAGTAACTCAGCGGGTCAGACAACATCTCTGGAGGTGACGTTTCAGATCGAGACCCTTCTTCAGACCTGCTCTCTGACCCGCTGAGTTGCTTCACCTTTTTGTGTCTATCTTTGGTTTAAACCAGCATCCCGCAAATTCCATCCTACGCATATTTGCTTGTCTGCCCGCAATGCCCAATTCTGGAGGATCTTTGGCTCGGAAACGTTTGTTCTCTCGTTTTATTGGAATGATGGGTGAAGGAAGCATCGTCATCTGGGTCATGATAACTAAAATACAGGCACCAAACATATAAGATTATAAAGGGTTTGGACACACTAGAGGCAGGAAACATGTTCCCGATGTTGGGGGAGCCCAGAACCAGGGGCCACAGTTTAAGAATAAGGAGTAAGCCATTTAGAACGGAGACGAGGAAACACTTTTTCTCACAGAGAGTGGTGAGTCTGTGGAATTCTCTGCCTCCGAGGGCGGTGGAGGCAGGTTCTCTGGATACTTTCAAGAGAGAGCTAGATAGGGCTCTTAAAGATAGCGGAGTCAGGGGATATGGGGAGAAGGCAGGAACGGGGTACTGATTGGGGATGATCAGCCGTGATCACATTGAATGGCTCGAAGGACCGAATGGCCTACTCCTGCACCTATTGTCTATAGCCTATTGTCAGTCCTTCCCTTCAGCTTTTAATTTGATGTAGATGAGTTGCACTGACATCTCACCTACAAATTAATCTTTTCGAGGAGGGTAAGAGATATATTGATTTTATAATTGCCTTTGGGAGAAAAATTATAAAAGGTAGATGAGGAACAGCGCAGATGACAGAGGATTTATTTAAACAAAGATTACATTATGTGCAACCAACATTTCATTTCAGGTCGACAAAAATGCTGGAGAAACTCAGCGGGTGAGGCAGCATCTATGGAGCGAAGGATTAGGTGACGTTTCGGGTCGAGACCCTTCTTCAGACTGATGTGGGCGTGGGGGGGGGGGGGAAGAAGAAAGGAAGAGGCGAAGACAGTGGGCTGTGGGAGAGCTGGGAAGAAGATGAGAAAGAGGGAGAAAGCAAGGACTACCTGAAATTGGAGAAGTCGATGTTCATACCGCTGGGGCATCAACTACCCAAGCGAAATATGAGGTGCTGCTCCTCCAATTTGCGGTGGGACTCACTGTCTCAGCGGGTCAGACAGCAGGTCTAAAGAAGGGTCTCGATCGGAAACGTCACCTATTCCTTCTCTCCAGAGATGGTGTCTGACCTGCTGAGTTACTCCAGCTTTTTGTGTTTATCTTAAGCAAATGTGCATTCTATAAAAGATGAAAACTGTTGGACATCCAGTAATGCTGTTGATGGCTGCCTCCGCCTACAGTCTGTCTGTCTTTATATCTTTTTTATATTTTTAGTTGTTTAAAGTATGTTTTTGGAGTTTTATTTTTATTTTTTAAGTGTTTTATGTGAGGGAGAGGGGGGGGGGGTGAGGGTAAGGGGGAACCGTCTTTCAGTCACTTCCTGGTGAGGATGTGACTATTATCCGAGTCACACCCTCCCCCCCCCCCCTCCTCGCGGCCAACCAACTGGATTGGCGCGGCCTTTACTGCCGGAGACCGGACCAGAGCTTCAGCAGCAGCGGCGCAGCGCTGGATTCACCGCGGAGCGGGCGATGCCTCACCTGGGATCACCGTTTGAGGCTCCGGAGTGTTGGGCCTGCTGCATCAATATCGCCGAGCTGTGGTTTGTAGAGCTTCCAGCGCAGGCGGCGCTGACCAACATCGCGGAGTCCTGGGACCCTTTGCCGGGGGCCGCCAGCATTGAATCTCCGCCCTGCTCGGCCTGTGGACTTCAGGAGCCGCGGACTCCGGTAGGAAGTGGCCGATACAGAATTCCAGGCCGCTGAGGATGTTCTTCTGTTCAACGTCGGGGTTCCATCGTTCCCAGCGAGAGGGCCTGAACAACTGCGAGGGGCTCGGGGGTCCACGACCACGGATGAACATTGGGGAACATGAGAGAGGAGGTTGACTGGACTTTGGTGCCTTCCCTCACAGTGGGGAACTTTGGTGCCACTGTGGGGATGTTTGTGTTGTGGACGACTGTGTTCTGTTTTTTTTTATTTATTGGCAATAGCATTTTGTTGTCTCTTACTTGAAGACAATGACAATAAAGGTGAATTAAATCAAATCTGATCAAATATGAGCCTTTTACTTTTCTGTTCAGGTCTGTCGCATCTGAAGTTGCTGTAAGGATGCAGCACAAAACGCCACAGGAGATCCTTCTTCCCAGTGGCCATCAAACTGTACAACTCCTCCCCCTTCTGTCGTGGGGTAGACTGAGACTGACTCCCCTCCCCTCCCAATCTTTGCACATCCCCAATCCTTTCCACTCGTCACTTTCATTTCATGTTACATGTATTTTGTGTTTTGTGTGTTTTATAACTGTTGGCAGATCAATTTCCCTCCTGGGACAAGTAAAGTTCTATCGTATTGTACAGTGTGAGTAACCTGGATAATAATGCCATTGATACAGCATGGAAACAGGCCCTTCGGCCCAACTTGCCCACACCGACCAACATGTCCCATCTACACTAGTCCCTCCTGCCCGCGTTTGGCCCATATCCCTCTAAACCTGTCCCATCCATGTACCTGTCTAAATGTCTGTTCAAGGTTATGATAGTCCCAGCCTCAACTACTTCCTCTGCGAGCTCATTGCATACACTCACCACCCTTTGTGTAAAAAAAGTTACCCATCAGGTATCTTTTGAATCTTCCCCCCCCTCACCTTAAGTCTATGTCCTCTGGTTCTTGATTTCTCTACTCTAGGTATAAAATTATGTGCATCTACCCGATCTATTCCCCTCATGATCTAGTATATCAGCGAGACCAAGCGCAGGCTCGGCGATCGTTTCGCTGAACACTGCTCAGTCCGCCTTAAAAATCACCCCCTCATCCTCCTGCGCTCCAAGGAATGACCTGCTGAGTTACTCCAGCACTTTGTGTCTTTTTTTAAAATATATTTGTCCAAATTTCTTTTGTAAGTTTTTTGAAATGTAGCTATAATTTAAACATTGCAAAAAATGTACTCGTTATTTAGATTTGGAATAGAACATAGAACAGTACAGCACAGGAACAGGCCCTTCAGCCCACAACGTCCATTCTGAACATGATGCCAAGTTAAACTGATCCCCTCTGTCTGCACCTGATCCATATCCCTCCATTCCCTGCATATCCACGTGCCTATCTAAATGCCTCTTAAACACCACTATCGTATCTGCCTCCACCAATGGTCCTTTAGAGTCGGGTGTGCAATGCTCGGTGAAATTCTTCCACCGTCGCCATCTTTTGGCGCCATTTACTAAACGCAAAATAAAAAGTCCAAAGACCAAAGTTCGATCCAGAGGCTTCATGTACTGGAGCGGCTTCTGATCCAGGCGAGCCCCAGTCTGCTACAGGGCCTCCTCCGTCACCCTTGACCGGTTCGGCCCACCGACCGATGTCCCTCTCCTCCCCTCGCCCGCCCGAACCTCGCCTCTGTGTCCCGGGCAGGGGAGTCTCCTGCAGCCGACCTTGCAGGCGCTGGCGGCAATACTCCGTTCCCTCTCCCACCGGCCCACTCCTCATGACCATCATCACCAGTGGTTCCTTCCTCCTCGACTCCTCGCTCCAGGGATGTGCTCAGAGGCTTCCCGAGATTTCCCACCCCCTCCCCCGAGAGCTCCCCCCCGCTTCCCCCTCCACCCCCCGAGCTCCCCCTCCCCCCCGAGCTTCCCACCCCCCCCCCCCCACATGGTCCGTTCTTGTAGGGCAGTCACAGTGTCACAGCGGTAGAGTTGCTGCTTTACAACGAATGCAGCGCCAGAGACCCGGGTTCGATCCCGTCCACTGGTGCTGTCTGTACGGAGGTTGCACGTTCTCCCCGTCACCTGCGTGGGTTTTCTCCGCGATCTTCGGTTTCCTTCCACGCTCCAAATACGTGCAGGTTTGTAGGTTAATTGGCTTGGTATAAATGTCTAATTGTCCCTCGTGTGTGTGGGATAGTGCTAGTGTGTGGGGATGTGTGTTTGGCACGGATTCGGTGGGCCGAAGGGTCTGTTTCTGTGCTGTATCTCAAAACTAAGCAAAGCAAAACGACTTCATGTAAAAAAGAAGGTAGACAAAAATGCTGGAGAAACTCAGCGGGTGAAGCAGCATCTGTGGAGCGAAGGAATAGGCGATGTTTCGGGACGAGACCCTTCTTCAGACTCATGTTGAGGGTGGGGACGTGAAAAAGAAAGGAAGAGGCGGAGACAGTAAGCTTGTGGGAAAGCTGGGAAGAGGAGGGGAAGGAGGGAGAAAGCAAGGGCTATCTAAAATCAGAGAAGTCAATGTTCATAGCACTGGGGTATAAACTACCCAAGCGAAATATGAGATGCTGTTCCTCCAATTTGCGCTGGGCCTCACTCTGGCAATGGAGGAGGCCCAGGACAGAAAAAAGAATTTAAAAAAAAAAAATCTAAACCTTTTGCATCTGCAGATTTGCGCGGTTTATGTGGTATAACATGTTTCAGAATATCCCGCACTGCAGACCAGGTTACAATATAACTAAATTTAAATTGCTCTTCCTTGGACGATGCTATCGTCAATGACAGACAAAACACCCTTCAAGAGGCGATGTATATTAATTTGTCAATTTGATCTCTGTGGCATATATTGAAAATAAAATTGCTTAATATTTATGAAGACTAGAAAATGTCTACGATAATCCCACAGGCACTGCCTTTTTTTTATTTGGATCTTACGAAAATAGGGACAGAGAATGTGGCATTAGTGTTATTCCTCCTAAAAACCATTTGCAATACATTTATTTCAAACTTTTCTCATTTTAGTTCCACACCTCGGGTAGGAGTGAATCAATGAGCGAAGATTTGAAGAAGATGAGATGAGGCGCAAACAACAATGCCTCAGCTTTGATAGCCGATGGAAACGTGGAACTGCAGCTGCTGGTTTACACAAATGGACACAAAGTGCTGGAGTAACTCAGCGGGTCAATAGACAATAGACAATAGACAATAGGTGCAGAAGTAGGCCATTCGGCCCTTCGAGCCAGCACCGCCATTCAATGTGATGGCTGATCATCTTCAATCAGTACCCCGTTCCTGCCTTCTCCCCATATCCCCTGACTCCGCTATTTTTAAGAGCCCTATCTAGCTCTCTCTTAAAAGCATCCAGAGAACTTGCCTCCACCACCCTCTGTGGCAGAGAATTCCACAGACTCACAACTCTCTATGAGAAAAAGTGTTTCCTCATCTCCGTTCTAAATGACTCACTCCTTATTCTTAAACTGTGGCCCCTGGTTCTAGACTCCCCCAACATCAGGAACATGTTTCCTGCCTCTAGCGTGTCCAAACCCATAACAATCTTATATGTTTCAATGAGATACCCGCTCATCCTTCTAAACTCCAGAGTGTACAAGCCCAGCCGCTCCATTCTCTCAGCATATAACAGTCCTGCTATCCCAGGTCAGTCAGCATCTGTGCAGAACATGGATAGGTGACGTTTCACAGAGTGCTGGAGGAACTCAGCGGGTCAGGCAGCATCTGGAGAACATGGATAGGTGATGTTTCAGGTCGAGACCTTCTTCAGACTGAGAGTCAGGGCAAAGAGAAACGAGAGATATAGACGATGATGCAGAGAGATATAGAATGAATGAATGAAAGATATGCAAAAAAGTAACGATGATAAAAGATTCAGGCCATTGTTAGCTGTGGGCTAGGTGAAAATGAGTTACAGACAATGAGACTCAACAAGCCGACTTTGAAGCCAGAACGACGTGGGAGGGGGAGAGATGGAGAAAGAGGGGATACAAGTGTTACTTGAAGTTAGTGAAGTCAGTGTTCATACCGCTGGGGTGTAAGCAGCCCAAGTGAAATATGAGGTGCTGCTCCTCCAATTAGCGTTTAGCCTTACTCTGACAATGGAGGAGGCCCAGGACAGAAAGGTCAGTGTGGGAATGGGAATGAAAGTGTTTAGCAACTGGGAGATCAGGTAGCTCCAGGCTGACTGAGTGGAGTTCAGTGAAAGGATCGTCCAGTCTGTGAGAGATGATTTTGGCCATTACCACTATCCCTGCCAATCTCAAACACTAGAGGGACAGAGCAACGAAAGAATTGTATTGTATTGTATTTTTTTTTTAATGACCACACAGCCAGGCTGGTGGAATTTGTTCTCAGTACAGCTCGATACAGGTTCCAACATTTCATCAAACATTCAACTCGTAACGTAGATATACATACAAACAGACACATTTCATAATACATAAGGGCCACGCTTATTCGTATTTCCTCACCGTACGGAGTTTAAAAAGTTAATTGCGGTAGGAATGAAACTGTTTTTGAAACGGGTTGTTTTGGAGGCAATTGACCTGTAACGCCTCCCAGAGGGCAGTAGCTGAAAGGCATAGTGTGCAGGGTGAGTGGGGTCAGTGATGATCTTGCGGGCTTTGTGAAGTGTCCGTTTATGGTAGAGTGTCCCATTTACCTGCCCCATGCTGACAGCGCCTCTTGTCATTGTAGCAACCTCTTTGTGATGTTTCTACCTTGTGTTCATATATTATTTACTGTACAGATTGCATTTCTCTTTCATAAGCTTTTTCAAGTCAAGTCACTTTTTCACTTCCATCCTAAATCAACAGTAAAGTTTAAGTTAACACGTAAACATATTGTACCATTGAAAGCAATTTATCGGGTTGCATCACAGCTTGGTTTGGGAACAACTCCATCCAAGAGTTGTGGATGTAGCCCAGCCCATCACACAGACCACACTCCCCACCATTGTAGATGTAGCCCAGCCCATCTCACAGACAACACTCCCCACCATTGTAGATGTAGCCCAGTCCATCACACAGGCCACACTCCCCACCATTGTAGATGTAGCCCAGTCCATCACACAGACCACACTCCCCACCATTGTAGATGTAGCCCAGTCCATCACACAGACCACACTCCCCACCATTGTAGATGTAGCCCAGTCCATCACACAGACCACACTCCCCACCATTGTAGATGTAGCCCAGTCCATCACACAGACCACACTCCCCACCATTGTAGATGTAGCCCAGTCCATCACACAGACCACACTCCCCATCATTGACTCCATCTACACTTCATGCTGCCTCGGGAAAGGAGCCAACAAAATCAAAGACTTGTCCCACCCGGGTCATTTCCTTCTTCTCCCCGCTCCCGTCCGGCAGAAGGTACAGAAGGTTGAAAGCTAGAGACTGGTCCTTGATTATGCTGCTGGCCTTGCCGAGGCAGCGTGAGGTATAAATTGAATCAATGGAAGGGAGGTTGGTTTGTGTGATGGTCTGGGCTGCGTCCACAATTCACTGCAATTTATTTTGGTCTTGGATGGAGCTGTTCCCAAACCAAGCTGTGATGCATCCTGATAAAATGCTGCCTGTGGTGCATCTGTAGGAGTTGGTGAGAGCTGTAGGGGACATGGCTAACTTCATGAGCCTCTAAGGAAGTAGAGGCATTGGTGTGCTTTCTTGGTCATTGGTTTGATGTGTCTGGGCCAGGACAAGTTGCTGGGACAAATTTTGCGCCGTCAATGCAGACTGGCGTGTGTGTACCGCTTCACTTCCTGAAGTCGATCACTGTCTCCTTTGTCTTGCTTTGTCTCATAAAAGGGAAGTTGTTGAGGATGAGGACAAGTTCCACCAGGCGGAGCAGACTGTTGGAGGAAGTTTTCAGCATTTTCTATCTATATTTTAGATATCAGCATCTGAATTTGGACTTTGTGGGCTTTCTATTGGCAACCCTAAACTCTTTCACTACTTTGTTGTTGTGCTGTAGGAGGGAGTTCCGTACTTTACCCGTACTCTATATCTGACATTACTCAGATAGGCATAGACGTAAAATAAAACAGCTCATAGATCAGTGGTGAGTCGATCGGAAAAAGTTGGTTTATTGAAGGCCTTAGCGATGTGATCGGGAAACAACGTGGGCAAGCCCAAACTGCCTCCACAAGCCATAGTAACTGTACATTTTTTATATCCTCATGACATAATGGAGTTGAAATAAACCATGAATCAATGTCTCTGTAATCTTCCATCTTTGTCTGTCCCCAGAGTTAACTTTCATCTTACGCTTCTAGAAAACGTTTTGAAAATCTCTCTCACATATATTTAACAAATAGATAGCGTAGATGTCAATGTCCTTGCAAGGAGGATTGATTCTACTTGTTAATTGTGGTCCTCTCATTGAAGAGGTTGTTTGTTAACTTGCCTGCAAAACATGGACACAGAGCAACTGTAATGCAAGACTGCAACAGATAAGAACATAGGCAGAACTACGAAGGACTATCCTCCCCCCAATAGATAAGGAAGCCTGCTTCTCAGCAGAATGGTCCAACTTTAGCTATTCTGACCACTCCTTTTACGGCTTTTTTAGGGGGCACCGTCGAGTATGGCTGCCCTGCCAGCAGCTGTTAGTCCTTTCACCTTTTAAAAAAAAAAATTTAGTGAGTTAAGAGTGTTTGTTTTGGAGGTCCTTTAGTCTTTCATGCAGTGGGTGAGGGAGGGGAAGGGGGAAAACTTTATTTCCTTGTCCCTACCTGGTCGGAGAGGCGGCTTCCCTCTGAGCTGCTTCTTCGCCCTCTCCTTGCGACTGGAGTGACGTTTCCTGTCGGGACCGGCTGGAACCCCAGCTTCGGCGGCGGCACAGCGCTGCGACACCATCACGGAGCGGGCGATGCCTTACCCGGGTCGCCTTGCGGTAAGCTCCGGAGTGCTGTGACCGCCAACTCCAACATCGAGGAGCTTTGGCTGCGGGCGTCCAGCCGCGGGCGGCGCTGGATTTAAAACACCGTGGAGCCTGGGATCCGAGATCGCCAGAGATGGAGCTCCAACCAGCGCGGCCTGAGGACTTCGGGTGCCGCGGTCTCCTGGGAGGAATCGGCCGCTCCAGACATTTCCAAACGTTCGCTGAGGAGTGTTCACCCGACGCCGGAGTTCCATCTTCCCGGCAAGAGGGATTGAAGCATCGGGTTGCCGTAGCGGCGACTGCGGAGGCCACAATAGGCCCACCTATGGGTGAACAGGGGACGGGGCTGGACTTTGCTGCCTTCCCCCACAGTGGGAACCATTGTGAGGGGATATTTTTATGTTTATTGTTAAATTCTTTAATGTTGTGTCTTATCTTTATTCGTATGCTGCAATGGCAAGTCAAATTTCACTACACCAATTGGTGTATGTGATAATAAATGTCCTTTGTATCCTTGTATCCTCTTGGCCATTTTTCCCATCATGCTCCCTAGCATGTGAGCTCCAGAGTTCACCAAACTATAACCTAGTTTCAAGAAGGGTCTCGACCCGAAACGTCACCCATTCCTTCTCTCCAGAGATGCTGCCTGTCCCGCTGAGTTACTCCAGCACTCTGTGTCTACCTTCGCTTTAAACCAACACCTGCAGTTCCTCCCTATACGTAATCTGCACAGCTTCCTTATAGCTCTCAAAACCCCTGACAACAAGTGCTATGCAGGAGTAACATTGTTGATCTGTGGTGCTTCAGAATGGGGAATTATGTTTTATTTATCAGTGTTTCTTTGTGTACATCTGCTTCTTAGACCTTGACGATACAAAAGCAGACTAACTGCCAGTTGACTATTAGTTTCCACCTCACATAAACATTGTGAACTTCACGCTACTGATAGCCTTCAAGGGTGAGCTAGTCAGACCATTGTCTAACACAGTAAAGCTGCCTTATTTCCAGTCTTATGAATGACTGAATGAATGAATGGATATGTTTATTGGCCAACTATTCACATACAAGGAATTTGCCTTGGTGCTCCGCCCGCAAGTGACAACATAGAAACATAGAAAATAGGTGCAGGAGTAGGCCATTCGGCCCTTCGAGCCTGCACCGCCATTCAATATGATCATGGCTGATCATCCAACTCAGTATCCTGCACCTGCCTTCTCTCCATACCCCCTGATCCCTTTAGCCACAAGGGCTACATCTAACTCCCTCTTAAATATAACCAGAGAATTCCACAGATTCACCACTCTCTGTGTAAAAAATGTTTTTCTCATCTCGGTCCTTAAAGACCTCCTAAAAAACATGACATACAGTGACAGTTAGGAATGACATATAATGCTCTGGCTTATTTATTCATGAGATTAAAGTAATTCAAAACTCAAGCATATATATTTCCCTCTCCTCCATATCCCCAAGCACGAACCTCGACCAATTAATCATGCCGTCCAATTCCTAACAGCCGCGACAAAACTGCAGAAAAATGGAAAACCCCGAGCCTTTCCTTCCTTTGTGTCAGAAACAAATGCAGATGCTGGTTTACACCGAAGATACACACAGAGTGCTGGAGTAACTCAGCGGGTCAGGCAGCATCTGTGGAGAACATGGATAGGTGACGTTTCATAGAGTGCTGGAGTAACTCAGCGGGTCAGGCAGCATCTATGGAGAACATGGATAGGTGACGTTTCACAGAGTGCTGGAGTAACCCAGCGGGTCAGGCAGCATCTGTGGAGAACATGGATAGGTGACGTTTCACAGAGTGCTGGAGTAACTCAGCGGGTCAGGCAGCATCTGTGGAGAACATGGATAGGTGACGTTTCACAGAGTGCTGGAGTAACTCAGCGGGTCAGGCAGCATCTGTGGAGAACATGGATAGGTGACGTTTCACAGAGTGCTGGAGTAACTCAGCGGGTCAGGCAGCATCTGTGGAGAACATGGATAGGTGACGTTTCACAGAGTGCTGGAGTAACTCAGCGGGTCAGGCAGCATCTGTGGAGAACATGGATAGGTGACGTTTCACAGAGTGCTGGAGTAACTCAGCGGGTCAGGCAACATCTGTGGAGAACATGAATAGGTGACGTTTCATAGAGTGCTGTTGGTTATTGTGGTTATTACATTTGTTAATTAAATGTTCAATTTATTGATTATTAGATATTTCTCTGTGTATTATGGCACGAGACTTTCAAACAGAAGCAAATGTCATTATTCCGTTTCTGGTGCCTATGAAAATTAAACACTTAACTCTTGGCTCATGAATTTAAACTAATTGAACAGTTAGAGTTCAGTTAGAGTTTCAATGCTGAGAAATGGTCATCATTTCTTAAGAGATAGGAGCAGAAATCAGGCTATTCGGCCCATCAAGTCTACTCCCCCATTCAATCATGGATGATCTATCTCTCCCTCCTTACCCCATTCTCCTGCCTTCCCCCCATTACCCCTGACACCCGCCTATCCATTGACTTGGCATCCACAGCCTTCTGTGGCAATGAATTCCACAGATTCACCACCCTCTGACTGAAGAAATTCCTACTCATCTCCTTCCTAAAGGAACATCCTCTTATTCTGAGGCTGTGACCTCTGGTCCTGGACTCTCCTACTAATGGAAACATCCTCTCCACATCCACTCTATCTAGGCCTTTCACTATTCAGTAAGTTTCAATGAGGTTTCCCCCTCATCCTTATGACCTCCAGCGAATACAGGCCCATGTAATCAAGAATCTATCTTTCTCTGCCTTAAATATATCAATTGACTTAGCCTCCACAGCTGTCCTTGGCAATGAATTCCACATGCAAATGCAAATAAAGGCTGTATATCCAGGCATAGATTCCAATCCTATTGGCTCAATAGTCGAGATTCAGGAGAGTTTAATTGTACCGGGAACGCCCCTGGGAAATGATGGCGGCACGTTGGTGCAGCGGGTAGAGCTGCTGCCTCACAGCGCCAGAGACCAGGGTTCCATCCCTACAACGGGTGCTGCCTGTACAGAGTTTGCACGTTCCCCCCGTGACCTGCGTGGGTTTTCTCCGGGTGCTCCAGTGTTCTCCCAAACTCCAAAAACGTACAGGTTTGTAGGTTAATTGACTTGGTATAAATGTAAAAATCGTCCCTAGTGTAGGATAGCATTAATGTGTGGTCGGCGAGGACTTGGTGGGCCGAAGGGCCTGTTTCCGCGCTGTAATTATAAACTAAAATGCAACAATGAACTCCATACTTGTTGCAGCTTTACGAAGGGCCGAAGGGCTGGTTTCCACGCTGAGTGCAGCTGTGACTTGATGACTCTATGCAGCTGGGACACGTCGGTCGGTGTGGGCAGGTTTGGCTGAAGGTCCTGTTTCCACACTGTATAACTCTCTGACTCTAAATGTCTGTGATGGCCATGGTTCTTGCCTCTAGGCTTGCAGCACTTGGTGTTCAGGTCTCAAGGCCCCTCGACACTTTAGCAGCCTGAGTTTCCACCACATTCCAGTGACCACATACATCAGTGTCCACGTATCCTAGTTCATAACCAGCACATCAACATTTCATTCAGCTGCTGCAGTAGCTCTTCACTTTAAAATTACCGTTGATAGAAAATAAACAAATGGCATGATAATTAAGTGATAGTCAGTGGTTTCAGTATTCTGAAAATCCCCAGCCTGTAATGAAGAAGGATGATAGTTCAGTTTATTGTCACGTGTACCGAGGTACAGTGAAAAGCTTTTGTTGCATTCGGACTGTAAACGCCTATTTCACCAGGGACTAACTCTAGTGAACGTTTTTCCTTCCATTATTTATTATGTAAAAGAATATGTGTGTTATGATTGTGTTTATAGTTTGTTTGGTTGTTTGTCTTTTGCACAAAAGTCCGCGAGCATTGCCACTTTCATTTCACTGCACATCTCGTATGTGTATGTGACAAATAAACTTGACTTGACTTGACTTGACTTGACTTGCGTGCTATCCAGTCAGCGGAAAGACAATACATGATTACAATCGAGTCGTTTACAGTGTACAGATACAGGATAAGGGAATAACGTTTAGTGCAAGGTAAAGCCAGCAAAGTCCGATCAAGGATAGTCCGAGGGTCACCAATGAGGTAGATAGTTGTTCAGCACTGCTCTCTGGTTGTGGTAGGATGGTTCAGTTGCCTGATAACAGCTGGGAAGAAACTGTCCCTGAATCTGGAGGTGTGCGTTTTCACACTTCTGTACCTCTTGCCCGATGGGAGAGGGGAGAAGAAGGAGTGGCCAGGGTGCGACTGGTCGTTGATTATGCTGCTGGCCTTGCCGAGGCAGCGTGAGGTGTAGATGGAGTCAATGGAAGGGAGGTTGGTTTGTGTGATGATCTGGGCTGCAAATTCTTGCAGTCTTGGATGGAGCTTTTCCCAAAACAAGCTGTAATGCATCCTGATAAAATGCTTTCTGCGGCGCATCAGTAGAAGTTGGTGAGAGTTGTAGGGGACGTGCCGAAATTCTTAAGCCTTCTAAGGAAGTTAAATGCATGTAAAAAGCTGTATAATGTACGGCATGTTATGTATTGTTTGGGCCACTTGTAACATAGAAACATAGAAAATAGGTGCAGGAGGAGGCCATTCGGCCCTTCGAGCCAGCATCGCCATTCATTGCGATCATAGAAACATAGAAACATAGAAAACAGGTGCAGGAGTAGGCCATTCGGCCCTTCGAGCCTGCACCGCCATTCAATATGATCATGGCTGATCATCCAACTCAGTATCCTGTACCTGCCTTCTCTCCATACCCCATGATTCATGGCTGATCATCCCCAATCAATAACCCGTGCCTGCCTTCTCCCCATATCCCTTGATTCCACTAGCCCCTAGAGCTCTATCTAACTCTCTCTTAAATCCATCCAGTGATTTGGCCTCCACGGCCCTCTGTGGCAGGGAATTCCACAAATTCACAACTCTCTACGTGAAAAAGTTTTTCTCACCTCAGTCTTAAATGGCCTCCCCTTTATTCTAAGACAGTGGTTCCTGGTTCTGGACTCGCCCAACATTGGGAACATTTTTCCTGCATCTAGCTTGTCCAGTCCTATTATAATTTTATATGTTTCTATAAGATCTGCACAGTGAAACTCAGCAGGACGTACTAGGTACCTTTCATACCTCTAGATCCCCTGACTCTCTGTCTGAAGGCGGGTCTTGACCCGAAACGTCACCTATTCCTTTTCTCCAGAGATGCTTCCTGACCTGTCAGTCCAGAAAATGCCCATTTACTTTTGAGAAAGGGGCATGGTAGAGAGAAATGATGTGATACGATTGGAAAGTGATGATCTCTGAGAATGGTGAGCTATGAGGAAATGTTAGTGGACCTATCACTCACTCTACCAGTGGTGTGAAGAACAGTCACGTCCCGAAACTTTGTCTGTCCATTCCCTCGCCAGGTCCCCTCCAGTGGTAAATAGAACACAGTGTTTGATGTAACGTGTATGGGTCATGCACTTTGGTGGTAGGAATAAAGACATAGACTCTTTTCTAAATGGGCAGTGTGTTCAGAGATTGGAATTGCAAAGGGACTAGGGATTGTTGGTGTAAGATTCTCTCAAGGTTAAATTGCAAGTTGAGACGGGACAGTCATATGCTGAGAGAATGGAGCGGCTGGGCTTGTACACTCTGGAGTTTAGAAGGATGAGAGGAATCCTCATTGAAACATATAAGATTATTAAGGGTTGGACACGCTAGAGGCAGGAAACATGTTCCCGATGTTGGGGGAGTCCAGAACAAGGGGCCACAGTTTAAGAATAAGGAGTAAGCCATTTAGAACGGAGACGAGGAAACACATTTTCTCACAGAGAGTGGTGAGTCTGTGGAATTCTCTGCCTCAGAGGGCGGTGGAGGCAGGTTCTCTGGATGCTTTCAAGAGAGAGCTAGATAGGGCTGTTAAAAATAGCAGGGGATATGGGGAGAAGGCAGGAATGGGGTACTGATTGGCGATGATCAGCCATGATCACATTGAATGGCGGTGCTGGCTCGAAGGGCCGAATGGCCTACTCCTGCACCTATTGTCAATTGTCTATTGAGAAGGAGGAAAAGAAGCCAAATGCAATGCTGGCATTTATTTATTTTGCGATGACCAGAATATAAAAGCAAAGATGCAACGCTAAGCCTTTATAAGACTTTAGTGAGGCCACATTTGGTGAATACAGTATGTGAGCAGTTTTCGTCCCCATATATGAGGAAGGATGTGCTGGCTCTGGACAGGGTCCAGTGGTGGTTTTCGAGAATGATCCCAGGAATGAGTGTTTAGAAACATAGAAACATAGAAAATAGGTGCAGGAGTAGGCCATTCGGCCCTTCGAGCCTGCACCGCCATTCAATATGATCATGGCTGATCATCCAACTCAGTATCCCATACCTGCCTTCTCTCCATACCCCCTGATCCCTCTAGCCACAAGGGCCACATCTAACTCCCTCTTAAATATAGCCAATGAACTGGCCTCAACTACCTTCTGTGGCAGAGAGTTCCAGAGATTCACCACTCTCTGCGTGAAAAATGTTTTTCTCATCTCGGTTCTAAATGATTTCCCCTCTATCCTTAAGCTGTGACCCCTTGTCCTGGACTTCCCCAACATCGGGAACAATCTTCCTGCATCTAGCCTGTCCAACCCCTTAAGAATTTTGTAAGTTTCTATAAGATCCCCCCTCAATCTCCTAAATTCTAGCGAGTACAAGCCGAGCCTATCCAGTCTTTCTTCATAAGAAAGTCCTGACATCCCAGGAATCAGTCTGGTGAACCTTCTCTGTACTCCCTCTATGGCAAGAATGTCTTTCCTCAGATTTGGAGACCAAAACTGTATGCAATACTCCAGGTGTGGTCTCACCAGGACCCTGTACAACTGCAGCAGAACCTCCCTGCTCCTATACTCAAATCCTTTTGCTATAAATGCCAACATACCATTCGCTTTCTTTACTGCCTGCTGCACCTGCATGCCTACTTTCAATGACTGTGGTACCATGACACCCAGGTCTCATTGCATCTCCCCTTTTCCTAATCGGCCACCATTTAGATAATAATCAGCTTTCCTGTTTTTGCCACCCAAATGGATAATCTCACATTTATCCACATTATACTGCATCTGCCATGCATTTGCCCACTCACCCAGCCTATCCAAGTCACCTTGCAGCCTCCTAGCATCCTCCTCACAGCTAACACTGCCCCCCGGCTTCGTGTCATCCGCAAACTTGGAGATGTTGCATTCAATTCCCTGGTCCAAATCATTAATTTTCTATATTACTAAAAGTCTGTTCTTGACCGGTTTTGGCGATCTGTGCTGCGATTTCCGAGAGAACGCCGCTACCTACGGCCGTCATTTTTGGCCACCTCGCTCAGAGCCCCCCTCCGCCGCATGTGTGCCGTGGATATTTCCAGTCCATGAAAAATGGCAGAGATATTAATGATTTTACAAAATTCCCCATTCTCTCTGCTGCCCCCGCTGGCGGCAGGGGGGATGGACTATAAAACCAGAAAGTGGTGTGCCTCAATTAGTCTGCAAGCTGGAGGAAGGCAGAGGGTCACGTTTCTCTGAGCTGTGAATAACACTGAACACATGTCCACACAACTGTGAGTAAGTACCCTTAATGTGGTTTGAAAATGAAAATATGGTTAAAGTAAAAAAGCACTGCCTGCAAATAGTTGTTTGGGGGGTTTGGGTTGAAATAAAAAGGCACTCTCTCTCTCCCCTTCTCCCCCCCCCCCCCCTCTCCTCCCCCCCCCCTCTCCTCTCCCCCCCACTCCTCTCCCCCCTCTCCTCTCCTCCCCTTACCTCTCCCCCCCTCTCCTCTCCCCCCCTCTCCTCTCCCCCCCTCTCCTCTCCCCCCCCTCTCCTCTCCCCCCCTCTCCTCTCCCCCCCTCCTCTCCTCTCCACTCCCCCCTCTCTCTCTCCCATCTTTATCCCCCTCCTCCCCTCCATCCCCTCCCCTAATCCCCCCTCCCCTCCACACACCCCTACCCGCCTTCCCTCCACCCCCCTCTCCCCCTCCCCGCTCCCCACCTCTCCCCCTCCCCTCACCTCACCCCCCTCTCAGCACACCCCCTCACTCCCCCTCTACTCTCTCCCCCCCATCCTCTCCCTCTCCTCTCCTATCCCTCTCCTCTCCCACCTCTCCTCTCCCCCCTCTCCTCCCCCCCCCGTCCTCCCCCCTGTCCTCAACCCCCTCTCCTCTCCCTCCCCTCTCCTCTCCCCCCTCTCCTCCCCCCCCCTCTCCTCTCCCCCCTCTCCTCTCCCCTCTTTTCTCCCACTCCTCCCCTCCATCCCCTCCCTCACCGTCCCTCCCCTAAACCCCCCTCCTCTCCACACACCCCTACCCCCTTCCCTCCACCTCTCCCCCTCCCCTCACCTCTCCCCTCCCCTCTCCCCCCCTCCCCTCATCTCTCCCCCCTCCCTCCCCCTCACTCTCACCCTCTCTCTCTCCTCCCCTCCACCCCCACCTCTTTCCCCTCTCCCCCCCCCTCCCCCTTCTCCTCGCCACCCCCTCTCCCTCTTGCCCCTCTCTCTGTGTCTCTGCCCCTTCTCTCTCTGCCCTCACTCTCTACCCCCCCCCCCATCCCTCTCTAGATGTGACTGCAAGTTGGGGGCTATGCGTCAGTAGATAGGGTGGTTATGGGGTAAAAGGAGCAAATTAATAATATTAATATAATATCAAGGGGGGTAATTAGCGTGAGTGCGGGGGGGGGGGGGATAGTTAGTGTGTGTGATGCTGCATGCCGCCTACCCCCCCACAACTGCACGTTGGGGGTCAGACCCAACGGGTCTGCACTTGGTCTAGTATATATTGTAAATAGCTGGGGTCCCAGCACTGAGCCTTGCGGTACCCCACAGGTCACTGCCTGCCATTTTGAAAAGGACCCGTTTACTCCTACTCTTTGCTTCCTGTCTGCCAGCCAGTTCTCTATCCACATCAATACTGAACCCCCAATACCGTGTGCTTTAAGTTTGTATACTAATCTCTTATGTGGGACCTTGTCAAAAGCCTTCTGAAAGTCCAGATATAACACATCCACTGGTTCTCCCTTATCCACTCTACTAGTTACATCCTCGAAAAATTCTATAAGATTCGTCAGACATGATTTACCTTTCGTAAATCCATGCTGACTTTGACCATTGATTTCACCACTTTCCAAATGTATTGCTATCCTTTCTTTAATAACTGACTCTCGCAGTTTCCCCACTACCGATGTTAGACTAACTGGTCTGTAATTCCCCGTTTTCTCTCTCCCTCCCTTTTTAAAAAGTGAGGTTACATTAGCTACCCTCCAATCCTCAGGAACTACTCCAGAATCTAAAGAGTTTTGAAAAATTATCATTAATGCATCCACTATTTCTGTAGCTACTTCCTTAAGCACTCTGGGATGCAGCCTATCTGGCCCTGGGGATTTATCGTCCTATTCAATTTATCTAACACCTCTTCCCGGCTAACCTGGATTTCCTCCATCTCATTTGACCCGCGGTCCCCTGCTATTTCCGGCAGATTATTTGTGTCTTCCTTGGTGAAGACAGAACCAAAGTAGTTATTCAATTGGTCCGCCATGTCCTTGTTCCCCATGATCAATTCACCTGTTTCTGACTGCAAGGGACCTACATTTGTTTTTACCAATCTCTTTCTCTTCACATATCTATAAAAATTTTGCAGTCAGTTTTTATGTTCCCTGCCAGTTTTCTTTCATAATCTATTTTCCCTTTCCTAATTAAGCCCTTTGTCCTCCTCTGCTGGTCTCTGAATTTCTCCCAGTCCTTTGGTAGGCTGCTTTTTCTGGCTAATTTGTACGCTTCATCTTTGTCAGCACTCGGCCTGTACTTGCTGGAGTTTCGAAGAATGAGGGGGACCTTATTGAAATATGCAGAATAGTGAAAGGCCTGGATAGAGTGGATGTGGAGATGTTTCCACTAGTGGGAGAGTCTAGGACTGGAGGTCACAGCCTCAAAATATAAGAATGTATACTTCGAATGAAGAAGAGGAGGAATTTCTTTAGTCAGAGGGTAGTGAATCTGTGGAATTCATTGCCACAGAAGTCTGTGGAGGCCGTCAATGGATATTTTAAGGCGGAGATTGACAGATTCTTGATCAGTACGGGTGTCAGGGGTTATGGGGAGAAGGCAGGAGAATGGGGTGGAGGGGGAGAGATAGATCAGCCACGATTGAATGGCGGAGTAGACTCAATGGGCTGAATGACCTAATTCTGCTCCTATCACTTATAAAGCTATGAAGCTGCAGCAAGTATGAAAGTCATAGTCCTGTTTCTGGGACATATGACAAACATAGAAACAGAGAAAATAGGTGCAGGAGTAGGCCATTCGGCCCTTCAAGTCACCACCGCCATTCAATATGATCATGGCTGATCATCCAAAATCAGTACCCCTTTCCTGCTTTCTCCTCATATCCCTTGATTCCGTTAGCCCTAAGAGCTAAATCTAACTCTCTCTTGAAAACATCCATTGATATTGGCCTCCACTGCCTTCTGTGGCAGAGAATTCCACAGATTCACAACTCTCTGGGTGAAGAAGTTTTTCCTCATCTCAGTCCTAAATGTCTGACCCCTTATTCTTAAACTGTGTGACCCCTGGTTAGAGTCATAGAGTGATACAGTGTGGATACAGGCCCTTCGGCCCAACTCACCCACACCGGCCAACAATGTCCCAGCTACCCTAGTCCCACTTGCCTGCGCTTGGTCCATAACCCTCCAAACCTATCCTATCCGTGTACTGGACTCCCCCAACACAATTAAACACTCTTGACTTTTAAGGATTGTAGTTTTTGCTGAGAAGTGCAGCCTTTAAATGTGTTTATCTGCACTGAAATACTAACTGAGCTCTGCCTGTTCAATCAGACTTTAGTTTGACTTGAAGATCAAATGTACTGGGAAGGGACCAATGAGTTCCACACTTGCTGCAGATTAAATGCCAGAACTAATTGAGTTCAAAAGATGGATCAGTTTAGTTAAGGAAATGGTTCTCAGTATCTTTCTTCATTCACTCACTAAGATACTGGAATATAAGCAGTAATTTACATTTTTTACATACTTCAGCGAACAAAAGTAAAGCCGGAATGCAGTGAGAAACTCACCAGGAAAAACAGCGTTTGTGGAGTGGAGGCAAAAGGAACTGCAGGTGCTGGGAAGTTGGCCAAAGCGCAATTGTGAGGTCCACGGGTAGTCACAGGTAGATGGGGAGCGTTGCAGAGCAGAGGGATCTAAGGTAGCGCAGGTACATGGTTCATTGCAAGAGGAATCCCAGGTTGATGCGGTGGTCAAAAGGCCGTCATCAGTCAGTGCATTAGGTAGAGTTGAGCTGTTGTGTTACAGTTGCACAAGGCATTGATGAGGCCACATTTGGAGTATTGTGTTCAGTTTACATCACTCTGTTAGTTTAGATTATTATCATTTGTTCCGAGGTACAGTGAAAAGCTTGATCTAATTGGATAGCATTGACAGATTCTTCATTAGTACTGGTGTCAGGGGTTATGGGAGAAGGCAGTAGACTTGATGGGCCGAATGGCCTAATTCTGTCCCTAGAACTTATGAAGTTATGAACCCATAAACATCACCTATCCATGTTCTCCGGAGATGCTGCCTGACCCACTGAGTTACTCCAGCACTCTGTGAAACGTCACCTATCCATGTTCTCCACAGATGCTGCCTGACCCACTGAGTTACTCCAGCACTCTGTGAAACGTCACCTATCCATGTTCTCCACAGATGCTGCCTGACCCGCTGAGTTAGTCCAGCATTTTGTGTCTATCTTCTGCATAAACAAGCATTTGCAGTTTCTTCCACCACAATTTGAATGATGGAATATGGCACCGTAGATTTTAGGAGAGCCACCCTCCCCTCACCCCACTCACCATCAACAACATTTCCAAGGACCTTAAGTGGGGGGCTACCATCGACTCCACAGTCAAAAAGGCACAACAGAGGATGTACTTCCTACGGCAGCTGAGGAAGCACAATCTGCCACAGGCCATGATGGTCCAATTCTACACGGCCATCGTAGAGTCTGTCCTCACCTTCTCCATCATGGTCTGGTTTGGCTCAGCCACCAAGCACAACACCTGGAGGCTGCAGCGAATCGTCCGATCAGCTGAGAAGGTTATTGGCTGCAACCTTCCCTCCATTGATGAACTGTACACTGCAAGGGCCAGGAAGCGAGCGGGCAAGATCATCTCTGACCCCTCTCCCCCCGGCCACAAACTCTTTGAATCACTTCCCTCTGGAAGGCGACTCCGGATTGTCAAAGCTGCCACAACCAGACTTGAAAACAGTTTTTATCCACGAGTAGTTGCTCTACTCAACAGCCAAAAATCTGTAGCCTCCCTTTGATCTGGTATTTTGTTGGTTCACATGCTTGATCAATGGTGTTTTATCATTAATGTTTTATTATTATTAATGTTTAGTGTTTTCTGAGTCATTCGTAACTGTCACTGTATGTCATGTGGTTACTTGTGGGCGGAGCACCAAGGCAAATTCCTTGTATGTGAATACTTACAATAAACTTACTTACTTACAATGTAATCACTTATAAGTAATTTTACTTCGGAGTCACGTGAGTGACTACATGAAGATCCCGCCAGCATGCATGCGCGACATATCGTCTAACGCATTGCGCAGCGACTGGCGGGGTGAAGCGTTCTCCCGCAGCGGCAAGATTTAAAAACGGGACCTGCAGATAAGTTTGCTAATCTGAGGTCGTGTTTTGTGCTCTGAGTTTCTGTATTACAGAAGGAGCAATGAACAAGGGCAAGAAACGGGTCGCGTCTAGACTGGCTGCGGGGTACCGTGAAAGTACTAGCAGTCAGCAGCGACAGGCGGCACCTAGATCGCAATCTATGCGATCCACAGTCACCGACATGACACCTGCTCAGCCGGTACCAGCACCGCGGGCTGCACAGCCCCAACCAGCGCCGCGGACCAGAGGGAAAGCTAAGCAGAAGTCGGACCGGCCGGTTGACTCGGATGAGTCGGGCCAGGAAGACTCACTGCCAGGGAGGAGCGGAGGTGACCGCATTTCCCGCATGGAGCGGTTGATGGAGCAAATGCTCCAACGTGACATGCTCAGTGATATGGAGTATGGTAACTATGGGGGCCTAGGACACCCATTGCAGCACCTTACTTAGGGCTGCATAATGCATCTCCCTCGACAGAGGGGAGCATTGCGGGCCAGGACTGGGCTGGCCCCGAAGACGGAGTTATGGTTGAAGAAACCGACAGTGTGCTAGGGGTGCAGGATCTACAGAAGCTGCTCGGGGTGGTCACAAAGTTTGCGATGCCAGCGCAAACAGGACAGCCATTACAGCCAAGGCTGGCAGACAGCATAGACTACCTTTCCTTCAATCAGCTGCAGGAACAGGTGTTGAATGAAACAACAGCCAAATATAAGGCACCTGAGAACTGTCTCTCACTGAATGTTCCTACAGTAAACAGTTCTATCTGGGGGTACGTCGGTGCAGGCAATCAAACCCAAGAGGTGAAATGCGGAAGATACTAAAACTATTAACATCGGGAATAACGGCATTTGCTCGATTGGTGGATGGAACAGAGACACAACAGGATGCACTGGAACTTCTCTGCAACGCACAATTTGAAATAAATTGTCTGAGGAAAAACGCCATTCGACCTGCGTTGAACCCCAAATTTGCAGGGTTGTGTAAAAGTACCAGTACACAACCACCAATACTGCTATTTGGGGGCTACCTATCCAAGCAGGTTAAAGAGCTTGACGAAGAAACAAAAGCCGTCAGGCTCATGAAGGCGTCAACGTCGAGCAAGACCACATATCTCAGGCGGTAGCACCCCTATGCATCCACCAGCAGGCAATGACACCAGGACGCCGGTGAAAGCATGAGGGCCGCACAACAAACACCGAGGTCTTTTTTAGGCCACGGCCCAGGGCGACCCTTGTGGAAGATGCGCCAACCCCGCACTCTGGCGCCTCTTCCGCAGAAGAGGCGCCAGCAGAAATGAATGTTCCACCGGTAACCATGGAGGTAGGTGGGTCTGGTTCCTTCCAGAACATAGTTCCTTACTAACTGGGGATAGGTTACACCTGTTTTGGGAGGCATGGACGTCGATAACTATGACCCTTATATACTACACTAGACTATATGGGACCCGTTGGGTCCCAGCTTCACACGGGAGGGCTGGTCCCCCAATGCAGTATTCCACCTCTGCGCTAGTATATGTGTTGTGGGTCAAAGGGACTGGTTTCCAGAGGGCTAGTATGGACATTGAGGGCTGAATGGATTCTTGGGCTGGCAGCTCAGTCACTCTGGCTGGGCACATCAGTCACTCTGGCCGGGCAGCTCAGTCACTCTGGCCGGGCAGCTCAGTCACTCAGTCTGTTGTGCACTGAAGGGACTGGTTTCCAGGGGGCTAGTATGGACATTGTGGACTGAATGGATTTTTGGACTTGCAGTTCAGTGAGTCATGGCAGGTCGGCTGGCACTTCACTAAATCATGGGTGGTGGGCTGGCACTTCAGTAATTTAAAGCTGGTGGGCTGGCATTTCACTTACTCATGGCTGGTGGGCTGGCAGTCCAGTCACTCATGGCTGGTGGTGGCAGTTCACTCAGTCACCCGTCCTCCCTTCACCCCCCACTCTGCTCCATGCCAATCCCCTCCCCCACACACATTCAGTCCATCTCCCCTCAAGCTCCCCCATGCACTCTTAGTGGCTCTCCGACAGCGCGACCATTCCTGCCTATTAGGTTACTATTGTGATGAAGAGCACGCTGGCATGGCAAGTGGAACAAAGATTTATTAAAGTTTAAAATGTGAATAACTTAAAATATAACAACAATTTAAATGTTAAAGATGAGATGTATTAAGTTCTTTTTTGTTGTGTCTCTTGCTGTGTTCTGCTGCTCACTGCCTATTGATAACACTTTGCTTTTGATATAAAAAAAAGACAATTTTAATATAGAGAGATTAAGTGGTCAAATTTTAGCAAAGAAAATCTGAGAATTTACCTCAAAAGTCATGGAGTGCGGGCCGCAAGTCCAACCTCACAGCACTCCAATTTCACAGCATTTCAAGCTGAGTGCACACACAAAGACACTCACACACATGCAGCCAGACACACACACAAAGACACACTCACACAGAAATACACACAAACACAAAGACACACACACACACAGTCACAAACATGTACACACACTCGCACAGCCACACACACACTCACACAGATACTCAGACACTCACACAGACACACATACAGACACACAGACAGACACACAGACACAGAGACACAGTCAAACACTCACACGCATACACAGACACTCACACATACTCACACACTCATCCACAGACACTTACACAGACACTCACACATACGCACGCACCGACAGACGACGTGCACACACACACATTTTAGAAGCAATAGAGACCCTTTTTGCAACCATTTTAGAACCAATAGAGAACTTTTTGCAACCATTTTGGAATCAATAGAGATACTTTTTGCAACCATTTTAGAACCAATAGAGACACTTTACAACCATTTTAGGACAAAAAAGACACTTTCTGCAAGCATTGTAGAACCAAAAAAGACACTCTTTGCAAGCATTGTAGAACCAAAAAAGATACTCTTTGCAAGCATTTTAGAACCAATAGACACTTTTTGCAAGCATTTTAGAACCAATAGACACTCTTTGCAAGCATTTTAGAACCAATAGACACTCTTTGCAAGCATTTTAGAATCAATAGACACTCTTTGCAAGCATTTTAGAACCAATAGAGACACTTTTTTGCAAGCATTTTAGAACCAATAGAGACACTTCTTTGCAAGCATTTTACAACCAATAGAGGCACTTTTTGCAAGCATTTTAGGACCAATAGACACTTTTTGCAAGCATTTTAGAACCAATAGAGGCACTTGTTGCAAGCATTTTAGAACCAATAGAGGCAATTTTTGCAAGCATTTTAGAACCAATAGAAACATTTTTGCAAGCATTTTAGAACCAATAGACACTTTTTGCAAGCATTTTAGAACCAATAGACACTTTTTGCATTTTAGAACCAATAGACACTTTTTGCAAGCATTTTAGAACCAATAGAGACACTTTTTGAAATCATTTTCAAACCAATAAACACTTTTTGCATGCATTGTAGAACCAATAGAGACACTTTAAGAGACACTTTTTGCAAATATTTTAGAATCAATATACACTTTTTGCAAGCATTTTAGAACCAATAGAGACACTTTTTGCAAGCATTTTAGAACCAAGAAAGACGCTTTCTGCAAGCATTGAAGAACCAATAGAGACACTTTTTGCAAGCATTTTAGAACCAAAAGGGACACCTTTTGCAAACATTTTAGAACCAATAGACAGTTTTTGCAAACATTTTAGAACCAATAAACACTTTTTGCAAGCATTTTAGAACCAATAGACACTTTTTGCATGCATTTTAGAACCAAAAGAGACACTTTTTGCAAATATTTTAGAACCAATAGACACTTTTTGCAAATATTTTAGAACTAATAGACACTTTTTTGCATGCATTTTTGAACCACATTAAGGGCACTCACAGTTGAGTAGACATGTGTTCAGTGTTATTCACAGCTCAGAGAAACGTGACCCTCTGGCTACCTCCATCTTGAAGAGACTGAGTGAGGCACACCACTTCCGGGTTTTATAGTCCCTACCCCTCCCACCAGCAGGGGCAGCAGAGAGAATGGCAAATCTTTTAAAAACATTAATATCTCTCTGACTTTTCATCGATGGGAAAAATCCTCCAGTCCCGAAAGGCGGAGGGGGGCTCTGAGCGAGGTGGCCAAAAATTACGGCCGTAGGTGGCAGCGTTCTCTCGGAAATCACGCCACAGTGTGCCAAAAGCGGTCAAGATCAGACTTTTAGTAATATATAGATGGATAGTATTCAGGGATATGAAATTGAGTTCATTCATAAAAACATTCCCCCAGTTCAACATGTGCCTAGCCGAGTGTTTGTGCTTTCACAACGGTAAAAACTAGAAGGTCATGCAGAGCTGGGGAGGCTATATGCTAAAGGATTAATTGAGAGATCTCAACATGACTCTAGATTTGTATCCAACATTTTCACAAAAACTAAAAAAGATGGTGGATGCCGCATCATCATTGATTTGACTAAACTGAATACTTTTGTAAAGTATATTCACTTTAAAATGGAGACCTTTGTTACTGCCAAACAATTGATTTCCGAAGGATACTTCATGGCTTGCATCGATCTAAAAGATGCATACTATTCGGTACCTATACAGAAGGATCATCACCAATATCTGAAGTTTAACTCGATGGGGCACAGGCAGTATAAAGCGTTGCCTGATGGATTAACATCAGCCCCCAGACTATTTACCAAGATATTAAAACCAGCCTTGGCATTTCTCCGAAAACAAAAACATATTGTCATGGCGAATCTTGATGATATATTAATAGTCGGGAAAACACTGGATTTAGCTAAATCAGCTGTATCAGCTACCAAACTATTGTTTGAAATACTGGGGTTTATCATCCATCCAGATAAATCTAAGTTGACGCCTTCTACAACTATGGATTATCTGGGGTTCACTATTGACTCTATCCATATGTCTGTAACATTGCCAAAGAACAAGGCAGCAGACTTAATGGAGGCCTGCAACAACCTGGTTGTCATCAGTCAACCATCCATTCGACAGGTAGCAAGGGTAATTGGAAAACTTGTAGCTGCATTTCCAGCCACACAGTTTGGACCTTTGCATTATCAAAATTTACAAAGAGCAAAAGTGCAAGCACTAAAACAACATGCTGGTCATTTCGACAGACCAATGCAATTATCAGCGAAAGCTATTTTGGAGTTACAATGGTGGAAGCAAAACATACGGCATAGCTCCAGCCCCATCATTATCAGTAACCCATCGTTTATATTACAAACTGATGCCAGCGCTCACAGTTGGGGAGCTATATCCAGTTGTGGTGGTAGATAGGATGCACATGAATCATCTTTACTACAAACACTGGGTATAAATTATTTAGAGATGTTGGGTGCGTTCAATGGGCTAAAAGCATATTGCTCAAAAATGCACCATCTGCATGTCTGCCTACAAATTGACAATACCACAGTGGTGGCATATATTAATCATATGGGTGGAATCAAATCGACATTGTATGACAATCTGGCTAATACAATCTGGCAATGGTGTATCAATAGAAATATTTGGTTATCAGCTATTTACCTACCAGGTAAACTCAATACAGTGGCAGACACCAGGTCACAAAAATTTAATGACAACACCGAATGGATGTTAAACCACAAAGTATTTGCTGATATTGTGACGCAATATGCCACACCAGATATCGATCTATTTGCATCTAGACTAAATCACCAGTTGCCGACATATGTCGCTTGGGAACCAGACCCTGGGGCAGCAGCGATAGACGCTTTCTCACTGGACTGGGGAAAATTGTCTTTCTATGCTTTTCCCCCCTTCTGCCTCATCAGTTGGGTCTTATGCAAAATACATCAAGACTCTGCGTCAGGTATTTTGGTAGTACCCGATTGGCCTGCTCAGCCATGGTTCCCTGTGGTTCTCGACATGGTCTCGGAACCATGTATGTCCGTCACCAAATGGCCAGATTTGTTGGTCCATCCTGTGACAGGCGAAAGTCACTCATGCCATGACAGGATCAATCTGTTAATTTGCAGAATTTAAAGAGACCACTTCTGGACCTGGGGCTGACGGATAGAACTATGAACATTATCACGGCGGCATACCGAGAATCCACTAAGAAGCAATATCTCTCCTACATCAGGAAATGGGAGATATATTGTACAAGGACTGATATATCGTACAATACAGCTTCTGTTACCAATGTCCTAAAATTTCTGGCCAGCCTTCATTTTGATGAAGGTCTCAGCTACAGTGCTATTAACTGCACCAGGAGTGCCCTATCAGCATACTTATGGCAGGGATTAGGACAGCACTCTGTGGGATCTCACCCTCTAGTTTCCAAACTTATGAGGGGCATATACAACACAAACCCTCCTAGAGCGAGGTATTCCCAGATTTGGGATGTCAGTGTTGTTCTAATGTTGCTCAGGGGTTGGTCACCAGCAACGTCCCTGTCCCTGGAGAAACTGACTCTAAAAACAGTCATGCCGATGGCACTGGTTTCAGCTCAAAGGGTCCAGTCCCTACATAAGTTAAGACTGGATATTATGGTTATTTCAACCAACAAGATAAATTTTCATATCTTGGAATTTGTAAAACAAAATAGGCCAGGGTCATCAGGCCTTAATCTGGAATTCCGGGCATACCCAACAGATACCCAACTGTGTGTTGTGACACACCTATTACTATATTTAGAGACCACTAAAAACCTTAGAGGCAATGAATTGGGATTATTGATCAGCCATAAACAGCCTCATAATAGGGTATCGGCGCAGACCATATCTAGATGGCTCAGACAGGTTTTGGGAGCTGCAGGGGTGGATACTGACACTTTCAAATCTCATTCCACCAGGGCTGCAGCAACATCGGCAGCAAGAGAAATGGAAGTGCCAATGGACCACATCCTGGGTACAGCAGAATGGTCTAGAGAGAAGACCTTCCAGATATTCTATAATAAGCCGATTACCAAATCTGCGGTATTTGCAGAAACAATTTTAAGTTCTGTATTATGATTTGTCCCAAATGAGAGGGATCATTATTATTTTTGTTAAAATAAATTCACTATTGTTTTGAATTTCTGATTCATGTTTGAATACGATAACATACTTCCTCCCTTGGTCAACTACGGCAGTGAATGAAGCATGGACTCGTTCCACGGCATTAAATCACAGATCTTTAAAATCTTCACGTAGTCACTCACGTGACTCCGAAGTAAAATAGTAAGATTAAACGAGAACTTACCAGTTTGAAGTTTGATCTTTATTTTATGAGGAGTTACGTCGAGGGATTACGTGCCCTCCACGCCCACCCTCTATCATAAAGGTCAACTGGTATTCTAGTTTCTCTTATCTTACTATGTTTATTTCAACTACTGTTGTCTGTGATTTCACACCGCTGCTTTGAAGAATGTCGCGCATGCGTGCTGGCGGGGTCTTCACGTAATCCCTCGACGTAACTCCTCATAAAATAAAGATCAAACTTCAAACTGGTAAGTTCTCGTTTAATCTTACTATCTTATGTCAGAAGAGATAGTAAAACTGTAAAAGAACGTGCAATGATTGAAAACACTCTGATGATTGTTCATAGCTGTCAAAGATTCAGAGACAGTTTCTTCCCAGCTGTTATCAGGCAACTGAACCATCCTATCACAACTAGAGAGCAGTCGTGAACTACTATCTTCCTCATCGGTGACCCTCGGACGATCTTTGATCGGACTTTACTGGCTAACTTGCATTTAACGTTGTTCCTTCTGCACTGCAAATGGCTCGATAGTTACTATGTCTTTGCTTTCTGCTGACTGATTTGCGAGCAACAAAAGCCTTCCACCTCAATACACACGCCAATAAACTCAACTAAACTGAACTGGATCTCAGGAGAGCAGTTCTCCATCTTATGAAACGGCAGCAGACGTACCCGAGAGAGAACAAGTAAAATGGACAAGGGAGAGACAGAGGATGTGCCTGGACTTTTAGAAAGCATTTGATAGGGTCCCACACAGGAGATTAGTGGGCAAAATTAGGGCACATGGTATTGGTGGTGGAGTGCTGACATGGATAGAGAAGTGGTTGGCAGACAGGAAATAAAGAGTAGGGATTAACGGTTCTCCTTTCAGAATGGCAGGCAGTGACTAGTGGGGTGTCTGTCTGTCTGTCTGTCTGTGTGTCTGTCTGTCTGTCTGTCTGTCTGTCCGTCTATTTGATTACATACCTAAAATTCTGATCTTGTTATCTTCTGGTTTGGCGGTCTTTCTATTTGCGCAAAAACGTTTCGCGATAGCGCAACAAATTTTTGCCAGTTCACTCACCGTTCTCCTGTGCTGCGAGCCCACCAAGTTTCGTTCTGATCGGTTGAATGTTGTAAAAGTTAGCGAGGTTAAAAATCTTCAAAATCTTTAAAAAACTTGCTTAGATCGATCTATTCTCCTGCCAGTCAGCGCCGCGTGGATTAATCTCTTCCCCTGTAACTCCCCGGGACGGTCCGCCACTTCCTGCGCCATCGCGTCTTTACTGGAGCTGAGCATGACCGGCGGAGGTTTCCAACCGGACCTTCGGAGGGACCCGAAGCAGCCCCGCCCCCAGCAGCAGCCCCACCCCCAGCAGCAGCCCTGCCCCCAACACACATACACACACAAACACACACACACACACACACGCACACACACACACACACACACACACACACACACACACACACACACACACACACACACACACACACACACACACACACACACACACACACACACACACACACACACTCAAACACATACATACACTCACACACACACATACACTCACACTCACACACGCAGTCAGCGGCACTTCCGCAATAAGCGTGACCTCTGCACTTACCAGAAATTACGCAATCAGCATGACCTCTGCACTCACCGGAAATTATGCAATCAGCGCGACCTGTCCAGTATGTGGAAGTCACGAAATGAGGGGGACTTTTGAACAAAACACAGTCGAATCTAATAAAGCATTGCAGTTTCAAGAACAGGCAGGGCAGCAGGCCAAACAAATCATGGCAGTGTCATTTCATTTCATTTCATTTCATTTCATTTCAGTTCCAGTTAAGCATTGCACTTTCAAGCACAGGCAAGACAGCAGGCCAAACAACTCATGGCATTGTCATTATGGGCTAACAAATAATTTATTGCATTGCAGACTCACAGTTCAGTTGATTCACAGCTTAGAATGACAGTCGTGGCTTCTCCTTCATGATCTTGCAGAGTGACTGACTCAAGTCCAGGCATTTGGGGTTTTATAGTCCTGCCCCCGCCGGAAGGGGCGTTACCTTCATCGCGGTGATTGACAGGCGAGAGGACCAATCAGCTGATCTCAAGGATTTTTAAACACTCATAACTTTTTTATTTTTCATCGATGGGTAAAATCCTCGGGGCTGGCTCAGCGGAGGAGAACTGTGAGTAAGATGGCCAAAAATCACAGCGATACAGGGTAGCGTTTTTTTCTAAAATCAACATACAGCGCAGACAGGAAGTGGTCAAGATGAGACTTATATAGATTTAGATGAGGGAACTAAAAGTAACATTAGCAAATTTGCAGATGACACAAAGCTGGGTGGCAGTGTGAACAGTAAAGAGGATGCTATGAGGATGCAGGGTGACTTGGGCTGGTTGGGTGAGTGGGCAGATGCATGGCAGATGCAGTTAAATGTGGATAAATGTGAGGTTATCCACTTTGGTAGCAAAAACAGGAAAGAAGATTATTATCTGAATGGCGTCAAGTTGGGGAAAGGGGAAGTACACCAGGATCTGGGGGTCCTTGTTCATCAGTCTATGAAAGTAAGCATACAGGTACAGCAGGCAGTGAAGAAAGCGAATGGCATGTTGGCCTTCATAACAAAAGGAGTTGAGTATAGGAGCAAAGAGGTCCTTCTGCAGTTGTACAGGGCCCTAGTGAGACCACACCTGGAGTATTGTGTGCAGTTTTGGTCTCCTAATTAGGGGAAGGACATTCTTGCTATTGAGGGAGTGCAGCATAGGTTCACCAGGTTAATTCCTGGAATGGCAGAACTGTCATATGCTGAGAGAATGGAGCGATTGGGCTTGTATTCACTGGAATTTGGAAGGATGAGAGGTGTCTTATAGAAACATATAAAATAATTAACGGATTGGACATGCTAGATGCAGGAAACATGTTCCTGGTGTTGGGGGTGTCCAGAACCAGGGGCCACAGTTTAAGAATAAGGGGTCAGCCATTTAGAACTGAGATGAGGTAAAACCTTTTCACACAGAGAGTTGTGAATCTGTGGAATTCTCTGCCTCAGAAGGCAGTGGAGGCCAATTATCTGGATGCGTTCAAGAGAGAGTTACATAGAGCTCATAGGGCTAGCGGAATCAAGGGATATGGGGAGAAGACAGGAATGGTTTACTGATTGTGGATGATCAGCTATGATCACATTGAATGGTGTTGCTGGCTCGAAGGGTTGAATGGCCTACTCCTTCACCTATTGTCTATCTATCTATGTATCTATGTATGTATAACAACAGTGCAAGGTGTACATGGCCCCGGTGGGGATTTTTGCACCATTCTGTGCAATGTGTACATTTTGGTGTTCCGGTTTCTTCCTACATTTCAAAAATGTACAGTTTTGTAGGTTAATTGTCTTGGTAAAATTTGTAAATTGGACTGAGTGTGTGTAGGATAGTGTTAGTGTGCAGGGGATCGCTGGTCGGCGCGGACTCAGTGGGCCGAAGGGCCAGTTTGTGCGCTGTATCTCTAAACTAAACTATGGGCCAAACTCAGGCAGCAGGGACTTGAGTAGATGGGACATGTTGGGCGGCGTGGGCAGGTTATTTCCATGCTGCGTGAATCTATGACTCTATGACTCTATTATTTCTCCAATTAATTTAAAATTCTCAGCAGTGACATTCCTTCAGAAGTGAATAATACAACGAGTCCTCTTAATTGTGGTCACCGGATAAGACATGGTGGCATTTCCGAAGATGATGGACACTTCTAATAGCAAGTCGGCTAACCTTTTACAGAGACCTTTAGATAACTTTTGTAAAGACTGCTTGCTCCATCCACTCTAGCTGAGCACTTATTACTTGAGCCCGCTTCAACCCTGTCTGACTGCGCACATTCCTGGTTAAACCGCGTCTGACATTAAACGCCTCTCATGCGGCTACAACTGTAGCACACTACATCTTTCAAAGGAAAAAAAGCCGAATGGAGCAGTCACTGGCTGTGGCTGAAGAGAAAAGATGCTGTCTGGGCTGCCACGTGACCATCTAGAGGCTAACAACAAGACACACACCAGGTCTGATCACCCTGCGGTGGGCCAGCCTCGACTGAGGGTGTCTTGTGATAAAAGGCCGAAACATCCAGTGACATTGAGGTACACAACTGAAGGTGTGTCTGATTGGTAGCAAAATCACCTAGTGGTCACCCCCAGGAATACCAAATGTCAACGGTAGTGAAAAATCTTAGGGATTGTAACATCCAGTCCTACTAATCAATCACCTGTAACTAAATCATCCACGTACAGTATATATGTGCGGCACGGTGGCGCAACGGTAGAGTTGCTGCCTTGCTCCTGGGTTCCATCCTGACTACGGGTGCTGTCTGTACGGAGTTTGTACGTTCTCCCCGTGACCTGCGTGGGTTTCTCCGAGATCTTCGCTCTCCCTCCAACACTCCAAAGACGTGCAGGTTTGTAGGTTAATTGGCTTGGTATAAATGTTAAATAAATTGTTCCTAGTGTGTGTATAGAGTAGTGCTAGTGTGCGGGGATCGCTGCTCAGTGTTGACTCGGTGGGCCGAAGGGCCTGTTACCGCGCAGTACCTCTAAACTAAAGAAGGGTTTCGACACGAAACTTTGCCTATTCCTTCGATCCGTAGATGCTGCTGCACCCGCTGAGTTTCTCCAGCATTTTTGTCTACCTTCGATTTTCCAGCATCTGCAGTTCCTTCTTAAACTAAACTAAACGTTATCTTTCACTTGTAGCTAAAATATAACTGTACACGTATGTCTTATGTAAAGTACAAAGTGTGAATAGATGCTGAGCTTTATGCGAATATCTCCACACTATTTGAATCCTTCGTAGCGGAGTTCCACAGGGGTCGGTGCTGGGGCCGCTACTCTTCACGTTGTATAGTAGTAGTAGTAGTTGTAGGCCCCTCTCGGTCATGACTGACCATGGGTGATTCATCCTGGTCGGATGCAAGCCTGGGCGATGTTATATGGAGGACAGACAGGCTGTTGCCCATGCAGCACGTCCCCCCTCTCCACGTCGCTGATCGATCCAAAGGAACAGCAGGGCCGTTACAGTTTGGCACCAGCGCCGTCGCTGCCAGGAGCTGCCAGAGCGAGGTTGTAGACAACGACGAACTGCCTTAGGGGCTCCGACTCCGGATTTTCTTGAGGTTTATTCCTGGAGCCTTTTCCATGACTGGATATGGCCACAAGGCAGTGGAGGTTTTAAATCAGAGTTTTCCCTCTCCTAGATGGACTGCCTTCCCAGGCTGACGAGCCCCATCTGCCCGAGACTCGTGGGGGCGGGAGCGTCTACCTTCCCGTGCAGGTCTATAGCACCTGCCCACTGCCCACTGCCCACATATTAATGATATGGATAATGGGATTGAGGGCTTTATGGACAAGTTTGCAGTTGATGCTGAGATAGGTGGAGGGGCAGGCAGTGTAGAGGAAGCAAAGACTCTGTAGAAGAACTTGGACAGATTAGGAGAGTGGGCGGAGAAATGGCAGATGTAATTCACTGAAGCAAAGTGTGGGGTCATGCATTTTAGTAATAAAAACAAAGGCGTAGATTATTTTATGAATGTAGAGAATTCAGAAGTTGAAGGTGCAAAGGGACTTGGGATTGCTGGTGCAGGATTCCCAAAAAGTTAATTAGCAAGTCAAATCAGTAGTAAGGAAGGCAAATTCAATGCTTGTATACAAAAACAGGGATGTAATGCTGAGGCTCTATAAAGCGCTGGGCAGGCCGCATTTGGAATATTGTGAGCAATTTTGGGCACCGTATCTGAGGAAGGATGTGCTGGTTCTGGAGAGGGTCCAGAGGAGGTTTACAAGAATGATCCCAGGAATGAGTGGGTTAGCATATGATGAGCGTTTGACAGCTCTGGGCCTGTACTTGCTGGAATTTAGAAGATTGAGGGGGCACAGAATAATGAAAGACCTGGACAGAGTGGAGAGGATGTTTCCACTGGTGGGAGAGTACAGGAACAGAGGGCACAGCCTCAGAATTAAAGGGCGCTCTTTTAGAAAGGAGGTGAGGAGGGACTTTATTAGTCAGAGGGTAGTTAATCTGTGGGAATCATTGCCACAGAGGCTGTGAAGGCCGTCAGTGAATATCTTTAAGGCAGAGATAGACAAATTCCTGATTAGAATGGGTGTCGAGAATTAAGGGGGAGAAGGCAGGAGAATGGGGTTAGGAGGCAGAGATCAGCCACAATTAAATGGCGGAGTGTACTCGATGGGCCGAATGGCCTAGTTCTACTCTGATAAATTGTGAACTTGAACTTGAACAAGAACACAATCAGTGACACTCAAGAATGTCAGGGCACTTTATAATGCATTATGATGTTTGATACAGCCTACAATTCCATCGGGAAATGTACAAACTGAAAGCAAGTCATACATTTTTTATTGGGTTTTTCATTTGTGATTATGTCAGTGAGTCAAATGCTCACAGTATTCTCTTCGATCTCAGCATCCCTTCTCTCAATGCGACATCCCTGCTCTCTCCCCGACAGCTCGTCTCTCTCCCCGACGGCCCACGTCACTTTCAGCGGTTGCTCGCGGGCCCCACCTCGGTCTCGTGGCGCGGGACCCGTAGATGTCCACGGTGGGTGAGTCGGGCCTACTGGAGGCTTGGCCCCACTCACTGGGAACACACTTGTTCTAATGGTCCTAACCCAAAATCTGTCACCTATCCATGGTCTCCAGAGATGCTGCCTGACCCGCTGAGTTACTCCAGCACTCTGTGAAACGTCACCTATCCATGTTCTCCACAGATGCTGCCTGACCCGCTGAGTTACTCCAGCACTCTGTGAAACGTCACCTATCCATGTTCTCCACAGATGCTGCCTGACCCGTTGAGTTACTCCAGCACTCTGTGAAACGTCACCTATCCATGTTCTCCACAGATGCTGCCTGACCCGCTGAGTTACTCCAGCACTCTGTGTTTAGTCCATGAGCAGAAAGGTAACTACTTTCTATGAGATGACAACTCAGAAGCATCACTCCTGCTGGAGGAACGAGACATATTGAGGTATATTTTCCATGGATTTGCCTTGATTTTTGGTTTATTTAATATCACATGTACTGAAATAAAGTGAAAAGCTTTTGTTTGAGTGTGAACCAGTTAGAGGGAAGCCCAGTGGAGGGTGACAGCAAACGCAACAGAGACCCGGGTTCCATCCTGACTACAGGTGCTGTCTGTACGGAGTTTGCATGTTCTCCCAGTGAACTGCGTGGGTTTTCTCCGGGTGCTCCGGTTTCCTCCCACGCTCCAAAGACGTGCAGGTCTGTCGGTTAATTAGCTTCTGTACAATTGTAAAATTGTCCCTATTGTGTAGGATAGTGTTAGTCTGCGGGGATCGCTGGTCGACCCGGACTCAGTGGGTCGAAGGGCCTGTTCCCGCGCTGTGTCTCTAAAGGTCCAAAAAGGCCAAAGTTTACACTCTTGCACTTAAGTATAATTGTTAGGAGGAGCTTATCTAGGAAGTTCGGCATGTCCCCTACAACTCTCACCAACGTCTACAGATGCACTGTAGAAATCATTTTATCGAGATGCATCACAGGAACAGCTCCATCCAAGACCGCAAGAAATTGCGGCGAATTGTGGACGCAGCCCAGACCATCACACAAACCAACCTCCCTTCCATTGACTCCATCTACACCTCACGCTGCCTCGGCAAGGCCAGCAGCATCATCAAGGACCAGTCGCACCCTGGCCACTCCCTCTTCTCCCCTCTCCCATCAGGCAAGAGGTACAGAAGTGTGAAAACGCACACCTCCAGATTCAGGGACAGTTTCTTCCCAGCTGTTATCAGGCAACTGAACCATCCTACCACAACCAGAGAGCAGTGCTGAACTACCATCTACCTCATTGGTGACCCTCGGACTATCCTTGATCGGACTTTTCACGCTTTATTTCGCATTAAACGGCAGTTACGTGATTGCCATTATCATATTCGGTTTACTTTAGTTGATTTTCACATGTACTAATATAAACTGTACCTGTATCATGTGTCTGTACACTGTGGACGGCTCGATTGTAATCATGTATTGTCTTTCCGCTGACTGGTTAACACGCAACAAAAGCTTATCACTGTACCTCGGTACACGTAACAATAAACAACTACAGTAAGTTTAATGACAGAACTGTATGTACTGATTGTAGATGATCAGCCATGATCACATTGAATGGTGGTGCTGGCTCGAAGGGCCGAATGGCCTACTCCTGCACCTATTGTCTATTGTCTCTTGTAATAACGGGAATGTCACTGCACCTGGGTACAGGTGACAATAACAGACCATTGCACCATTGAACGAGAGAAATAATACTTCACAAATTCGCAGTGCGTTCTTTGTAAGGAGCATATTCATCAACATGATCCATTGCAGAGGTCCAAGATAGTCATGAGCAGCTTAACAGCAAGCATTTCACAATCCTACATCATGCTCAAGCTAAAAGATGGTTAGTTAATAGTACAGAAATACATATGTGACATTTTAACCTTCACTCGCTGAAGAGGTGACGTTTGGAAGTCACATGTAATGTGTTTCACCGAGCCATCTGCTCTGCTGCCGGAATGATAAATAACTTAGGTGGCACGGTGGCGCAGCGGTAGAGTTGTTGCCTCACAGCGCCAGAGACCCGGGTTGCATCCTGACTACGGGTGCTGTCTGTACAGAGTTTGTACCTTCTCCCCGTGACCGCGTGGGTTTTCTCCGGGTGCTCCGGTTTCCTCCCACACTCCAAAGACGTACAGGTTTGTTGATTAATTAGCATGGGATTAATGTAAATTGTCCCTAGTGTGTGTAGGATAGTGTTAATGTGCGGGGATCGCTGGTCGGAGCGGACTCGGTGGACCGAAGAGCCAGTTTATGCTCTTTATCTCTAAACTAAACTAAACAAAACAAAACTAAACTAAACAAAACTAAACTAAACTTGCAAATGAAAGAACCGAAGTAGCAACTTACGTAAATGATCATGTATTTAACAGGAATCTGAGGAATAACTTTATCACACAGAGGAGGTGGTTATATAATGTAGAACAAGCTGCCAGAGGAGAGAGTTGAGGCAGGTACTATCATAATGTTTAAGACAGGCACATAGACAGACACATTGACAGGGGAGGATTAGAGGAATATGGGCCAAACACGGTCAGTGTGACTTGTGTAGATGGGACATGTTGGTCAGTGTCAGGATAGGTGACGTTTCACAGAGTGCTGGAGTAACTCAACGGGTCAGGCAGCATCTGTGGAGAACATGGATAGGTGACGTTTCACAGAGTGCTGGAGTAACTCAACGGGTCAGGCAGCATCTCTGGAGAACATGGATAGGTGAGGTTTCCCGCTGAGTTACTCCAGCACTCTACATCTATCTTAAGAGTTAAGAATATTTACTTGTCATATGTACTGAGAACAGAACAAAGATATTTTTACTTGCTGCAGCATAACAGGCTTGAAGGCAGAACACACAGATAGTGTGGTGACAAGACGTCTCCATTAAGGTCCGCTCTTCTCCCGCTCACAGGCTAATGAGGCACGGCTAAGTCCAATTAAGGTTCATTGGACCAATTAACCCCATCTTATAGACTTGCCTGTTACTGTTTGTGACTAGTGGTGTGTCTCAGGGTTCGGTGCTGGGCCCGTTACTGTTTATCATCTATATCAATGATTTGGATGAGAACATACTGGGCAAGATTAGCAAGTTTGCTGATGATACAAAAGTGGGTGGTTTTGCAGATAGTGAAGATGGTTGTGAACGATTGCAGCAGGATCTGGATCGATTGGCCAGGTGGGCGGAGGAATGGTTGATGGAATTTAATACAGAGAAGTGTGAGGTGTTGCATTTTGGGATGTCGAACAAGGGCAGGACCTACACAGTGAATGGTCGGCCTCTGGGTAGTGTTGTAGAGCAGAGGGATCTAGGAGTACAGGTGCATGGTTCCATGAAGGTCGAGTCACAGGTAGATAAGGTGGTCAAAAAGACTTTTGGCACATTGGCCTTCATCAGTCAGAAAATTGAGTATAGAAGTTGGGAGGTCATGTTGCAGTTGTATAAGATGTTGGTGATGCCACATTTAGAATATTGTAGGTACACAAAAATGCTGGAGAAACTCAGCGGGTGCAGCAGCATCTATGGAGCGAAGGAAATAGGTGACGTTTCGGGCCGAAACCCTTCTTCAGACTGATGGGGGGTGGGGGGGAGAAGGAAGGAAAAAGGGAGGAGGAGGAGCCCGAGGGCGGGGGGATGGGAGGAGACAGCTCGAGTGTTAAGGAAGGGGAGGAGACGGCAAGGGCTAGCAAAATTGGGAGAATTCAATGTTCATGCCATCCGGACGCAAGGTCTCCAGGCGGAATATGAGGTGCTGTTCCTCCAATTTCCGGTGTTCCGGTAGAATATTGTGTTCAGTTCTGGGCACCATGTATAGGAAAGATATTGTCAAGCTGGAAAGGGTACAGAGAAGATTTATGCTGCCAGGACTAGAGGGCGTGAGTTATAGGGAGAGGTTGTGCAGGCTGGGACTCTATTCCTTGGAGTGCAGGAGGATGAGGGGTGATCTTATAGAGGCGTATAAAATCATGAGAGGAATAGATCTGGGTACCAAAAATTCGCCAATTTAAAAAAAAATGTGTTATAATTTCAAGTGCTATTTTTTTTGTTTGTAGTTGGAAAAAGGGACAAGAAATAATCATAACATTTCCTGGTTTTGCGAAGTCATACAAATTATGTTTTTCTCGGGGAAAAAATCAGAATAGTTTGAAAGTATGCGTTCTCCTTTTGACGTATATTTCATTCTGATTTTAATTTAGAATCATCAAACCATGACATTAATAAAGGGGGTAGATGTTTATAGAAACGTAACTTTTTTTAAAGTAAAACTTTCGAGAATTCTAAAATGCATTAGAATTATACATTTCAATGCACAGAGTCTCTTGCCCAGAGTAGGGGAATCGAGAACCAGAGGACATAGGGTTAAGGTGAAGTGGAAAAGATTTAATTGGAATCTGAGGGGCAACTTTTTCCTGCAAAGGGTGGTGGGTGTATGGAACGAGCTGCCAGAGGAGGTAGTTGTGGCTGGGACTATACCAATGTTTAAGAAACAGATAGACAGGTACATGGATTGGACAGGTTTGGAGGGATATGGACCAAACGCAGGCAGGTGGGACTAGTGTAGCTGGGGCATGTTGGATAGTGTGAGCAAGTTGGGCTGAATGGCCTGTTTGCACACTGTATCACCCTATGACTGTGACTCTACCTCATATAAATTCTGGAGCCCAGAGGGGAAGGTGCTGTGGGAATGCGTGTAGACTCTCTTGTTTATTGCTCGAAATAAGGCCCATTGTGTGTTCACCTTTCTCTGTGTGTGTGTGTGTGTGTGTGTGTGTGTGTGTGTGTGTGTGTGTGTGTGTGTGTGTGTGTGTGTGTGTGTGTGTGTGTGTGTGTGTGTGTGTGTGTGTGTGTGTGTGTGCCAGTGTATTCATCATTGATCCAGTGTCACGACTGATGCTACTGTATATATTAATCATGAATTTGATCAATTAATAACACCAATGCTAATGCAAAAATACACATCAGTTCAACCAAGGGAAATCCATAGTTTCATTCATATGTTCCACATCACCGTCTATATCTCTCGTTTCCATTTCCCCCGACTCTCAGTCTGAAGAAGGGTCTTGACCCGGAATGTCACCTGGTCCTTTTCTCCGGAGATGCTGCCTGACCCGCTGAGTTACTCCCAGTTTTTTGTGTCTATCTTTGGTTTAAACCAGCATCTGCAGTTCCTTCCTGCACAGTTCATCATTTAGTGTTGTGTTCGAGTTCCTGAAATGTTACACGTTGCAGGTGACAATCAACTAAACTAAATTAAACGGAACAAAAGAGATCAATGGCGGGGCGGTGAGTACCTGTGATGGACCGGGCAGTGTGTGGTGGGGAGGGCAATGTCTGTGATGGAGTGGGCAGTGTGTGGTGGGGGGAGGTCAGGTCAGTGTCCACCACTCTCTGTAGATCTCCTTCATTCCTGGGCGTTTGTGTTGCTGAACCTGGCCGTGATGCAACCGGTCAACATGCCCCCTACTGTACACCTGTAGACGTTCAAGAATATTTGTTGACATCCGAACAGTGAAGAATGCTGTGGTGGACAAAGAACCTATAGCGGAGCAAGATAGACCACACCTGCTAAATGCAATGGGCTGGCGTGTAGTACGCCACGGTGCGGAACGTGGGCCTTTTTTTCATCAATTTCCGTAACCGGACCCGACCCGACCTGACTCGCAGTGTAATCAACGTTGCGGGGGAACAGTTTGTGTTAATAAATTATAATTCTGAAAATGAGGAGAAGATTTGTACCAAATCACTTTTATTTTTGCGAGGATATTTCCGTAACCGGTTTCCGTCTCCGCACTATTATCCTATGAGATCTTTGGTGCGGAGACGGAAGCCGGTTACGGAAATGGGGCCTAAAATTACCCATGAATCTGCCCATGACCGTACTACGTCTATTTCGTCGAGTGGACCATCTTGCTCGCTTTAGGATCTTTGGTGGTGGGTGTCTATGTTGAATTATGTTGTGTATTGTGTCCTTGTTGAATTGTAATGCTGCTTGGTCAATGACATGTCACTGCACCTTATGGTGCATGTGACAAATAAACTTGAATTTTGAACTTTGAACTCTCTCCTCTGTCGTCATGGCGATGAAGACAGGTCTGTGGTACGGCCCTTCCTCATTTTTAGTTTAGTTTAGAGATGCAGCCCATTGAGTCTGCGCTGACCAGCGATCACCCATGTAGTTCTGCTCCACAAAGGAGGGGCAGTTTACAGAATTTACCAACAAACCCGCACGTCTTTGGAGTGTGGGAGGAAACCGGAGCACCCGGAGAAAACCCACGCAGGTCACGGGGAGAACGTACAAACTCCGTACAGACAGCACCCGTAGTCAGGATCAAAATCGAGTCTCTGTCACTGTGAGGCAGCAACTCTACCGTGCCGACCTCTTCCAGAGTGAACAAGCAGTTCCCTGGTTATCGTGACATTGAGAGCAAGGTTGTGTGTGGGAAGGAACTGCAGATGTTGGTCTACATAGTTTTTTGTTGAGGGAGTGGAGGCTTGGAATCCAGAAGTCAGTGAAGAGATGAAGTCTCATGTGAGGTGTCTTGGACTTAGGTCGGGAAGGGTTGGACCAGGGAGGATAGGATGGAGTCGAGATACGTGGAAATGAATTTAGTGGAACAGGAGCAGGCAGAAACAATGGGTCTGCCAGGGCAGTTCTGTTTATAGATTTCGGGAAATTAATGTGTTAATGTTAAGGTCCTGTCCCACTTTTACGACCTAATTCACGACCTTTTTTACTCGTGGACATTTTTCATCATGTTGAAAAAGCGCCCCGACCTACTTGATGCCACGAGTACCTACGACTAGCATCACGACCTACTACGACCTACCTGCCTCGTGACGACCATGCTGTGAGTATGAGTCAAGGGCAAACTCGGCAGAGGCCGTGAATTAGGTCGTGAAAGTGGGACAGGCCCTTCAACGTGCTCGCTGGTCGGTGCGGACTCGGTGGGCTGAAGGACCTGTATCTCTTAAAAACTGAAAACTAAAAATCTATGCTTTCACCTGTCAAACTGTCAGGTTAATTTGCCTTAAGGAAGGCTGCCTCACAAAGGTGAATGTATCATTGCTGCTTGAAGCATCTTGTGTTTGTGCGATGTCTGGGCGGTTCAGGTCCAGTGAGAGAGGCAGGCGTGCGATTCTGAATCTCAATCACATCGCTGTCTCCGCTGACATTTCACACCTTTAACGCCGGGACCGGTGGTGATCGTGTGAAAGCTGAACTTGCAAATTAATCTCCTCTTTCACCTTGAGACCAACTGACGCCCCAAAAACTACCCGCTCGTATACATCCGGTCCAGCACGCCAGGGTTTTCAACAGCGCGAGTGGATTTCCAAAATATTACACTCAATAGAGAAAATAATAATGAACTTTTGAGAAAAGACAAAGAATAATTAGTCAAACTTGTCGAACAATGTGGCGAAAGGAGGAGGAGGAGCCAGAGGAGGAGGAGGAGCCAGAGGGCTGAGGGAGAGTTGAGATGGGGAGGAGACAAAAAATAAAAAAATAACGTTTAGTGCAAGTTAAACCCAAGAGTGTCCGAGCGTCACCAATGAGGTAGTTCAGGACTGCTCTCTGGTTGTGGTAGGATGGTTCAGCTTTCTGATAACAGAATCAAGCCCCCTCAAGCTCATCCCATTTGCTCATGTTTGGCCCGTATCCTGTACAATGAGATCTGGGGGTCCTTGTTCATCATTCAATGAAAGTAAGCATGCAGGTACAGCTGGCAGTGAAGAAAGCGAATGGCATGTTTAAGAAGGAACTGCAGATGCTGGAAAATCGAAGGTAGACAAAAGTGCTGGAGAAACTCAGCGGGTGCGGCAAGCGATGGGCAGTTTATTCCGCTTGGGCAGTCTGCACCCCAACGGCATGAACATTGACCTCCAATTTCCAGTAGCCCTTGCTGTCTCCTCCCCATCTCAGCTCTCCCTCAGCCCTCTGGCTCCTCCTCCTCCTTTCTTCTTCCCGCCCCCCCCCCCCCCCCCACCCCCACCCTACATCAGTCTGAAGAAGGGTTTCGGCCCGAAATGTTGCCAATTTCCTTCGCTCCAAAGCGAATGGTATATTGGCCTTCACCTGTTGTTGGCGCTGTCCTGTACGGCTGCCTGTCCTGCAGCTGTCCATTTTTTTTCACTTCTTTTTTATTATTTTTAGTACGTTAAAGTGTGTAGTCGGGGGTCTAATCTTTTTATGTGTGGGGGGAGGTGGGGGGGGAAGGGGGAAACTGCTTTTCAAGTCCCTACCTGGTCGGAGAGGCTGCCTTCCTCCGAGCAGCACCTTCGACCTGTCCTCGCGGCCTACCAGCGGGTCCTGGAGCGACATTTCTGAGGGGACCTGGCCAGAACCTCGGCTTTGGCGGCGGCACAGCGCTGAGGCGCAGCGGCGGAGCGGGCGATGCCTTTCCTGGGTCGCCGCGCTTGAACTCCAGTATGCTGGGACCGCCGATAAGAACATTGTGCAGCCGCGGTTCTGTGGAGCGGTCAGCTGCGGCGCTGAACTTTACATCCCGGAGCCTGGGATCTCTCGCCGAGATCGCCAGTGTGTGAAGCTCCGTTCAACGCAGTCTGTTGGCTTGGAAGCCGCGTTCTCCGGTAAGAAGGCGGCCGTTCCTGGCACCCCAAGCTGCTGAGGGTTCTCCCGACGCCGGAGTACCATCACCCGGCGAGAACATCGGGCGCCGTGGCGGCGACTGTGGAGGCCTCAATAGGCCCGACTCTGGGTGGACAAGAGGATGGGGACTGGACTTTGTGCCTTCCCCCACAGTAGGAACCACTGTGGGGGGATGTTTTTATGTTTTAATGTTAAACTTCTTGAATGCTATGTTGTATTTTTATTAGTGTGCTGCAAGGATATCTGAATTTCCCCTGAATAAGGGGATTAATAAAGTAAATCTAATCTAATCTAATAACAAGAGGACTATAGGAGCAAAGAGGATCCTTCTGCAGTTGTACAAGGCCCTAGTGAGACCACACCTGGAGTATTGTGTACAGTTTTGGTCTCCAAATTTGAGGGAGGACATTCTTGCTATTGAGGGAGTGCAGCGTAGGTTCACAAGGTTAATTCCCGGGATAGCGGGACTGTCATATGCTGAGAGAATGGAGCAGCTGGGCTTGTATACTCTGGAATTTAGAAGGATGAGAGGATATCTTATTGAAACATATAAGGTTATTAACGGTTTGGACACGCTAGAGGCAGGAAACATGTTCCCGATGTTGGGGGAGTCCAGAACCAGGGGCCACAGTTTAAGAATAAGGGGTAAGCCATTGTGAGTCTGTGGAATTCTGATAGGGCTACATAGGGCTCTTAAAGATAGTGGAGTCAGGGGATATGGGGAGAAGGCAGGAACGGGGTACTGATTGTGGATGATCAGCCATGATCACATTGAATGGCGGTGCTGGCTCAAAGGGCCGAATGGCCTACTCCTGCACCTATTGTCTATTGTCCATTGTCTAAAGTCCTTTTATTCAGAGACTTTGACCTATTGTCCCAGACTCTCCCACTAGTGGAAACATCCTCTCCATCCACCCCTTCAGACTCAAACTCTGTGCACAGGTCTAGCACCATGTTAAGGTGGATTGCGTTTTCTCAGCAGTGACTGAGAACCTTTGAGCAAACGTTATGTCAGCAGCAAGGGCCGCTGATTGATGTGACCCACCTGCATGGAATTACCTGCAGCCGTTACCCAGCACACAGCACTGTGGCTGCCTTGTGGACCTGTCAAGAAAGAAGAGAGATGTCAGAGACAATGGCATGAACCTGCCCTGCTATTTGACTTCCAACTAGATCTGGGTAGATCTTGGAGATCGCAGTAATTTAGAAGAAAGTAAGGCAAAAGAAACACACGCACACACACAATCTCTCTCTCTGTCTCTCTGTCTGTCTCTGTCTCTCTCTCTCTCTCTCTGTGTCTCTGTCTCTCTATCTCTCTGTCTCCCTGACTCTCTCTCTCTCTCTCTCTCTCTCTCCGTCTCTCTCTCTCTGTCTCTCCGTCTCTTTGTCTCTCTCTCTCTCTGTCTCTCCGTCTCTTTGTCTCTCTCTCTCTCTCTCTCTCTCTGTCTCTTTGTCTCTCTCTCCCTCTCTCTGTCTATCTCTCTCTCACTTTCTCTGCCTCTTTCTCTCTCTCTCTCTATCTCTCTGTCTCTCTGTCTCTCTGTCTGTCTCTCTCTCTCTCTCTCTCTGTCTCTCTGTCTCTCTGTCTCTCTCTCTCTTTGTCTCTCTGTCCATCTGTCTCTCTGTCTCTCTGTCTCTCTCTCTCTATCTCTCTGTTTCTCTCTCTCTGTCTCTCTGTCTCTCTCTGATCTTTGGCTCTCTGTCCTCGTGACTCTCTCTCTCTCTCTCTCGTGTCTCTTTTCCTCTCTCTCTCTCTCTCTCTCTCTCTCTCCTCTCTCTGTCTCTGTCTCTCTGCCTATCTATCGGTTCTCTCTCTCTCTCTCTCTCTCTCTCTCTCTCTGCATTCTCTCTCTCTTTCTGCTCCTCTTCAGTCTCTCTCTCTCTCTGTCTCTGTCTCTTCTTTCTCTCTCTGTCTCTCTCTCTCTCTCCTCTCTCTCTTCTCTCTCGCTCTCTCTCGCTCTGTGTCTCTCTCTCTCTTGTTTTTCTCCTAGTTTTTCTCTCTCTCTCTCTATCACTCTCTCTCAAAATAGTTATATCTATCATTATAATCATATATTATATTATCATAAAGGTGAAGGGGGAAAGATTAAGTTGGAAGAGGTAGGAGCAAACATATTGCACAAGAAAAAAGCAATTTAAATGACATTAATATATGAATTTATATCAGATGTTAACCACCACAATAGCTACATAGTGAAATACTAACTTATTTTGTTAAATCAATATTCCTGTGTTTCACTCCGGATAAAAGCTGTCTAAGGTGCAGAGTTGATCAATATCATCAAATACAAATGAATTGCTTTGTCATGAAGCATTGATGACCTCCAAATGACCAATCCTTGAATCTCATTTGGAATGAGGTGGCGCAGCGGTAGAGTTGCTGCCTCACAGCGCCAAAGACCCGGTTTGACTGACTACGGGTGCTGTCTGTCTGGAGTTTGTACGTTCTCCTGTTAAAAGGGAGATTAATTTGAAAACCCTCTTGTGATCACGTGGGTTTTCTCCGGGTGCTCCGGTTCCTCCCACGCTCCAAAGACGTGCAGGTGTGTGTAAATGTAAATTGTCCAAAGGGTGTGGTGTGGTGTATTGACGCCTCCGTCCCACTTACGCGACTTTTTTGGCGACTGCCGGCACCCGTCATAGTCGCAGCAGGTTGCCGAAAATCTTCAACATGTTGAAAATCCAGCGGCGACCAGAACAAGGTACGACTCTTTATGCGATTGCTCACGACCATACAGGCTTCACCCCGCGACATGTCGACACGTGACGCCTGTACGGTCGTGAGTCGTCTCCTCAGTCGCCCAAAGAGTCGTAGCGTCTTTCTGGCCGCCGCTGGATTTTCAACATGTTGAAAATTTTCGTCCACCTGCTGCTACTATGACGGGTGCCGGCAGTCGCCGAAAACATTGCGTAAGTGGGACAGGCCCTTCAGTGTGCGGGGATCGCTGGTCGGCACGGTCCTGAAGGCTTGTTTTCAGGTTCTTACTTTCCCGGAGATGTGATCAAGATTCGGATCACATTCTCCGGGCTCTGCAGCCTACCATCGCTGGAGCTGGAAGCCTCCTCGGACTCTCGTGAGCCCCACCGCTGGGCACGGACTTAACATCGGAGCGGATCCCTTGCCTGGGATCGCTCCCACCGCAACCACCGCAGAATCAACACCAAGGGCTCGCTATCTCGGGTGAGGCCGAGTCGGGAGCTCCAACGTCACAGGAGGTTCGCCCAGCCGGACGCGAGGTTCGATCGCCGGGCGGGGGGAGCTGACATCCCCGCGTTGCAGGAGCGGATCGCCTTGACGCGGAGGGCCTGAACGCCCGCCGGATACGGGAGTCGACTCCACCACCCATCAAGCCGACAGAGAGGGTAGAGAGCGACCACCCCCGATGATAGCCCAAGGGGAGCGAGGAAGAACTAAGGGAAGGACTTGAAGGTTATTTCGCCTTCCATCACCAGTGAGGAATGTGTAGGAGTCATGTGGATGCTTCATGTTAAAATGTGTGTTTGAAGTGATATTAATTGTAGGACTGACATGCCAGTGAAATTCCTCGTATGTGCAAAACATATTGGCGAATAAAATCTGATTCTGATTCAGCTTCTAGAAAACTAAACTAAAATGATGGAGTGTGTATCCTCGTGATGTGGGAAAGCTGCGGATGAAGCAGCGAGTGATTTAACAGCGCGAAATGTTTGGGTTATTTAATTTGCTGATAACACAAATCACAGTCTTAGCATGATTAAAACCAAATGCTAAAAAAACCCTTTAATTACTTCCATCTTAAACGGTCGGGTTCAAATGTGCAGCAGAAAACAAGGAAAATGTAGATGTTGGAGTTGCAAATAAAACACAAAAACGGTGCTATGGAGTAAACCTCAGCGGGGTCAGGCCAGCCTGTGGAGAACATGGATAGGTGACGTTTCACAAGAGTGCTGGAGTACACAGCTCAGGAAGGCAGGCAGAATCTCTGGAGAACATGGTAGGTGACATTTCAAAGAGTGCTCGGAGTAACTCAAGCGGGGCAGGCAGCATCTGTGGAGACATGGATTAGGTGACATTTCAGAGGAGAGGGAAACTAGAGGTATGAAAGTTCAGAACAAATCAGTGCGGCCCAGAACAGGAATGGTCTTAGAGGTCGACAATGGTCCAATGTTGGCTGAGGGGGAGGTGATAATAGAGGAATATATG